>NC_044349.1:9362068-9679568 GCF_007364275.1 Archocentrus centrarchus | reverse complement strand
AGAAACCATAATAAAACAGAACTATACAACAAGAACCTAAAACACTGGGCCACCAGCCAAGGACCATGAAAAACAAAGCTTAATTTATTTGAAGTGTTGAGCCTGTTTTCAGCTAACACAACTATAGAAAGACACTTCAGCTGCAGTTCATATAAATAATCGTGGTGTATCTAAAAAAAAATATGATACCACACTACAAATTGCTATCACATTTAAGCTCTTATTCAATGTTTTGTATCTACTTTATCCACAGCACCACAATTCAGCATATTCATAATGACATTTCAGATATCAGCAGCTGATAGTTTGACCAGCAAAAATTCAACTACGAAATGGAGTTATCAGTAGTAGCAGTTCACAACAAGTTTCCTCATTTGTGTTTTAAGATATGGATCCTGTAACATTAGATTTTTTTTTTTTTTTTACTCATTCACATTCACATGATGTTTTTTATATGCAAGAATTCTCAGTGCCAAGGCTGAGAACAGACCAGTCTCTTAAAACACATGTTCAGACAGCCAGGGTTTCATCCTGATCCTGCCAGAGGATGACTAACCTGTCATAGATGGCAGTTTGGCGTCAACTGTTACCAAACATTATATATAACATAATAATATATTCTATATTCATTAAACACAAATGTAAACATTTTAAGCCTTTTTTGTTTAAATTTTGGTGATTATGGTTTAGAGCTCATGAAATAAGGAATCTAATATATCAGATTATTAGAATTTTCGCATTTGAGTAAATTATTGTTCAGACAGTCCCATTTGGTCTAGTTCCGTACACACAACCACAGTGGAGAAGACTGCTGACTTGACAGCTGTCCAGATGATGATCACCAACACCCTCCATAAGGAGAGTAAGCCACAGAGGTTCATTCCTGAAAAAGCTGGCTTCTCACAGAGTGCTATAATAAAGCATATTAATGGAAAGTTGGGGGGAAAAAGTAGGAAAAGATGCACATGCAACGGCATGACTACAGCTTTGAGAGGATTATGAAGGAAAGTTGATTCAAGAACTTGGGAGAGCTTCACAAGCAGTTGATTGAAGCTGGTGTTGGAAAGGAAAGGAAAGGAAAGGAAAGGAAAGGAAAGGAAAGGAAAGGAAAGGAAAGGAAAGGAAAGGAAAGGAATGATGAGCTGAAGGATGCTGTCAAAGCAAGCTGGGCTTCAATAACCTCAGCAGGGCTACAAGCTGATCACCTCTGTGCCACACCATACAGTATAAACCACTGAGCAAGACCATTTGTGAGTATAGCTCACAGATACACAAAGAGAGAGAAGTCTGGATACACAAAAGTGGCAGTGCCTAGTTTGCATATTCATATATCTACACAAAGGTGTAGAGTTTATGCTGTAGAGCCAAATTAAGGCATAAAAGGAATTAATTTCTTGGGTACTATGTGTGTACAACTGAAAGAGCAAGGTAGTTAGACTCAAGGTTTCCATCTAAGCTCCTTTTCATGTTGGTAGGGATCAAATCTGTGTATGCCTCAGCACTCAGCTGATAAGTTTGCTTTTCTGGTCTCAAATGTTTTATTCATGTATCCTAATAGCGTGAAGTCAAACTGTTTTTTTTTCTAAACACCAAGTCTGTTCAGAAAAAAAAAAATAAATAAAAACACTAATATGAAACAGTCCTCTAGTTTTAAATGAGATCCTTCGGGGCTATCCAACTGGGAATGGCAATTCAAAATTTGAACAAATCTTCCATACTTTAACTCTGGATGAAGCTGGATTCTTCATTTTGATCAAACTAAAGTAGTAATAGTTAGGGCTATTTAAACCAAAGGATGACGATTAGAACGAAAATGTGGATTTTTTGAGATGTTTTTGAAGCACAAAAGTGTGCAGTGTGCTCTGCAACTCTGCAGTAGATCAGGATGTGGTTAATTAGCAGAGTTTTTTGCTGTCTTTTTTAGAAGGCAAAACCTCTCTTCTGTGTTCATCATTAGAAAGGAAATATTGAGAGACTGAAAGAGGTGTCTGTTGAATTTGGCCACCAAGAAATTTAAAGCATCTGAAGGACTCCACCGGTGTTCTTCAGTCCTAGTGTGTCCAGTTATCAGCAATTAGCCTTTCACCACATCCTTAAAAAAAAACCAAACAAACAAGAAAACGTACTTTTGAAGAAATGCAACTAATAGGAAGGAACTGAACACTCACTAAGATCATAAATTTAAACTACATGGGTCACTTTTCATTTGCAGTGATCATTTGTTATTCTTTCCAGTTAAAACTGATGGAAAAGGTAGAATTTATGTCTAATCAGTCCATCTGCCTTTTTGGTGCCTACTGCCACTGTACTCAAAGCATGCTTCCTGTTTAAGCACAACCCCCCTCAACACTGCTCTACCCTACCCACCCATGCCATTAATAGCAATCGCCATACACACCGTACATACACAAGCGCGCAGTGTTAATGTAACAGCCATGGTGGTTTAGAATCCACAAAGTCTCAGTTTACAATGAATTTCTTCTACAGACTGGGTATACTCATTATTCTGTGGATACAAGCTTTCTTTGTGCCTGGGATACAGCTCAATAATGGAAATGTCAGTCACGTGTCAAAGGAAGGTAGGACTTAGGGGATGGTTAATTTATCAACACTGAAGTGCATATTTTAAAACTTCAATAAAAGTTTAGTTTCAGAAAATGCTTTTTTAGTGAATAGATGCTATTACTATTATTGTAGCCACACTATATATTGCAACGTGTGATAACGGCAGCAATGCGTACTCAGAGCATGTTATTTTGTTGTTGTGGTGATATTTTTATCACTTGGATGCTGTTCCCACATTGTTATACTTTTTCTTTTTTTTTCTTTTTTTTTAATGCAACAGAAAGGTCTTAAGTGACGGCCAGAAAATGATACCTCACTGTTACAAGTTAAAAACATGTATAACTTCTTGGTGCAGTAATTCCAGTAGTTCTCATTTATTATGTTTGTCATTACTGGAACAGATGTTTTGCTCTTAAAGGACGAGCCGAATCCCAAGTGTTTCTCTCGGACAATGTGTGATTTCATCTGCTTCTTTGAGACCGAAGACAACCGGACTTATGATTTATTCTACACTGCAGAGTATGTTATAAACTGTAAATCTACTGAACTTTGTATATTTAGGCAAATTGTTTAAGTATTAATTTCTCTGTGCATCATGTTTAGACAGTTTTTGATAATTTTGGCATGCTACTGATATTTATTTAACATTATATCTGTGAGATACCCTGTGGCCATTGACTGCCACTATATATACACTATATTGTCAAAAGTATTCACTCACTCATTCAAATCATTCAGGTGTTCCAATCACTTCCATGGCCACAGGTGTAAACTGAGCACCTAGGCATGCAGACTGCTTCTACAAACATTTGTGAAAGAATGGGTCGTTCTCAGGAGCTCGGTGATTTCCAGCTTGGTACCATGATAGGATGCCACACGTGCAACAAGTCCACTCTTGAAATTTCCTCGCTACTAAATATTCCACACTCAACTGTTAGTGGTATTATAACAAAGTGGAAGCGATTGGGAACGACAGCAACTCAGCCATGAAGTGATAGGCCACGTAAAATGACAGAGCAGGTTCAGCAGACACTGAGGCGCATAGTGTGCAGAGGACACCAGCTTTCTACTACAGGCCTCCAAACTTCATATGGCCTTCAGATTAGCTCAAGAACAGTGTACAGAGAGCTTCATGGAATGGGTTTTAATGGCCAAGTGCAATGCAAAGCATCAAATTCAGTGGTGTAAAGCATGCCACCACTGGACTTTAAAGCAGTGGATATGTATTCTTTGAAGTGACGAATCACGCTTCTCCATCTGGCTGAGTGAATGGACAAGTCTGGGTTTGACGGTTGCCAGGAGAACAGTACTTGTCTGACTGCACTGTGCCAAGTGTAAAGTTTGGTGGAGGAGGGATTATGGTGTGGGGATGATTTTCAGGAGTTGGGCTCGGCACCTTAGTTCCAGTGAAATTAATTCTTCCTAGAAGAGTTGAAGCTGTTATAACTGTAAAGGGTGGCCAGACATCACATTAAACCCTATGGATTTAGAATGGGAATTCACTCAAGTTCATATGCATGTGAAGGCAGACGAGTGAATACTTTTGCCAATACCGTGTAGATTACATTTTAGGAGAGTTCTTAGTTTATTTGTTTAATTTTTAAATGCAAATAAAATAATTTGTTGATATTTTAAAGCGGGCAGCACGGTGGCGTAGTGGTTAGCACTGCTGCCTCACAGTTAGAATACCATCTGGAAGGCCTGGGTTCGATTCCACCTTGGCCCAGGCCTCTCCCTCTCTCTGTGTGGAGTTTGCATGTTCTCCCCGTGCTTGCGTGGGTTTTCTCCGGGTACTCCGGTTTCCTCCCACATTCCAAAGACATGCACTTACTGGGGTTAGGTTAATTGGCTAATCTAAATTGCCCATAGGTGTGAATGAGAGCATGAATGTGAGTGTGAAAGGTCGTCTGTCCCTCTGTGTTGGCCCTGCAACAGGCTGGCGACCTGTTCAGGGTGTACCCTGCCTCTTGCCCTATGACAGCTGGGATAGGCTCCAGGCCCCCCGCGACCCTTACCAGGATGTGCGGAAGCGGATGGATGGATATTTTAAAGCCATTTTTATGGTTTAGTCATGCTAGTCACCTGTATTGCATTTGTTCTTACCTGCACTGCAAGATGCCATAAAACTGTTTTCTTGACTCATAAATGTGCACCCATGTCTGTTGTGTTTTTTTTGTTTTTTTTCTTCATGCTAATCAAGCCATCCGCCAAAGAGGTGTGAAATATCTGTCCAGAGAACAGAGGAGGGAACTTTCCTACACATCTGCTCGATTCCTGAAGGAGACATTTTATTGTATTTTGAAATATACCTCGAAGTCACTGAACCCATTACCAACACCACTCTCCACAATCGGACTCTTTTTGTGCACAAACATGGTAGAACATTTTGTCATTACCAAATTGATTTTTTCATAATGAAAAAGGGATTGAAGTATATTAGTTTGTTTTTTTTTTAAACTAATTACTTTGTATAACACAATTCAATATTTTCATCTTTGGATAAAAGTGATAAACAGATGCAGAGTTTTATGGGTTAGATCAAAAATAGGCTGGAGTGAACTGGAATCTCCATGTAGTGAATATAAGGTTTCCATCTTTGCATCCTTGAATCCTGATTTAAAGGACCCAACGGCTCAAGGAAGATTTGCAATGAAGTAACCAAGTTAACTAAATAGAGAACAGAGAGAGCAAAAAGTAGTGCTAGCTTATTGTGGTTATTACCAGTATTACCAGTTGACTTTCAGGTCAACTGGTCAGGGGCCACCTCAACCATTGCTACAGCACTAGTGAATTACTCTCAGCAGTGGTTTCTGTAATTCTATAATGTGTTCTTCCTACTGGGATGTTGTTCCAACTCCAGCTACTAACCTCTAATGTTTTGCTTTTAGTTCTTTTAGATCCACCAACTAATGTGTCTTTACACTCAAATGGCCAAGTGGGACAGCTGAATGTTTCATGGCATGCAAACATCCTCAAGTACATCCAAGTAAAAGTGAAGTATGGGATTGAGTACTCCTCTGGGGCTCGTGACAGGGAGAGGGAGAAGAAACAGGTACACGCAGTTTATCTTCTTTTTCTTTTTCTTCTTCTTCTTGTTTCAGTTGCTCCCTTTAGGGGTCATCACAGCAGATCATCTGTCTCCATCTCACACAATCTTTAGCATCCTCTTCTGTCACACCAACCCTCTGCATGTCCACCTTGAACTACATCCATGAATCTTTTCTGTGCTCTTCCTCTTTTCCTCCTTCCTGACAGCTCCGCATTCAAAATCCTTTGTGAATTATATCCACCATCCCTCCCCTGCACATGTCCAAACCATCTCAACCTTGCCTCTCCAACTATATCTCCAAACTGCTAAACCTGAGCTGTCCCTCTGACGTACTCATTACTAATATTGTCCATTCTGGTCACTTACGATAAAAATGTTAACATCTTCAGCTCTGCCACCTCCATCTCTGCATCCTGTTTTGTTTTCAGTGCCACCATCTCCAAACCAAACATCATTCTTGTAAACCTTCCTTTTCACTCTTGCTGCTATCCTTCTGTCCCTGCCCCCACTCTCTTCTTCACCTCTTTTGTTCACTGCCCATTGCTTTGGATGGTTGACTCCAGGTACTTAAACTCATCAACTTTTACTACCTACTCTTTGCATCTTCACCGCTAGACCTGCTTCCCTCTCATTCACACATATTCTGTCTTGCTTCTACTGACATTCCATCCTCTTCTCTTCAGAGCAAACCTCCACCTCTCTGGGCTGTCTTCCACCTGCTCTCTACTCTCACTAGAGATCACAAGGTTGTCTGCAAACATCATCATCCACAGAGACTCTTGCCTCACCTCATCTGTCAGCTTGTTCATCATCATCGCGCCTTCTGATTTCTTTTTGCAACTACATTAGTCTCCATCTGCTGGCCATTAGAAAAAAATGCAGCTTCAAATCAGCTTCACTAGACCATTCAGTCTACAGTCTATGCCTGGTATAGAGAATAGTTTTAGGCTTCATAGCTCAACTGCTGTTCATGACAAATGTATTGGGTGTGAATAATTATACAGCTCTCCAACGTGTATGAAGGTTTCAAGTTTGAAGTGCATTTGGTGTTTAGTTGTTATTTAAGTCAGTCTAAGGAGTCATTTAGGCACTAACTTTATTGCTAGAATTACTTAGTCCTAGTTACCTAGCTCTACCTTATTACTGTTTAAAAAACAAAACTAAACAAAAGAAGGATGGCGAAAGGTATCTTATTCCAATTTGTCAGGTTTGAAACTGATTCATGGCACTGCGGCCTGTGTTTTTGTGACTTCTTTGTTCAGACATAACTTTATTTACCTGCATCAGCTATATTGTAACATCTATGATGCTTGTGATTTCTCCATGCAAAGGAGGATACCGTACTGGATGCTCTGATACCAGGTGAGGAGGTTAAGGTCCAGGTCAAAATCAAACCTACTTCAGTTAACGATGGCCCTTGGAGCAGCTGGTCACACCCTGTGCGAGCTGTGGTCCCCCAAAGCGCAGGTGTGCCTAATTGAGATTCATGGAGATAATAAAATGTTATCCTTTGAATAGCACCTTTAAAAAAAAAAAAGCCACTCATTAATGATCTTTTCCCTGCTTTTCAGATGACATTGCACTTATATGCTTCACGTCTGACCTGCAAAATGTCACCTGTCACTGGAATTTGAGCAAATATGGTGAAGAAAACAACTTCAAACTTCTTTATCAAATTGGTCACAGGTAGCACAAAACACTCACTATGTTTCCTCACTGAGAGAATATTATTCACAGATTATATTTCCAGTCACCCGTTTTGTGTCAGAAATTTATTTAGAGATGGCTGAGGTAGAAAAATCAAAGATAAAAGGAAACTGGAACTTGTACATGAATATACAATAATATAATTTTTAAGTGATTTTTAGATGGGTATTGCACACAGCTAGATTATGTTTTTGACCGTATCCTCCTCAGTAAAGACTTATTCTGAGAGGTGTAGAATTACTAAAGACAGCCACAGCAAAAAGAAGCAGCAGTATGAGCTGGCAAATGGTGAACATGGCATCCATCCATCCATCCATCCATCCATCCATCCATCCATCCATCCATCCATCCATCCATCCATCCATCCAATTAATTTAGGGTCATAGGAATTAGTAACATACTAAAAAGTCATTCAAATCGTAATCAAACAAATAAGGGTAATCAAACCTACACTGCTGGGATCTGACATTGTTATAACTCCTGCAGTGAACCCCTGAGGGGGACAACCTGGAATGAGTGTGCGGTTGATGAGAACATCACGGACTTGTGTTGTTTCCATGGAGAAAGGTCCAAAAAAGTCTGGGTAAAGCTTACAAAGAGCTCAGGTCCAATCAGGAGGATTTTCTATGCTGAACCATTTACACTCAGCAACTCTGGTAAGTTGGTTTTTTTTTTCATTCTTCGTATTTTTTTGATGTGCTCTCTGTGTTTAAACTGAAATTACTACTTTAATTGTCAGGGCCAAAAGCAGTTCAGAAAAGTCCTTATCACTAAGCAACTGTACCACAAGTAAACCCAAAACATTTGAAATTGTTTTGATATTTTAGTCTGTATGCTTCTAATAAAATGCTTACATATTTACGCAAATGTTTTAGTCACATAATTGATTTGTATGCATAAGAATTCTCTGGTTAGTTTTAGACTTCAGCTCACTAACTTTTCAATTTGAAAGAAAGACAGAAGTGTGCTACAGTAGCTCTTAAGCTTTCCTGTATTACGTACAGTAAATTTGCAGTTAGTGTTTCTGTATTCTGATTACATCACTTCCTCGTTACGGATCAAACCTCAGACAAAGTAACATTGGTTTGTCTTGTGATAAATTTTTGTTTGCAGTCAAAACATCCCCACCAACCCATCTGAAAAGAATCCAGAATAACAATAAGCTGTGCTTGGAATGGGAAGCTCCTCTTCCATCACTGTCGACTCACTTGCAGTATGAACTTGACCACCAGCTGAAAGAAAACAAAGGATGGAAGGTAAGTGGTTGTGCAGGCTACCTGAGTAGAAGTCTTTTTGTTGACATCCAAAGGCCATGTTATAGGATTTCATTTTTTTTTTCTTTTTTCATGCCCTTTAAATTCCCTTCAAAACTATTTAGAATCATCATGATGGCACACATTTCTGTTTGCAGACAAATGATATTAGCTTTAAATATGTTGGAGTAGCATCACAGTTGGCAAAGGGTGTTTAATCCTGCCACCAGATGGGGCCAGAGTGACGTTTTTCAGTTCATATACAGCAATCGCATTATAACAAAGTGTTACAGGGAAACATGAGTATATTTCAAGACAAATCTGAAAGGTATTGTGGGACCACGCAAAAAAAAAAAGTACATCATCACTGAGATTAGCATTTCATTTTCCTCACTTTCTATTTCAGTTTTTCCGTCCAGAGATGGTAAAGGGCCCTAAGACAGACACCTGTGTGGAGGTTCCAGCAGGGAGCCAGTACAGAGTTAGAGTCAGAGCTAAACCTGCTGGACACATTTACTCTGGCTACTGGAGTGACTGGTCTGATATGCTCCAAGGTGAAACCCCCAGTGACACAGGTAAGCCTCAACTTAAAAAAAAAAAAATAGCTAGTAGAGATGAGGTAATGTACTCCTTTGTAAGAACTGAAAGCAGACAGTTTATTTAACTTAGCAGTTTTGTGTTCCTTGTTGCACCAGTTGAATAAGGATATATGATGTACACCATTTAAACTGTGATGCATTACAGTTTCAGACATGTTGGCTGAGATCTGTATCTCCATCTTTACACTGTCAGTGGTCATCATCATCGTCACCGCCTTGTGTTTCATGTACATCAGGTAGATTTTTTTCACTGCTCACTCAAATTATAATAATAATTTAGAAACTGCAAACCAAGATTCCAGTGAAAAACTGTTCCTGCTTTTTGTTTCCTTCCTTTTATAATGGATTTTTTTTCTGCACAGTCACTCCAATGTTTTTTCAGTTTTGTGACATTTTATTTCCTAAAATTAATTTCAAATCACTCTTACTTAATGAGGGTCTTAATAAAAAAAAACCATGTTTCCCGCCTGCCTGTATTTTTGGTGTTTTGTGTATTCTTGTAGTAAACTCAAGCAGTATTTTTGGCCACCAATTCCCAACCCTGAGAAAGTCTTGCAGGGCTTTCTGATAGAGATCAACAGGAATAAAAGGGTAAGTTATTAAACTGGATTGCATGTAATTTCCTCCCAATTTCATGGAAAAAATTGACTAGAACTATATATATTATAGGTTATATCATAGATAAGGTTCCTGGCGCTGGCTATTAAAAAACAAACATAACCTGTTTTAAATAAACCATATTAATGATAATGATAAATAATTATCTTTTGATTCATTACAGTATCTGTTACAGTAGAACTCTACATTGACTGTCTGACCGTAGGGGTTGAATTCCTGGTAGAGAACTAGAAGCACGCTGCTTTGTGTGGACCTGACCTGATGCGCTTTTTCCACTGAAAACTGCTGCGTAGTCTTTAGGTTGTAGCCATGAACACAGCTCTCATCACCAGTGTAGCACAGGAAAGTCAGCCAGCAGATGAAGATGCAGTCTGTACATTCAGATATCAAAAATATATTGATCAAAGTAATAGCAGAATGTTTTTAAGAAAAGAAAGTGTGACAGGAAGTTACTAGAGCCCAGAATGCTCTAAATTAAAGCACTTTTAAATGTTCATTTTTCCCTGTACTCACACTACAGGATCCACCTGTTCTAGCAAAGCAGTGCTCTGAAGAAACCACTACATCTCTAGTGGAGATCATGTCTGAAGAAGAGGTTTCAGGGTTGAGGAAGACATCGGAAGAATTTTCCGAGCTCCTGTCATCAGAAGGGAGCTTTACCAGCAGCAAACTGGTAGATGGAAGCCCGGTTACTGAAGTCTTTCCAGACTATGTGACTCTAAATAAAAACAGTATCTTTCTTTGCCCACAAGGAAACACTTACATATACGAGCAGGTCACAGAGAAAGGAGACCCTGAGATAGAAGATGAATACCTTCCGACATGTCAGTGCTCCTGTTCTGATGGCTCAGTCTGTGTCTCACCTTGCTTATGCAGTGACCTTCTTAATCATTCATATTTGCCTCTGGCTGAGCCTGCAGATAAATTCAGCTGCAATGTCACTGCTGCAAGGAGTCCCGGAAACATCTATACTAACTTCCCCTAAAATGAAAGAACGGTGTAACAAGTGCATTTTGTTTCCAGTGGTACAGATTTTATGGACAGTATACGCTGCACTTTGTACTGTCGGCTGTAGAAAGGCTTCAAAGTGAAAGCAGAGCTCAGCAGGGATTTATTTGAGGATTATGCATCCTTTGGCTAAAGCGAAGAAGTGTTCCCACATTTTTCATCAACAGTCAGCTCTGATATGTAATCTTTTAGCATAGCTACAATTTGGAAAGGAGAAAAAAGAGTATCAGATTTGCAGTTCAAGTTTTTACTGTAAAGGCTTTTAAAGAGACTTTGCTGTACTTTTCATCTTTTTCTTATTAAATTGTATATTGTATGCTGGGCTGTGTCTGGGCTGTGGAGCACGATACTTTGTGAGACTACAAGTCTGTGACAGCGTTCAAGGGTGTGACAATTAAGAATCATCTCTGAGTTGTGTCCTATACACAGCCGTATGCTTGCAGGATCCCTCTGCGACACGTTCCTGCTCACTCGCACTGCCGCCGTTAATGGAGCAGAGAGTCTTCAGCAGCTGCATATCTCCTAGAAATTAGTTTTGTTCTGTATACACTTTTTTTTTGGTGTTTTAAAGTGTAATGATAACATTTTGAAAAGTAATGCAGGAAATCTTGGTGTAGAAGATGTACATTTTGTGTACAGTGAATTTTCTATGGAAAACACCCACCCCACCCCACACACACATACACAAACGCAAACTGTCCTGCTATTGTTGTATACTGACTGATCCTGTGTGTTAAATTGTAAAAATGTATAAAAAGTATTTCATTTTCTACAGTGTCATTTTCAGGCTTTGTTGTTTTGACAATAAATTTCAATACCTTTATATTCTTGTTGGATTTTCTGAAGTCGCTGAACCATTTAGGCTTTGCTGGGTACATTTCAAAACAAAAAACAGGAGACGCTCAACATTTTACACATTGGCCTCTGACTGAGCCTGCAGATAAATTTAGCTGCAGGGTCACTGCTGCAAGGAGTCCTAGAAACATCTATACTAATTTCCCCTAAAATGAAAGAACAGTGCAAGTGTATTTTTGTTTCCAGTGGTGCAGATTTTATGTACAGTATACGCTGCACTTGGTACTGTCAGCTATAAAACAGGCTACAAAATAAAAACAGAATTCAGCAGCGATTTATTTGAAGATTAAAACATGTTCTGGTCAAAGCAAAAAAAAAAAAAAAAAAGTGTTTCCACAAAAACATTTTCCCATCAACAGTCAGCTATGATATGGAGTCTTAGCATAGCTTCAAGTTTTTCCTCCATGAAACCTTGTGTTATAGTTTCATTGTCAGTAGGTGGCAGTAGAGATCAGCAGGTAGGCATGCTGTCACAGTGAGTCCTCAGGGATGACACTAGTTACTCTACAGGACTGAGAGAACATTTATATTATGGCCTAGGCATCTGTTGGTGTTTTAGCCTTATTTAGACATATTAATTTTGTACTGGAGCCTAATATGAGTAAACTGTTGAGGAGGTTTCATATCAACTCTGGTATAGAAAACAAAAAAAGAAAACACACACATTACAGATGAATTCTAGATGTTAATTTATTACACAAAGTAATTGAAAGGCTCTGTGTAAGATGATTCAAATAATTATTACTCACAAACTGTACTTAAGACCTGAGATGGCACATGGGAAATACAAACATCATGACCACTGGTGAGGGCGAGGGGATCAGCAAAGAAACAAATAAGAATTCCTTAACATCTATGTCAGCCAAAAGGCAAGAATCGCATTACATGTTCATTCAGACATTTATTGAATGTTTTAGTGTCTCCGAACACTCAGAGAGGATTACGATTTTAGATAATGCCTATTTAGCATTCTGGACTCACAGTGTGAGAATCACAACTGGCTCTACAACTACTGTATGCTATCGCTCTGCATCCAGCCAGCTGCCTTCTGTAAAATATACCGCTGTCACACTTTAACGGCAGGCCATCACATCAACAGCGTTTGCCAGACTGTATGATATCATAGCCATAAATTAGTCCAGAATCGTCTATGAGGCAATCACAGAGGGTGGGAGAAAGCGAGCGTTGAGAGGGAGACAGTTGAGTGAAGGAGAGAAAGTTTAAAAGAGTCAGTGTTTACTGGCGTACAAGCCTCTCCTCCCAACAAGAATTCTTTCCATGTTTCATCACTGCCCACTTGCCCATACACAAACGTCTATGGAGGGAGGTTGACTCACCTCATGATGTCATTTCCTCAACTTTCACTTACAATCACATTGAGAAATGAAATGGTTCAAGATCTGATGGGTTTTAACATACACACTGTACAGTGTAACGCAGTATACGTGTTTACATATGCTATGTTGCCATGTTTACAGGCCCTAAAACTTGAATTCAGCAACAGCAGAAATAAGGCCACCAAGGCAGGTCAACCTCCTTCCAGCTCCTACTGGAACTCAACACATGGAAACACAGCAAACAGCTTTTTCTGCATGTTGAGTACAAACTCTGACTGCAGTGACATTTGGTCTTATTGGGTTCTGTGAAAAAGACAGGAGTTTCCCAGCAAGCTCTTAGTCAATACTGGAGTGGGAACTGCCAGGCAGGAAAAAAAAACTAGAGTAATCAACAACTAATGATGTGAGAAAACTACAGTGCATTCAGAATCATTCAGCAGGACTGAAGTAATTGATTTTCCAAAGAGGCATTGTGAATTAAAAGAAGCTGAGGTGTTCTGTTGGAGTAAATGAAAGTCTAGTTCATGGTTTAATACTGAAAGAACAAGTTTACCACCTCTGCTGGGTTGGCACAATGTCATTCTTATAGGTCTGTCATTCCCTCTTTGTTTATATAAAGTTTACATCCTTAAAAGTTTATGAAACCACTGCAGTGTAGCTTCACTTAATCGGTTCCTCTCATAGACTGTATATAAAAGATGGATGTTACCACTGTGAAATCACACATTGGCTTGCAAGTAGCATTGTAGTCATCACCATTCTGGTGTTTTAAAACTGGATGTGACGAGCAAGCAGGAGATCTGACTAAGAAGCCCAGTGACTGCTAAAGAACAGCCTGCTTCATCTTTACCTTTATGTGTTTTACTCCAAATGAAACCATCATTTAACCCCTTAACTGGCAGCAAAAAAATCACCTGACAAAAACTACATAACGCCTTCTGGTTATTATTGGCTCTGAAAAACCCATTTCATAGCCTATTAATCGGCTGCGTCTGGTCCGCGGGCCGAATGAAGTGCATTTATATGGCAGGCTAGACCCGCCCATTTTGACTGACACCTCATTCGGCCAATAATGTTAAGAAATGGGTTTCCCAGAGCCAATAATACTCAGAGGGCGTCACGTAGCTTTGTCAGGTGATTTGGTGCAGCCAGTTACATGATTGGCCGAATGACGTGTCAATAAAAATGGGAGGGTCTAGCCTGCCATATAAAAGGGACTACAAACGGCCCGTCACCGGGCCCTTGCCAGTTAAGGGGCTACAATCAATTAATACAATTAAACTACTGACTGAGACTATAAACTCATCAGGAAAATGCTTTCTGAAGTCATAAATCTAATGAGAAAAACAATTTTTTTAGTCTTCTCTTGAATACATCTTTAGTTGTTTTTTTTTTTTGCAACAAGAGGAGTCGCCCCCTGCTGCCTATTAGAAAGAATGCAGGTTTAAGGCACTTCCACACTAGCTTAATGGCTTTCAGACTGGGAGGTGACATCCATCTTTTACATATAATCTGTTGTTACTGGTAGCTTCTCTAGCTGGTAGCTATAACAATCAATATCAATCACAAGTCATAATACAAATCGCCCACTCCCCACCAAAAATAGAAAACCACTGTAATCACACCAAAAGCTCACATCTCCACAAAGCTTTTCAAGTTTTTTTTAGAGCTATTTTCAGAATGAGAACTCAAAATTTCTTAAAAGCCAGACAGACATTTTTAAATTAATAAGCAACGGTGTGTCGGTGGTTTTGGAAGTGTTTTATAGCACCACTTGTAAAGAAACAAAAGCAATTTAAGAGGAGAAAAAAAAAAAGAAGAGGTAACTGCAACAATCACATTGAGATTTTTAGATCACATCGTAGCAGGATTTGTTTTGTACATCTTGGTTCAAATCACAGTACTTGAAAAATCAGTGCACAATTCATTACATACGTAAACACACAGAATTAATTCACAGTTAAAATGGTGACATAAACAATATATGTCAATTGTTTACTTTTTTGTACCCAGATGATGTCTGTGTTAGTTACATCTTAAGTCGAAAGTTGGTAAGACTTTACAGTGCCAAAAAAAAAAAAAAGAAAAAACCTGACGATCCAGCTGGGTTTGTTGCCCAGCGCTCTGTTCAGTGTGGTACTTTTAAAGGGTTGTAAACACTGGACAGTAAGTAAGTGTTGTTCTACTCATGATCAGTAGATGCTGTGCACGTTCAAGGGGAGAATTCAACATGGCACATCGTGTACTCTTCTAATCTGGGATGAGATCTTTATCAGATACATTTGAACAGCTCGTAGATCACATACGCAGCAGATACTATTGGAAAAATGACATATGAATTAAGAAGGAGAAAATTTATCAAACATACAGTGTTCTAAATCAACTTAACTACTCTCACATGTTTTTAATGTTATTTTAGTGAATAGGAGTGAAAGGGGAGACCAGATGACTCCCTATCTGTTAAACTTCCATATACCTCCCTCTGTATACTGGGACAGTCAAACCTTGGGATCCATGGTGATTAGTTAAAGGCTTCGCTTAGTTACCATGGACTGAGAGACCCCTAGTGACCCCACTCAGATGTTGGCTTTCTTGTTGATGAGTACAGAGCAGCATGTTAGGGCTCCATCCACTCTGACCTTCTCCAAGTTGGACACGGGGATCAGCATGTGATCCTTCAACTTCTCAAACACCTGCAGGACACACAGACAAGAGCGCTGCTGAGAACTGGCAGCTTTTCTTTGTTAAGTTTCCTGGTTATTAGTAAATTATGTTCATTGTAATTTAACAGAATTAGAAAAGGGTAGAGCATAATCTAACATGAAGTAGTTAAAGTGAAAGTAGAACATAGATAACATTTAAGTTTGTTTACTCAGCTTGTCAAATTGTAATTATCTGTGATATAAAAACTCTGGAAAGAGAAGGAAATTGTGAAGAACAAGCATTCAAAATTTCCTGGTCTCCCGGCAAAATACAAAAAAAAAAAAAGGAAAGAAAAAAAAAAGAAGGGAGTGAGAACTATGACGACATTCTCAAAAGACCCTTGTAAAATAGTGTGTCACTCTGTGGACATTTTCCAGAAGAAAACTAGCGTTTTCCTACCACACTTCCAAACCAGGAGATTTTTCTCTTTAAACTCTAACTTCAACCCTGCTGTGACACTCAGTGAGGCCTTGTGGCACAGCCAGAGGGACCAGCTAAACTAATTTTTATATCATGATGCAATTTGGCTGATAAAGCCTCAGCTGAACCAGATGCTATGTGTAACCTCACCCCACTGAAGTACTACATAAGTCTTGATTCTTTTCTAGGACATTTTGTGTAATGCAGCCAGCAGTACAAATCGGAGCTTTCCAGAAATTATATAAACAATGGTGGCAACCAGTTATACTTGCCCGTAACAATATTCTGTCATTTAAAAATGTTAAATCTTATTTCCATGCAGTCTTTACATATTTTTTCTAAAAAGGTAATACTATCAAACTGAGAAAACTTGTTTTTCTTTTCTTTTAATCATCCCTAAGGCTCTGAAGTGTGGGGAGTGGCCACTTTGACAGGTGCGTAGCTGTCTGATAGGCCTCACCTCTGCTAATACGAATCACCAAACTGTTTTCATTGAATGATGAAAATGCCACAATTGCCTGTAGTTTGCATAGAAGATGTCAACCCGTCTGCAAACCAACTACTCTGTAAAAAGTGCAGAGACAGGTTGCCTTCAAAGTAAAAGCTGCACCTTTTGAAACATGTTGACTGCAGCGGTGAGGAACAACATTTACAGTGAAGAGGAATGTTGTCCATGTCTGGTTTGCATTTTGAGCTTTGCTACTCAGTGGCTAGCAGTTAGCAAGTGTCAACTTTTCCATTCCCTGCAAGCTACAACAGCTGGAATCTGCTAGTGACCAAGGCAATTATAGGGAGGTTTTAGGTGCTCTTGGTGAACAGTTTCATCTAGCAACAGTCAGAAAACTCCAGCACTCACTCACCATGTGGTAAAGGAATACCTTTTTCTTTGCTACTGGTGGTTGCTAGATGGTTGCTCACTGGTCTCAACAACAACAGCATAGTTGTACCAAAATGCTAAAGTAGAGGCCCAGAAGCCAATGTGTCATGGTATGGTGATTACTTCCATCTTTTATATACAGTCTATGTTTTGCAGCCACACTAATGGCACTGTAAACTAAACGCTAGTCAACATGCTAACACGCTAATGGTACAATATGCACAGTGCATCAGATTAAATTGTGAGGAACGTGAAATTTATCAGAAATCTGTCCCATAGTTGTTAAGAGGCAAAGACAGACAAAGTAAACATTTAAAATAATAACATAAAATACTAAAGTTAGAGTGACTTTCTCTCTGGAAAACAACCCTGGACCAACCAAGCAGCATGGCCTCTTAAAAAAATCTTAAGTTTAGACCATATAATCAGCCATAACTTAGGGAAGGTTAAGCTTTCACAGTACTCTCCCAACACAGCATCCGTAAATCCTCTGCTCTTTATAGCACCTCTGAAACCAAAGTGTCTCTCTTTTTTTTAATCATTTCCAGCTGAGTTCTCATTACTGCAGTCGAGATTTATATGCTGGGTCAGAGTGGCATGGTCCCAACAAAGTGGCGGCTGCTATATTTCACTGGACCTTTTGTCTACTCAGTTTCGATTTGTCCAAAAAGAGCCCTCAACAGCCGTTGCCAGTGCTAACCATTGAAAGGTGCCCTGTCTCCACCCCCCTCTGACCCTACCAATCCTCTCATGACCCCCTGCCTTTGTTGATATAGAACTGTTATGTAACTTCACGAGCCAACTAAAAATAGACCGGAGATTAGGCCAGACAGTGTTTAGAGTCAGAAAGCAACAGACATCTTGCAGTGTCTTGGTGATTATGCTGACAAATCTCTACATCTCAGTGAGGGAACAAGCAACAAGTTCCCCTGGGAAACCAACCCTAGACGAACTGTGCTAGACAGGATGGTCAGTTCAGATAAAACTGTCCTTGCTCTATTACTGCTTATGTTATGTCTTGGAAATTAAGAAGATGCCTGAAGAATTGAGAAAAAGTGTACTGGTGCCAGTTTTTAAGAACAAGGGTGGTATGCAGAACTGTAGTAACTAGACAGATAAAGTTGATGAGCCATATAGGAAAGAGTTGCTGAAGCTAGGCTAAGAAGAGAAGTGATAATCAGTGAGCAGCAGTATGGCTTCATGCAGAGAAAGAGCACTACAGGTGTGATTTTTACTTTGAGAGCATTGAGTAAGAAGTACAGAGAAGGTCAGAAGGAGCATCTGATAGGGTGCCAAGGGAGGAAGTGTGGTACTGCATGAATGGTAGAGAAGTATGTGAGCGTGGTGCAGGACATGCACAAGGCCAGAGAGACAGTGGTGAGGTGTGCAGTAGGAGTGACAGATAGCTTCAAGGTGGGGGTGAGATTGCATCAGGAATCAGCTCTGAGCCCCTTCTTGTTTACAGTGGTGATAAACAGGCTGACAGATGAGGTGAGACAGGAGTCTAAGTCGACTCTGATGTTCACAAAGGATGTGATCTGTAGTGAGAGTAGGGAGCAGGTGGAAGAGACCCTGGAGAGGTGGAGGTATGCTCTAGTGAGATGAGGAACAAAAGTCAGAAGAAGCAAGACAGAATACATGTGTGTGAAGGAGAGGGAGGCAGGTGTACCAGTGGAGATGGAAGGAATGGAGGTAGTAAAGGTGGATGAGACAAGTGTCAGGGGTGATTTGTGACAGAAGGGGCGGCCAAAAGAAGAAGTAGAACTTGTGCTATTAATATTTTTCCACTTTCTTCAGGCTACAATTTATTACACACAGTTTTGGAGCCAAAACTGGTTTCCAGGCCAATTTCTGAAGGGTTTAAATCTTATAAAGAAAACTGGTTCATGGAACTAACATACAGATCTCAAATACTACTCCAAATGTTCTGTTAAAATGTGCCTTCAGAGCAGGAAGCATGATCCACGCAAGTAGATTTTATTATGCTCAAGTTGAATTCCCTCAGTTAATCTTCTTGGAAAAAAAAAAGAAAGAAGAAGTATTCACTGAGGATGTCCAAAGACGCATAATTTTGTGAATTTTTCCTTCTAAAAATAGCTGGCGGAGGTTGACGTTTCAACCACAGAGTACATTTTGAGGTTGGAGTACTGTCTCTGCAGATTGCAGGTTGCCAGGTTCAATCCTGTGAGAATCCTTTTGACTTGTTGTGATGTGGAATGACCCCAAAGCATCCAAATAACAGCGATGGCTCAGCCTGTCCAAACCCCAACAGACAGAGGTGAGACAATAACATGTCATTCAAGTCAAGCAACTCTAGCAAATACGTGTCATGGGTAAAAGGCACATCTTGAAAAATATACAGTATGTAAGTAGGTCACTGCATGTTTCAGAGATATTTGAGATAGCACGTAGCTGTGTGTATCCATGTAGTGAAAGTGTACGCAGTGAGACACTGACTGAGCCAAAACAGTTTCTCAAAGGCTGACAAAGGCATTTAATTTGCATTATGAGCTGTTTATTTGATGAATATAAGTCCAATATTCAAATGCCAATTAGCTCAGATCTTTTGGAAGAGAAATGTCGGGCTATAAAGTCTGCGATGCTCACCAGCTGGCTGCATAATATGCAGTTTGTGCCGTTTGTTGCCGGGAAGGCACAGCGGATTTATCACTTTACTATAATTTCATAGAATATATTTGAAACTGGCGAGACTGAACCAAAACAGTAAAGCTGCAAGTCAAAACTGGATCCATCACTGATATAAAACTATTTGTTATATGTTGATCTGAACAACTTTGCTCAAGTTCTGAGAAAAACAAGACCTCAATGTCTCTGGCTTCACGTCAAACGGCAGGATCTTTTGTTAAAAAAAATTACAGCTCTGGCTGTGGTTAGCCTGCAGTGGTCCACGTAAAACAACCATGCAGCTTTTGTAGGGTTCCTTTCCCACTTGTTTTTCTCAGAGGTCCGGACAAGATGAAAAACAGAAAGACAAGTGCTCTTTAAATCTAAACCACCAAAACCAATCTGGTTGTTCCGACGGTGGTCCTTCCTGTCAGGATTGTGGATGAATGTACATTATTGTTAGTGACACAAAGTTGCTGAATGTGGATGGGGAAAAGTAGCTGAGGGTCACCTTTGCGCTCTCTGGAAACTCCTCTGCTGTGCAGTGTAGAAGCACGTGTCCCTTGCTGGGCAAGTTCATGTAGATGCAGTTTGCAGCAAGGTCATCAGGCACCGTCAGTTTGTCATAGCGATGGTCACTCATTTGTTGCATTATCTACACAATTGGGAGTGAGGAGAGAGACAGGAAATAGGCTTTGAGGCAAATGCAAAATATAACCGGTGATGTTCAGATAGACATACACAAACCAGGCCATCAGGCACTTTGATGCAGAAGAAAGGCTGCAATACCAAAGTCAGCGCCGCATCCTTTTACTGGCCAAACCGCTGTGGGTGCCTGCGGGAGGGGGGGTTAATGGAGAACACAGCAGCAGACAGACATTCTTTCTCAGCAGATGTCATGTTATTTATGTAATCCGAAGGAGCTGAAGGTGGGACCGGTGGTGGGGGGGTGGGGGCTGAGGAGACGCTCATGTTGCCAAGTGGAAGTCGGCGGGTGAGGATGTTTTGACCAGAGGAGAGGCAGGTGCCTCTTAATGTTTATGAGCAGAACATCTGCGGATGGTTACCTCAGAGACGGGTAATGGAGGGAAGGTGGAAGCTTGTGAAAAAAAAATTTTTTTTAAAAATCAACATTCAGAAAAAATATTTTGCAAAGGGAGATTTTCCCCTGAATTAAACTCTAAGCTTGCCATTCTGCGATTTTCTATCTCTACTTTTTTTTTTTGGGGTGTTCATTGTCTTTTCTGCCAATGAGTAGAAGTCAGGATTAAAGTATAAAAATACTTGTTACTGTTAAGTGCCACTGCACTGCATCCAAAAAGTGTGACGCTTGCTTGACGTACATATATATCTGGAGGAGTGGCTGTGAGTGAAAGTGATGACACACTACTACGAATGTGGGAGAAAAACTGGTGGTTTGTGAGCACAATGGGCTTTCTGGCTATAGATGTTTTCATTTCACTTCCCACTGACTGAGTCTGTTGCACCAGGGAAGACCGGGGCGTTTACAGAAACGGAAGAGGTCAATTCCTGTAAGGCCTATATAGAAATATACATTACTTTGAATTTTATTATGTACATTGCATTATAAGTCAAATATACTTACACTTCTCTTGCACAAAAAACAACAACAAAAAAAACCCTTTTCCATGTGAATAGTCACCTATTTCCATCCAAACAGCAAATGTGCTATTCTAAGTACTTTCTTGGGAAAATATTCAGGACACAGGAAATGACACAAGTTAGATTTCTGGCAGCACCATCATTGTTTGGTCAGGATAAACAGGGAAACAACTGTGCAGTTAGTAAGAGCCAATAGAAAACTTAAGGGAAAAAGTTGTCAAAGGCCTGGACTCATGGGTAAATGGACAAGAAATCCCTGGGAGGTGCAGTGTAAGACAAACACATTAAGTAATGACCACTGTTTGTACCAACAGTGTTAAAACAAAGATTTAATAGCATAATATTATGAGTGTTGCATTACAGCAGTGCAGTAAACTCTCAAAGCAGCTACTGCTTTTATACATCTAACAGCCATAACTCATTTTTCCATTTACTGTACAAACGTAATATAGCAGGCTCTGTTACTATAACCTTTTATAGAAGCTGAAAGATGCCACTTCTGAGTGCAGGGCTGCAGCATGAAGCACAGCAGCACGCATGCATACGTCTGCATATGCGTAACCAGACATTCCCAGGTCACTTGTGGGCGTGTTACGCGATTGCAGCAGCCCTAAATGAAAACACTCAGGTCCATATGTGCGAGGGCCAATACTGTCACACACAGGGGTATTGAGAGTGAGTAAATGTTGACTCCACCCAAGATCACAGTTGTTCCTGCTTTACTCCTGATTTTTTTTTATTTTTTTTTATTAAATATAGAGGAAAATGCACATAAGGGAAATGACATACAGAAAGATTTCATCATGTTTCATGTAAAGTTCTCATCCATGAAATTCAATTAAATCCTTAGAAAGCTCACCTGACTGATGAAATAGTTGGTTTTCTGTTTATAGTTACAGTAGAAGCAGCAACCAGTCAATACAGGCGCCAGACTACTTCTGCGTGTTTATAATCTTGAAGATGTTTTAATTTAATCAAATCTTAAGCCTAAAGAATCAAAATGGATGGATGATTGTCCTAGATAATTTTAAGCTATACAAAGCCAAGGCTTTTAACATAGCCATTTTGGCTCTCCACCAAGTGTTAAGCTATAGCCAATCAACACTGACTTACTTCAGACAATGGCTGAGGTCCAGTTAATACACAGAGTGGTAACTGGGCAGCAAAATGTACTCATTCAGAGCTACTCAAACAAAAATATTTACTGGATGGTAATAAAATCCCTCTGGGGCAATGACAAACCTGAGCAGTCTAGAAAAACCTGATGTGGCAATCAGCAGAATCTTTATTTTGGCACCCGGTATGAACATTTCTTACTTTAGCAATCCTTCCCAGAAATTGTTTAAAACTTTTATACAATGCTGCTTTTCACTGAGCAGCAGCATCCTACTTGATGCAGCCTCCAGATCTGGAGAGGAAATGAGACTGAAATTGCTTCCTGTTGATGGACCATAAATGTTTGCTGCTAATGGTCTAGCATTTTATTGCTGCACCCTAATGTTTTCGGTGGAAAAGTACATAAAAGGAGGAAACAAAGAGGAGGATGCAGGAAATTTTCAGATGACACTTATCTAATGTTTAAGGCTGCTGCTGTCAGCCTCTACAGCTGATTCAGGGACACAATGGGACCAATGGGTGGATTGCCATGAAATTTGGTTCAGCCAATCACTGCTACTTAGCTTTCCCTTTGCCTCATCACCAGGACAAATTTTTTTTACAAATACCAATTTGATTGTGTTGTTCCCATTTTTAAAAGATATTAGTACATAGCACATAGTATAGAGTAATTATAGTAAGTATAGTATGGATTGTCCCCTCAGGAAGAAACAAAGCTATAATCCATAAATCCAGATCTGGAACCTACACTTTATGATCAGCTGCTGCTCTCCCACACTGCAGCTGACTCAAAGGACTCAGCTGAATGAATATTTTAACAATATAAGCAAGTAATCCTACAGCTTAAAAAGCCATAGCTCGGTACTGGATAGCTCATCATTCCATTCATTAAACGACAAAAATCACCATACTGTAAATGTAGAGTGTGCTCGCCGGCGCATGTGGGAATGTTTTTGATCAGGGTTTGATCATCAAAAACAAATCATCTTGAACAGAACCTTCACGGTGCTGTTACCTCATTATCTATTAAAACCCAAGTGTGTGAGCATCGTTGAGGTGAGGATCAGACTCTGACCAACAGAAAGCAATGAGCTCATGAATCAAACAAGGCTGGGTGAAGGGGCGACTGATGAGCTAAAGCCTGCCGGGCAGTCCGCTATGGGGAGGGGAATAATGTGTGAGGTTACAGGGAAAGGGTGCTGCAGCCTCTGACACAGGCTGTATTTTGGGATAATGACTTCATGAGCGAAGCTTGGCAGTGATAGCGGCAGATGGATGATGAAATCCATCCGGTCATTCTGCTAAACACAGATACGCAGCCTTCCTGAGCATAGCCGAAATATAAACTACAGATCTCCTACACTATTTTATGACTTCAAATGAATCACGAGTTACTTAAACCCATAATAAAAATCAGGGAAGGTCCTACTTTATTGAGTGAATATCATATGCCAGCAAAGTGCAGCTCCCTAAAGACACAATGAATTAACTGGGCTCCAACTTTAATTTGTACAAAGTGTCTGTTGTATTTGACAAGGAGCTTCGTTGCCATAAGAGCTGCATCTACATCCCAAACGAGCAGTTTGGATTCATTAAATCTGCATTCAGAAGATGTCATTCTCCTCACACAAAGAACATTATCTAATTACAAATCCAGGGCTGTTAAAGGCCCTTTAAAACAGGAGCTAATTGCTGCAAGAGAGGGTGACGTAAGCCATAATTAGAAAGCGAGCCGTCTGTCATTAAGCTTCGCTAGCGGCCACTCTTCGCCCCAGTAGCTAATTATTGGGGTGATCAAAAAGGCAGGAATCTTAATGAGTTGGTGCTAAAATTAATTTATCATGTACTTATGCATAGGTTGCTGGAAACACTTCAGCAATGCAAACATGCAAACAAAACTAACATGGCTGACCCTGTGCTTCTCTCAAGTACTTTATTCCTCTTAGGATGTGCTGTCTGGTGGTCTAGCTTTAATGTTTTCTGAGATGAATTAAGCGACTTTTGCTTGACTTACAGTGACTCTGATTAGTGCAGGGCCAGTAGGGGGAGATATCATACTAGAAGGCAAATGAGGAATACTGCCAGAGGTGCTCTGTCAAGGCCATAGGTGTATGTGCTTGCCTGTAAGTCTTCATACTTATGTAACTGTATATACATTGACTGCCTTTGCACTGTTTAAATA
Organism: Archocentrus centrarchus; assembly: GCF_007364275.1. Classification (NCBI taxonomy): domain Eukaryota; kingdom Metazoa; phylum Chordata; class Actinopteri; order Cichliformes; family Cichlidae; genus Archocentrus; species Archocentrus centrarchus. The sequence goes on along the minus strand of NC_044349.1, from coordinate 9,655,031 downwards.
CACATTTTACTGCATTTCAGTTGTTTGTGCCACTGCAAAGGTTCACATGCTAATGTTTGGGAACTTTGGGGATAATTCCATGAGAGGGCTGGGCCGAGATTTATTGCACTTTTGGTGTAAACGAGCGATCCGTCTCTGTCGGGGTGTAAGCTGTCTCCTCTGTTCAGTCTTGGCGGTCCCTGGGTTTCTGTTGCCGGAGCTTGATCGATTCAGGAGCCTTTTATGCAATAATGAGCTCAAGCTGTTTAATGGAAGGACAATACTGTCATAATTGAAGCTGGAGTGTATGCGCCAGGGGCAATCCTTGCAGATTAGCTGAGAATATGAATTAATGGGGATGGATTTAGGTGACAGGTGGTTTCAATGTGCCTGCAGTGGGAAGCCGCCAACACGCTGTAAGTGAGGGAGTCTGCTCTGAATCAACACGTGCGATGTCCTGTCTTGTCGCGTTATTCTTGCAGGGTTGTTCATACTCACAGGATTTAAGCCAAGTGTCAACCAAAGGATAAAAAAAAAGAAAAAGGATTGACTACGTCAGTGTGCGTCATAGTAAAGAAAGCACTGCCAATACATCCATTCAGAGGTTTCCATGACTACAGCCAGGGAGAGCATAGCCACGGTGTACATACATAAACACACATACACAAGCTCCATACTTTGAGGGCTTTCTGTGCTGGTTCACTGGAGCCAATTACAATAAGACCTGGTCCTCCCATGCTGCAGAAGCTCTTCAGGTGCAGGCCTTCCAGCACAGGCACAGTGGAAACAGCATAGTCCTGTAAAACACATTCCAATTACAAACACTCAATAAAACTCAATTAATTTGACTTCCGTTCCAAATCAAGCAAATGATACAAGAGCACTAGTACTCAGTGACAATGCTTCACAATTCATTAAACTACAGTATAACAATGAGCTAAAACATTCAGTATATCTATCTATCTATCTATCTATCTATCTATCTATCTATCTATCTATCTATCTATCTATCTATCTATCTATCTATCTATCTATCTATCTATCTATCTATCTATCTATCTATCTATCTATCTATCTATCTACCTGACTAATATCTATCTATCTATCTATCTATCTATCTATCTATCTATCTATCTATCTATCTATCTATCTATCTATCTATCTATCTATCTATCTATCTATCTATCTATCTATCTATCTATCTATCTATCTGACTAATATCTATCTATCTATCTATCTATCTATCTATCTATCTATCTATCTATCTATCTATCTATCTATCTATCTATCTATCTATCTATCTATCTATCTACCTGACTAATATCTATCTATCTATTGATCGATCGATAGATAGATAGATAGATATTGAAGATTGTAAGAGCTCAGTAGTTTTCTGTGTGGTATCATGGGGTCTAAAGTAGCATTCACATAGTATTATACAGCTCAGGAGCAGAAAAAGAGTGTATGGGAGATGATGTTGATCTCAGGGCTCATGAGGAGATTACAGAGCACCTTGTTAGATCCAGATTTGAAATGCTTTCTCTGGCTGTGGGATCTCTGCAAACCAAATGTTGTCATTAAAAGTGTTACAAAAACACAGGTTATATAAACGGCACTTAGAGCAACTGGCATTGATAATAGTTTTATTAACACCTGGCTGCTGGTTGGTTTTCAGCGAACCCCTGGAGTGCTGGTTTCAAATGTTAAGTGTCTTATGTAAGAATCAATTTAAAAGTTCTGCTAAACATCCTGAGTTATTAAAACTCTAATGAACCCATTCGTAATTCATAATGAACCGGGATTGATTGGATTTATAGCGACATCATGACTGTCATCACATTTTGCTTTTTATGTTGGTAAAGCCTGATTTGGTGCACAGAAATACAAAACATTACATCAGTGCAGTGAGCACTGCCCGCTTCAAACCAGTGACTAAAGCAGAGAACCAAGTGTTCGTGTAACCACATCCTGCTAATATTAAAAAGACACCTGAGAAAATATTATATATATATATTAAAAAAAATAAAAAAACAGCATTCAAATAGCAATTTGCATCCTATCTGACAGCTATATTGCTGGCTTTTGCAGACCAGGATCATATGAACAGCACTGTGCTGGGACCTATAGTTTTATATTTACCTTTAGCCTTTACCAGTTGATTTTGGACTAAGCCCTCTCATTAAAACATGAGTTGAAAGCCACCTTCTTTGCAAGAGTTAAAGTCTTGAGGCCACATCTGAATGACAGCATACCCAGTTGAAACATTGTTTTTACTCCGACTTTGTTTTGATTTACCTGACTAAAGGAATCGAGTCATTAAACATTAGATACAAGGACACAAGCCTTTGTGTGGGAGAAACATCTTAAGCCACAGATGGATCCTACTGAGATTCATAAACCTTGAAGTGATACCAAGATGTAATTTAAAATTTGATAGACTGTGAGACTAGAAGATTATTTTCTAAGACCTTTTGTTGCTGAATCTACGTGAATACATTTGGATGACCTTAAGAAAGTAACTTTTCCAGCAGCCGCCCATGTGTTTTCTTAATCACACAATGTGTTATGAATGGGTTTTTATAGCGTTCAGCTTCATAAAACTTACAAAGTAAGTGTATGTTTTCCATCTTTACAGTCCACTGTGACATTTTCCATTCAACTATATGTTAACACTTTTCAAGTAAATATTTGTGCTGCATCAATAAAAGAAAAGGACCATAATTCTCCCATTTATCGTGACACAGTTCATCACATGAAAGACTTAAATGGCCCCCTTTTGCTGATGTCTTCCTGATTTCCAGTCAGGACAACTGGGAATTGTGTAATCTTTTCTCAATCCTTATCCATAAACAGGAAGTTTCTGTGTAAAATTAGAAACGCAAGTCATGCATTAGCCCGTACCAAGATAAATCCTTAAAGGAAAGAAAGATTTGCTTTTCATCTGCAACAACAGGCTGATATACTGCCGCAGTGTTAGCTGAAAAAATGACTGGCTAAAGAGAGAAGCTAAGCAAACTGAGCGTCACTGCTTAGGTGTCCATGCTGGTAGCTCTTTGGTAGAAATTAGAAGTCAACACTTCTTAGCAATAACAGAAAAGAGGCGGTTTAACGTCTATATTACTTCCAGAATAAACTGACCCCATCCATGACACCAATTACTCTGACCTCTGCGAGGACCATGAAGAGAGACTCGACATCTGTATGCAGTTGTTGAGTAGGCTGCTAAACAAACCTGGCAACGAAATGATCCTTAATTTAAAAATGAAAGGAAAAAACAACAGCGGCTGGAGAAATCCATCTGATAAAAGACGGAAAGAACAACAATTGACGCTTAAGTGATTTTTCCTAGTGTCTCTTGCCAGCGATGCATCATTAAGTCCTGTCTTATCAGAGATAACAGAAAACACAGAGGAATCCATAATGAGGAATTCAAATCAGATACAGATGGGAAGATGGAAGCACTACAGTAAGGCCATTCAGGTTACCATAATGCATTCAACTCTTCAACAGTATGACCCACCTCTGAACTTGTGTGTCAGCCAGCTTTTTGACTTTGTCAGAAGTGTTATGCATAAGTCAAGTTTGCAGAACAAGCATCTTCACTTTAAAAAAAAAAAGGTCTGTTTCCTCTATTATACTGTATCTCAGAACAGTATGCATCATCTCTAGAAGATAATCAGTGTTATTCTTTTCATCGGTGCGAGTTCATAATGTTTTGGGGTTATTCTTTCTTTACTCTTACATTTATAAGCCTGGTGAAAGTGGAACACATTTTTACCAACACTGACACATTGTCACCTGTTGACACTTGGTAATTAACGTGACTATTTACAGCCAGTATGAGCAAATTATTTAAATTTTTGTTTCTGGTCACTTGGTGAAGGCAAGTCTGACAGTGCCTCTTTCTCCTCTATTTTGGTCTCCACCAACTCCTGAGGGTAATATCTGGCACCCTGTTCAGTACCTTGTGACCAACTTGATCCGAACTGATAAAGGCTCGAAAAAACAAAACAAAATGTACTACAATGTAGCCCACATTTAACACAATCTGGCATTACTCATCTAAAAGCTGAGTCACACAATAATGAATGCAGTTTCTAGAGTGAAGCTCAAGTAATGATGATGGCACCATCATTTTTATAACAAATAGGACCTATCAGTATCCAATGAAAACTGTGAGACACAGCCTGGTATTACGTGCAACAAAGTAACACATTACACCCAGTAAGTGACTTGTTCCTGTCTTTCTTCAAGAAACTGAACTGGCAATAGTGATTGCAGTAACACATAACACAGTAATGTAACACAGAACTGTCCTAAATTCAGCAGTCACATTACAGTTACAATTATGCCATTACTTTTATTACACATGTGCTTTCTTCTTCTTGTGCACTTGCGCTACAATCAGCTGATTTCAGTTCGTGCGCAGGGAGGATAAAAATGGTGGAGTTATCTACAGCTTTTGAGGAGTGGAGATATGGACATTATTTTTGTTGCCCGAAAATGCAAAAGATGAAGTACAAACTGCTTCTAGGACAGAAACAACTGCATTAGATTGATAACACAACGTCGACTCATCTGCACAGCTAACACAAAGCTAGCAAAGAATGCAGAATGATGTTAGAGCTGAGTGTATGCCGACCCCAGGGCCTGAAGTTCAGCAGGTAACAGAGGCAGCGATGAGCAGTCAGGCTTGCAGAACTGTAGCCTGTTTCTGTCGGTACTCTGCAGTAGAATCACCGTGGTGATGGCTGTGAAGTCGCTGTGGGCTGGTTTCAATGTCATGTTCACTAAAGAAAGACTGTATGTATGGCCGCATTAGGAGAAGGATTCGCATCAGTATGGGGGCCTGTAGCCTCAGGTTTATATTGTCAGCTGTGGCAGTGCATTTCAGGCCATGCAATATGAAAGTGATGTAATGAGTAGAGTAACAAATTACTTTCTTCAGGGAGTAATTAAGTAATGTAATGTAATGCATTACTTTAAAAAAAATAGTATTGATTATTGCGTAATGCGTTGCTTTTTTGAGTAATGACCCCAATACTGCCTACGAGTAGCACAGAGTAACGGTCTGTCATCACAAGCAGTGATGAGTGGACAGCTTGATTAAAATTAATAATGGCACAGGGAGAAAGTGCCCATGAACTAATTACGAGGTTTACTTGCCCAAATCAGCTTTTTCATTTTTGTCACCAACTACTTGTTTAATCACTGCGTACAGAGGTGGCAGAGGTTTGCACCAACAGTTGATTAAAAATGCCTCAAAGCCAGCTGAGACCTGGAACAGGGATCGAACTACTAATTGCTACAGGGACTCTTTACAGCTGCACTAATCAATAATCTCAGAGTGCTCTACTCCAGTGGAGCTTAATAACAAAGTAGATATACTTTTTCAAACTTTACTTTGCACAAGTATTTTTATTTGCGGCTACGCCCTCCTTTATGACAGAAGATGTAATATGACACTGCAGACTATTTTTGAGATCCAGAGCTCATTGAAAATAAGAGCTTTTCGCTTGCAAAAATGTCAAGGGACAAGGTGCCTCTGAGTACACTCGGTGGGATGTGCTGAAAGGCTTTTCACATCTCCTTGCGACAACTGGTATGTTTTTATGTTGCGCATACAGTCCAGCCTTGATGCTAACTGGTAGCTGGACATCCCCAGAGAGATTTGCAAAGTGAGTACAGCGAAGGAAGAATTGAAAGTGGACATGGAGGATTATATAAGATGAATGAAGATACAACGGTGCAAAAGGAAGGGGTGGAGTGAGGCAGAGATGGATGGAGAACAAAATGGAATTAGAGAAAAGCACGGCAGAGCTACAGTAAATGAAAAAACAAAACAAAACAAGATGAATGGCGTGATGATACTATTATCCTCCTGGCCTAAAGCCTTTATGATTGACATCACATTTATCTCCTCTCTTGTTTGAGACGTGTAATTGCTCGCAGAAAGCTTTAAAGCGTTTTTTTTTTTTTTCAAAGAATGTTTTGATATTGACTGAATTTATGGACATTTATTTAAAAATACTTTACTACTTTTACTTGTTATGTAATGGACCAGTTGTGCACTTTTCCAGTGAAGTGCCTTTACTTTTACTTGAAACGGTGGGTTGAATTAGAATCATCACGTCACTGCAGCTCCCCTCACTGACACAGAACATTCCACTGTCTTTCACCCTATTGTTTTTAGATATAGTTCATTCGCAGCACCCTCCAAGCAGAAAAAGCACTGGTAGTTGGCGAACAATGTTGAGCATCCAGCATCTAAAGAGCCACATTTCCTCTGAGGAATCAGTGAAAACTAACATACACAGTGGATGTTGGATTTGTGAAAATTATAAAGAGGCAAATGCTCACTAAAGCTGTATTTATGGTTCTAATGTGTTCATTTGCAATTCTCACGTTTTTGCAAAGAGAAGAATTATCAAAGTTCAGAGAGTTTTTGGGGAAGTGTTTACATGCAGTTCTTCTCCTGCATGTAAATCCTGATTGGTTAAAATGTAGGCTTGAACAGGAAAGATAAACTACCACAGCAAAGTTCACCATTAAGGGGAAAAAGATCTAAAAGATCTAAAATGCACAGACGAGAGGCACAGACAATGGCTGCAGTGGACGGTTTATCTCATTTTTGACACTGTTTCACTCCATGACAAAGAAGTTTTTTTAATATGACTTTTATCTTCTTTGGTTGCAGGAAGTTATAAGCTAAAGAACCAACAACAGCACAAATAAACAAGATTAGCCCACATTCACCAACCTCTTTGTATTTCCATGCAAGAATGCAGGCACTTTTTGCTATATTGCACCATATCAACTCACCTTAAATGCATCTGCTAAGATCTCTGCTCCTCTCTGATTGGTCCGTTTAGAAAGTCCCACGAAGAACTCTCGACCTGTAGAGAGGCTCTTTAAAGTATGTTGTAAAGTCTACAGAAAACCAGCAATACAGCAAGTATGAGAAGCTACAGTAGCTGAATACTGCAGTCAGCACACCGTGTACTTTATGCACGCCTGTGAGGGGGGCCAACTGTGGTTAGTATGGTGGAGCACAAACAGTAAGCCCTGAATGCCTGGCGAGGCAATGAGCAGCACACTGAGCTCAGGGATGGGCTCCTAATGTTGCCGCTGAGGCTTTACACTAGAAGCCATTAGCACAGGCCTTGCCAACAGGAAATGTTTCTAGCTCTGCCATGTGAAACCAATTTCAGCTGGAAGGAACAACAGCACAGAGCCAGTGTCTAGAAACCCAATTAAGTGTACTATGCTTTTTCCTAGTGGTCTGTGAAATGTAGAAGATACTGACCCACATTTTAACTCATGACTGAGAGAACGTACAGAAAATCTAATAAATACCACACCGTGTTCTTGATCCTCTGCTTTCATCACGTTTATTTACAGGCCCCAGATTAATCTGACCTCTGTAGGGAGTCTTACTATGCAGGATGGTACATGATGGTTTTGCTGAAGATGTATTTTCGGGGGTATATACAGCTAGGTGCACTGAGGCACCAGGTCACTGAGGTCACGCAGAGGAATGCTTGTGTGGAGGATCCCAAAGCACAGATGCATATTTACAGACACGCAATCGTCTGCTCACGTAGACTACGAACTGTAGAGGCTACGCTCTGCTATTTCACTGCATTCTGCTTTTTCGAGGTTATAACTATATCCTCTAATTTATGCACATATACCAAGTAGAGTAGTCCGCATACAAAGTAAACACAGCAGAGCTCCAAGTCCCATGTGGTATTATCTACAGAATTTCTCCTTGTCCCTTAAACATGTTTATTCCAAAAGTCATGGCTTGAAATTAGCATGACATTTCATGGTTTCATATATAATCTTGATTGGGTCAGATCTATTCAGGGGCTTTTTATCCTATCCTAAAATACAATGTTGATAAGTTCATATTCATATTTAAGCTAAAGAAATGTGTGCCTTGTAGCGTCCGCCTGCTGTTTTGCGATGATCAGATAAAGGTTAATGAATAATCAATAAAATACAGTGCCTGAAGGGGCAGAGTGACCTACCCGTGAAAAGGACATCTCCTCCATCCAGTGTTGCATTCTCATCGCTCATTTCCACAATGTTCAGATTTAAATCCTTTAAAGCCCCTTTCATTGCCTCCGTCTGGCAAAAAAACAAGGACACAAACAGAATTAAACTTAAAACATCTGCGCACATTAAAAAAAATAAATAAATAAATACTGAAGCGTGATGACTTACAGTAAACTACTTCAACATTTCCTAATATTATGATAGGATCCAGGATCTTCCCTGGATTTCTGTGAGGCACAGTTTTTAGAAGAAATACCAGTTCACGAGAGTGATTGCAATGAAACAAAGCCTTTTCTCTCCACCAGGTTATGGCGACATCATTACAGTGAGCCATGAAATGATGTCATTTTGTAGAAAGTGCGTTAAAACGTTTACAAGGCAGAAGTTGTGGAAAACAGGTATGGGGAAGGACCAGCACAAATTCAGCACAAATAGTTCCTGCTGTCCTTCTGTTCTGGGTCATCTGCCTTTAATGCGTTTAAAAGGATGGGAATGCAAGGATGGCTGCCACCTGGATAATATTAGCATATATAATGGAATACATCCCCTGATGGATTTTTATGGGAAATCCACATTTCACCTGTATGTCCTCTCTGCTGAACTCGGAACCTGAGGAAAGAGCAGGTCTCTTTTTGGCTCAACCTTCAGCCCTTGTCTGACCGCCCAGTGCGATTTTACTGTCCTGTTTTTTGGGGTTCCCGCGGGAGTAGTTTCCAAGGCCAGTCATGTTAGCAAGACCATCAGTATTTCCACAAGCCCTATCTCACTATGACCTCAGTCTGATCACGGTGCTTTTTGGCGAACATAATGCCTCTGCTTCTCAACTGCGGAAGGCCGAAGCATGAGGTCATCCAGGTAGACTGCCATGCACTTCCAGATAACACAGTGGAGGCCTGCAAAAGCACAGATTTACTTGCCTCGCACAGGTATTTGTGCACAAAGACATCCAACACAAGACTTCTAAAATAGCTCCAACCTAGTAGTTCATTTGGACAATGGCGCACTACCAGGATGGCATACTTCCAATCCATTCACTTTCCAGAAGTAAAACTGTGTTTCATCTTCATCCCAGGCTCATCTTTGTGCTTGAGTTAACCAGGAGGAACATGGCGTTCTTCCAAGAAACTGGGCTCACAAATTCATTAGTGGTTTCTTAAAAGCTTTGACAGCAAAAGTGTGCAGTATATTAAGAGCCATATAGGTAACAGTTAATCCTGCTCATTTTTCTTTGTGCATTGCCAAGCTGCACTCTGCTTTCCATTTAATTAGGTTTGTAGATATGTTGTGTGAGAAATAAAAGGTTGAGTCAGGGTCTGAGGAACAATCCAGATGAGAGAGAGAGAACTTGTGCTTTTGATGTTTATTCAGTTCATGTGTTATGCTGCCTTTGTGTGTCATGGCACTGGAGTCTTGGCATGTCCTGGCAAAGTTTTTCCCTGTGCTATCACCAATTCATCAGATATAATAAAACTTCAGTCAAATGAGTCAATTCAGACACTGTTCAGACTGTTAGTGATGTTAGGTCTGTACAACAAAGCTGAAAAGCCGTGTCTATTTATATTAGGAAACATACCTTTCGCCTACTGGGCCTCACACATCACCCAATGATTCCTTCTTATATAAGGCAGCCCTCTACCTCAGTACTCTGGCATTTCCTCTGAAATCACTGGAGATGATGTGACCCAAAGGGTCCCCAATCACCACATGAACCGTAATGGCTCCCATGAAGTAGAAGTATCTGCCCTGTGTGCTGTGAGTGTATAGCACATCATTCCAGTTGTCTTTTCCACATGGACTCAAGAGACAGGCTACAGACATGTTTTTGTTTCACTGGGGTAGGTAAAAATGCTTTCTGCATTTGGAAACTTTGGCCAATCACAGGTTTTCACAGCGGAGATTAGGTGAGTATTACCAAGTCAAGAGGGGAAAAGCCAAATATAGGAGAAGATTAAAAAGAAGAGATCGTGTGCTCTTCTGATGGGAGAGGCTCAAAAGAGAGAGGAAGGAGCTATAGGGATAAGGCTTTTTTATGAAACTGTAATTTTTTCCCTCTTGTTTTTAGATTTCTGACTACTGCAGCTTTAATCACAACAATGATTACTGTATAATGCTGTTAAATTGCATCATGGCTTGAACCTGTTCAGGCTTTCTTACAAGTCCAACACAACACTGGAGATTTGGCTTTCAAAATTTCTGCAGGTGGAGACCATTACAGAGCCCACACTACTGATTGGCCCCTGGCAGCATCAAAAGTTGGACATGTAAAACTGGGATGCTCTGAATATAAGTTACTAGTTTGGGGCAAAATGCATATAATTTCGAGGAAGTGTCATTATCAGAAACTGGCCCAATTCGCTTTTTAAAAAAAGGCAAACTGAAAACCAAAGCATGCTCAAAGTCCAAGACAGTTTGATAGGAATGCGTAGTTAATGCTCCAAACATGTTGCTGCATGTCATCCTAAAAAATAAATAAATTTTAAAAAATCCCTCAGTGAATAAAAATCCTGGGATGGTCCAGGTCCTTTGGAGTAAATCTTGATTAGGCACATGTGTTCTTCTGAAAAGAAACACTACAATGGCAAGAAACAGATGCACCTGTTTAGATATATATATATATATATATATATATATATATATATATATATATATATATATATATATATATATATATATATATATATATATATATATATATATATATATATATATGTGTGTGTGTGTGTGTGTATACACATCTAGTTCTCTATGGGCTTTGGTGTTTCAAAACACTTCTCTGTTGGCAGTGTCAGGACGTTTTTCTTGGCTCATGTGAGGCCAGCTATCACACCTCCATCTGTCTTCTTCATGCTGTTTATGGCAAGTTTTGAGGTTCCCTTACAGCATGTTGTAACAAATTCATTTGCGTAATATATTTGCGTGTATAGCTGTGCCTAAGCAGGAGTATAAAATCAGTTTTTCTGTTCTCTCAAAGAGGAGCAATCAGGATTGGCCTGGCAATCTGCAATTTATATTCCAAGGCCTTATTTTTAACGTCAAGCAGTTCTGTGAGATGTCTGAAATTACACATCGGGCATTATTACATTGCACTAAGCAGTTTGCAAACCTCTTGAATCTTTGTGTCTGCTGTAGGTGTACTGGATCATAGAAGGTGTATTAGAAAGGCAGCAGTGTCACTGTGACTGATGAAACCCGACTAACTGCTGCTGCAGAGCCCTCTTCAAAAGGTAAAAATTTCCTAATAAAGCTCATGAAGCTCACTAATATCATGTAGATCATTTATTGAATTTGTTGGGGAAAAAAATGTAAACTTGACAGTTTTTTAAATGATATGGCAACACACCCTCATGCACATAACTCTGTGTGAAACCACCAGGAAACATAACTTAATACGGAAATTAATTAACCATCAATGTGCTGACAGGTTTTCCCCTATGTACTTTTGCTGTGCTCAGGTACTGTACTCTAAATGGCTATTGGTGGCTTCATGTTTACAGTACATCCCTCATACAGTACAGTACATGTCATCTAACTTGGTAAGAAAGCCAAATGCCAACCTTTTCTTTTAACATGTGCTCACATTAAAAAAAAACAAAAAAACTACACAATGACTTTTGACTGAATTTGAAAGCTTTTTTTTTTTTTTACAAAATCCCCTCTCTGGTCTTTTTTTTTCTTTTTCACTCTTTTTTCTTAAGCCCCTTTATTACTGCCACTACATAAACACTCGATTATGCTGCTTTTGCTTGTTTACTGCCATTGCACACACAGCACGTTAGAGCGGCAAAATCATAGGCGATATCTGGTGTGCCGTTTCTGGCTACGCTGGCTCTCCCTTTCAGTCGGATGTCGATTCGGCTCTGTGACCAGCTGGTTGAAAGGCGTAACAACAATGCCGTCCCCATTCCTTTTCTGTACCTTTCACACAGAACGCCAAGGCAGAATAAAGGTGCAACAGTCCCACCTTAAACGGGCTCTGTGAAAGGGGCTTCTGTCTCTCACATTCCCTCTATTCTCTTTAAACCCTCGTGGCAGGGTCAAGAATGCTCCTACAGTGACTTCTCATGCAGAGGGGCCTATTATCTCTCACTGTGAAAGACATCCAATACCCAACCCTGCCTAGGTGCCAACTTGCTTTGCCAATCCTTCTCCTCTCCCTCCCTCAAACCATCCTGTGCTCCTTATTCTCCCCTCTCCCCCCAACTCCCCGCTGCCCACCAGAGTGCTTGGCCAGGCGACATGCTGTTAACCAGCACCCTGCTTTGAATGAAAAAAGCCTTTTAAAATTCATTAGAGGCTGAAGGCTCCGAGGCCAGTCGGTCTGCCTGCCACATTCCTGCCGTTCCAGCACAGGACAGGGGAGACGGAGCAGAGAGAACAGCCTTTTATTTGAGGCTTTTTATGGACCAATTCTCCCTTCTCTCGCCCCTAGTACCCGTGGATATCGCATTCTGCTAAAAAGGACCATCAGTCTGATAGAGCACAGTGCATTTGGAAAGGGAATTGAGTCCATAACAATAGCATTCCTGAGGGTCATCCTAGCCTCCCTACACCAGGCAACAGAGTCCCACGCTCCAGTATAATAGGGATACAGCATTCCTGAGAGTCTGACACACAAGGAGGTTGAATGACAGTCAACTGCCATCGATTCTCAGTTTATAATGCACATAAAAAATGTGGCATATAATGCCAGGTAGATTGTGGTTTTGTCATGAATTGTTATTGTTCTGATACAGTACCTGTATCTTGGTTTGGATGAATTTGTCATGGTTGAAGATTCACTTAAACAGTTAAAAATAGGTGGACTTCCGGGAAGGATATGAAGAGGACGGACGCATAAACTTGCAGTTCCACCAGACCCACCAACATATAGCCGACAAAGTAATGAAAAGTGATAAATGAGTACCAAACTGAAGGGAAAGGGCTCAAGAATACGGAGTTCTAGTCAGAAGTCAGAAAAGAACGACATGAAGGCAGGTAGAAAAGACGACGTTATAACAGGCTCCAAGCAGCTAACGTTAGCCGAAGCTACACCGTTGAAAGCTATGGGAGACGCCAGCGGGGAAACAGCGATGCTAATGGAATTAAGAAAACTTCGGCAGGAAAACACTGACTCATTTCGGGAGCTGAAGAGCTCTTTACACCGGGTAGAGTCATCTATGGAGGACTTGAAGAAACGAATGGAGGGGCTGGACAGAAGAGTGACTGAAGCGGAGGACAGAGTAAGTGCAAAGGAGGACAGAAGCATACGGCAGGAGAGAGCACTGGGATATTTGCTGGAAAGAGAAGCTCTCCTCACGGCTAAATGTGACGACATGGAAAACAGACTCCGCCGTAATAACATCAGGCTGTATGGCGTTCCAGAGGGAGCGGAAAAGGAAGACATGATAAACTTTATCACAGACCTCCTGAGCACCTCTTTAGAGTTCCGAGAAGAAGTTGTTATTAAATTAGAAAGAGCACACAGAGCACCAGGTCCGAAGCCTAAAGCCGCAGCGGCGCCACCAAGATCCATCATAGCCCGGTTTTTGGACTTTAGTGTAAAACAAAAAGTGCTTTCACAAGCTTGGAAGCAAAAAAACATACGGTACCAAGAGCACACGATTTATTTCGACCATGACTACTCACCGGACTTGCAGAAGAAAAGGAAAAAAGTCAGAGAAGTAATAAAAAAGCTAAAAGAAAAGAACATCAGGGCCCAGTCACCATACCCAGCCCAGCTGAAACTCTTCCTGAACGAGGGCACAAAATTATTCCCCTCACTTTCAGCAGCGCATTCTACACTGAAAGAACTCGGCATTGAATCATCTTTGGAGGACGGAGAGATACTGGAACAGGAGTTGACACGAGACGGATGGACAACTCAGGGAAAGAAGAGAAAGAGCCAACAGCTGAACCCTGCTGAGATCAGAGCCATTATCCAAGGTGATAACAGAGAGAAGAGAGCCCCTTCCTGTGAATGAGATCGCCATATCAAGTCTAGAAGTGCATGAGAGGTAAATAGAAGCTAAATTTGTGATGAACAGTAAGGAAGATAATAGACAATAACAATAGAATAATAGTAAATAAGACTAGACATGCAAGGGAGTGTCATTTATCATAAAATATTGACTTCAACATATAGATTCAGGCTATAAAAGAAGTGTTGAAAAATAAGCTACGGGACGGTGGGGAAGGGAGGAAGAGGAGGACTGGATGAAGCAAATTTTACGATTATGGCGGTGTGAGGATACCTTGGGGACATCTTGGAGGACCATCGCCCAGGCACTTTGTGCACACCACCCAGAGAGCCCCATCTCTCTGCCCAAAGAAGATCGGGGGTGGGGACCCCCTGACTTTAGTTGTAGGGTTGTGTTTGTGTTCACCTCATTTCAGGGGCAAACCACCGGGTTATTGGAAGCTCACAGTTGTTTTTCATGTTCAGGAAAACTTTTTTGTTTCTTTACCATTTTGTGTCTCTCAGCAAACAATATTTTCTATGTAATTGCAACTTTTGACTTCACTCTGATTATAATTAAGTACAGTTACAAGGGATAAGCTACAAAAATGGATACATTAACAGTAATCACTTATAATATAAACGGAATAAATAATCCCGTGAAGAGAAAGAAAATTCTGACCCAGCTGAAAAGATTGAATTGTTCTATTGCAATGCTTCAGGAAACCCACCTTAATGAGACAGAACATAAAAAACTCAGAAGGGAGTGGGTGGGGCAGGTTTATAGTGCTTCATGTGAAAGGGGTAGAAAGAGAGGAGTTGCCATTTTGTGTCACAGATCACTAGGTTTTGCCTTAGAAGACATGTATGAAGACAAAAAGGGACGCTACATCTTGGCTGTGGGTACAATTAGAGGGGTGAAAATGTCCCTCTTAAACATCTATGCGCCTAATGAAGATGATCCTAGCTTCTTTAAGGATATTTCAGCCCTTTTGACAACCAAAGCGGAGGGATTTATAATAGCAGGAGGTGATTTTAACTGTGTGATGAACCACAGAATGGACAAACATCCTTGTGAACAAAGACCAGTGCCCCAGAAGGCTAAAATATTGCCTAGTTTGATTGAAGAATTGGGGCTGATAGATGTATGGCGTCAAAGTCACCCCAGGGAGCGTGATTACACCTTTTTTTCAAAGGTTCACGGAAGTTATTCCAGAATAGATCTCTTTTTTGTCTTAAGGAGAGATGTACATAAAGTCATAAATTGTCACATCAAACCAATAACAATATCAGACCACAGTCCAGTTGTCATGACAATAAACTTAGAAAATGATAAACAACCAAAACAGTGGAGAATGAATGTTTCGCTTCTGAACTGCCCAGAAGTAGTTCAAAGAATTAAAAAAGATTGGAACGAGTATATGGAAAAAAATGATAATGGGGAAGTATCAGTGTCTACTCTTTGGGAAGCTGCAAAGGCGGTAATGAGGGGCAAGCTCATTTCTCTGTCATCCCAAATTAAAAGAGAACGCAATAAAAAACAAGTAGAATTAGAAAACCGCATTCAGCAATTGGAGGAAGAACATAAAAAGACAAATGATGAAACTATTTTAAAATCTCTCAGCGAATACAGGCAAACGCTAAATAACTTGTTGACATATAAGGCTGAGGGTGCATTACGGTTTGCTAACCAAAAGTACTATGAATCAGGTAATAGGGCTAGCAGGCTATTAGCATTTCAGTTGCGTAAGAAACAGGCAGATCGCACAGTGGAAAAGATAATGCATCCTTTTACAAAGAAAACACTGTCCCATCCTAAAGACATAGCAGAAGCTTTTTCAGCTTACTATGAGATGCTTTATGAATCAGAGGAGATAGACAATAAAATAGAGAAGATTAAGAAGGAACTGGGTAAAATTACGTTACCAAAATTAATGGAAAATGACGCTAGAGCAATGAGGGATCCAATCACAAAAAAGGAAATTGAGGAAGCCATAACAAATTTAAAAAACAACAAAGTGCCAGGAGCAGATGGGTTCCCTGGGGAATTTTATAAGTATTTTAAAACAGAAGTCACACCCCTATTACAAAGGGTATTTAATTATGCCCTCACAAATAAGGATCCCCCAAAGTCTTGGTCAGAAGCAATAATATCTATAATTCCCAAGGAAGGCAAAGACCCCACAAATTGTTCATCCTACAGACCAATAAGTTTGCTTAACTGTGATTTAAAAATTCTGACTACAATATTGGCAAATCGAATTCAAAAATGTATCCACACAATAATTAAACCGGACCAAACAGGATTTATAACGGGACGTCTAGGGATAAATAATATTAGGAGAACCTTAAATGTGATCTCTGTGGCAAAACAAAAACAGGATCCTTCAATGCTTTTCAGCCTTGATGCTGAAAAAGCATTTGATAGGGTTGACTGGCAGTACCTGAGACACACACTAGAAAAAATGGGATTTCATAGAGATTTTATTAATTGGATTACTGTGTTATATTCTGGACCCACATCCAAAGTACGGGTGAATGGATATTCCTCAAAGAATTTTAGTTTAAAAAGAGGGACTAGGCAGGGATGTCCTCTTTCGCCTCTACTATTTGCAATTAGTATCGAGCCCCTGGCGGAAAGCATACGGACAGACTCTAGAATTCATGGAGTAACAGCAGGAGGAGTCACTCATAAAATTTCATTATACGCGGATGACATTATTTTGTATATTTCTAACCCTCTGAGTTCGATCCCCAGGCTCATGACTGGTTTAAGAGATATTGGAGAAATCTCAGGCTACAAGATCAATGAAACCAAGTCAGAGGCTATGATGCTGGTGGGCAAATGGCCAAAAAGTTTAGATAAAGAGGCCACTTTTAATTGGCCCAAAAGGGGGTTTAAATACTTGGGTGTGATGATTACACCACAAACCTCGCAACTATTTAATGGAAATTATGGTAGACTAATCACACAAATAAAGTCGGACCTAACCAGATGGGAGATTCTTCCTCTGTCCTTATTGGGCAGAATAGAAACAGTGAGAATGAATTTACTCCCACGATTAATGTATCTATTTCAGGCACTCCCTATTTGGATACCTGCCTCTGCTTTTAAAACTTTAGATAAAATGATTAATAACTTTATTTGGCAGAGGAGGAAGCCAAGGATTAGGCAGAAACTACTATTCAGCCCAAGAGAAAGAGGTGGTCTCGGTTTGCCTAATTTGAAGTTGTATTACTGGGCAGCACAACTTCGTGTCGTGGTCGAATGGCTTGTACAAGATGAGGAGACGAACTGGATTGGCCTGGAGAATAATGCGTGCCAGTTGGTACCTCTTGAAGGGATCCCATTTATGGAGGGAAAGAAATGGAAAGATTTAAAAGTTGAAAATGAGTGGATTATCTGTACGCACAGGGTTTGGTCCTTGGTGAGGAAAAAAATAGGAGCACCTTTAACAATATCACGCATAGTGAAAATAGCCAAGATTATTGACTTTTTTCCAAACAAACTGGATACAGGATACCAGAGATGGGCACAGCAGGGATTAATAAGAATCAACCAGTTATTCAATGGAGAAACCCTTAAGTCATTTAAGCAGCTACAAGACAAATATGGATTATGCTCTAAAGATTTTTATAGATATTTACAATTAAGAAACTTTCTCTTATCACACAAGGAATGGCCTACTTTGAAACAAAATATAATACCCCTGGAAAAGTTTATGGTAAAATGCGTAGAGGAAAATAGCAAGAGGAAGATTGTGTCTAATATATATAGACACTTACAGATGCATTTCTCTGACAATTCCTTAGATATAAAACAAAAGTGGGAACTGGAAATGAACATTGTTATTGAAGACGAAGAGTGGGAGAGGGTTTGTGAAAATGGTCATAAGATCACCCATAGCCCAGGGTGGAAGGAATTTGATTGGAAATTGAAAATGAGATTCTTTAAATCGCCCTTTAGTATCTCAAAATACGACAGGAATGCTACAAATTTGTGTTGGAGGAATTGTAACCAGATAGGGGATCACACTCATATTTTCTGGGACTGCCCAGCATTGACCTCATTCTGGCAGGGAGTGCAGACAGAAGTTCAAAAAATTTTTAAGTTCACACTACCGCTGAACCCACTGCATTACATATTGGGCTTGACCCCAGGAGGAAATATTGGGAAAAAGGAAGTTCAGTTACTACAGATTCTTCTACTGGTTGCAAGGAAAATGATAACTCTGTCCTGGTTCAAGCCTTTGCCCCCCACCCTTCAACAATGGCAAGAAAGACTGAAAGGGGTGTATACAATGGAAAAGATAACGGCAACACTTCAAGTAAAAATGGACGTCTTTCTAAGAGTATGGACCCCAGCCATCTCCCACTTTGGATGGTCTCACAGATGAAGATGTAGGTTCTAAGAAGTTGTGTCAGTCCCTTTTGTGGGTTTTGTTCTTCCTCTTCTCTATGGAAGACGCCGGGTGGGTTCACCCACCCCTCATGTGAGTCCACAAGGACCATTTTGATCGATTTCAGTTGCTGAAATGCATGTTAATTGTTTGCTGAGACACTAACCCCCCCCCCCCCCCCCCATTTTTTTTTTTTTTTCCCTCCTTTTTTTTTTTTTTTTTTTTTTTTTTGTGTGTTTGTTTTCTTTTTTCTGTTGTATTATGTGTATGCAGGTAAATATGTACAGATGCACATATGTTGGGTTCATAATAACACATACTCTTAAATAAAGAATGTTCAAAAAAAAACAGTTAAAAATAAGATCAAAATGGGCAAATATTTACTTATTTATCTATTTCTGGCTACTCGGGAAAACCATCACAAACATTACGCTAAACTACACTAAATACATACATAATCTTCCAAACTGGCAAAATCATTACCAAACAGATAAAGGCATACACAGTCTCTAATTCAAACAACTGCATAAAATTAAAACAAACAAACAAAACAATGCAGAAAATCCTGGATTGCTCGTAGTGACAGATGAACGCATTTGTACAGCGAGCCTCATGCGTCACAGTGGAAAATTTGGCTGGACATCCACGGCGCAGATGACGATCGTAACAGATAGCAAATGCCCAACGCAGGAACATGTTCAAAGACAACAGAGTACAAAGTGGGAATAATGACTGCCTTTTAGGGCAATTTTAGGGCAACTCAGTGGAATTTAAAATGAATGTGCAGATTTCTTTAGCTATGCAACAACAAAGTAGATAAGGCTATCTGAAACCTTCAGGTATTTAAGTGTCTGACATCACGTAAGAAACAGAAAGATGATTCCCTTTGAGAAAGGTGAGTGAGATTGAATGGCTCAATTATAGATTTGTCATAGGTTTTGCCATGGGCAGTGGTTTCACTGGCTGCTTCTTTAAAAAGAGTACCAGAAGATTAGAATAAATGGCCATTAGGAGGAATAACTAAAGAAGCTTTAATGTGGCTTTGACAAGGCTATTTGACACACACACACACACACACACACACACACACACACACACACACACACACACACACACACACACACACACACACACACATGCGCGCGCAGAAAACACAAAAATGTGTATATTTACAAAGTTCTGAAGTGACAAATCAGAATTTTTCTGTCTTGTAGGAACAGTACCAACAAAGACACATACACAGCATCACAGATGGGTGCATACACAGGGAAAACGATCCACTCTGATGCTGTAATGGTGGTCAAATAGCCCATTCCTAAAGGAAGCTAACTTTGAGGACTAACAACGACATGAAATGACAAGAACTCACTTTAGTAGCAGCCACAAGAAAACAAACCCTCTGCGGCCTGTCTGTGCATTAACTAAACAAATCCCTGATGTATGTTGGAACATACCTGTGGTTAACCAAGCCATGACACCGCCCCTCTTTTTCTGCAACCCCCCCCAATCCCCCCTTTAGCTTTATGATTACATAAATCCTGAGAAGTAGGTCAATGCAAAGGCATGCACATTTAACAACAGCAGATCAGAAGACCCTTGCCCTACATCCTCCACAAGGCTCTGGCAGCCTGCCTTATTAAAAGAGCATACGCAGCCAAACCTACTGCACTGTCAGACTGCTTTTACTTGGGACTGCCAGAATATCAAAGCTCCGAGGAAGAAAACGCCACACTGAAGTCCTGCATGGGCACATTTACCAACCATCTGGTTTGGGATTGGTGTATAAAAAAAAAAAAAAAAAAAGGTGGGAAATCACAGCTAGGACAATATGACCAAAATCCCTTGAAAAGATGGTGAGTCAAAAGGCAGGGCAATGAGTCTAATTGTTAAACTGGGTATCTTCAGCTTTGTTAAAGCATATGGTGTCTGTGAAAAATAATTACACTTTGAAGAGCAGAGAAAAACTGTCACACTCTTCATAGAATTACACATAATAGTTGCAGACAGCATAATAACTGACAAGACAGCCATAAATCAGAAATTCAAGACTTTTCTGCAATTAGTTTTCTATTAATGTCGTAGTGACCATACACTGATTATTCTCAGATAAAAAACATCCCACAAAATTAACAGAGAATACCAAAATTACATCTCATTACAAAACTTTCAGTGTCTTCATTTGAAATGCTGCTGATAATACAAAAGACAGACTTTCAAGTCACAAGTCAAGTGTTATAACACACACAAAAAAAAGATCCCCAGAGCTACCTCTATTCAACAGAAGATTTAAGGATCTTTTCACCAAGTGAATCTAAAGCTAAGATGATTATAAAATCTCTTAAACATCCTCAAAGGTTTGTGCTGTGTAACTGATAAGCAATGTAACTAGAAATGACGGGAGATTAAGAAGTACATCTGTTGAATGAAGAATCCCTCTTAGATAACACTCTTAGCCTCTGAAATGATCTGTTATCATGGAACAAGGCCAAGCACATTTCTCTGCAGAAGAGCAAACACATCAAGGGGATAAGAAGCTTGTCAAATAAGAAGTTAATATGTACCTCCAGTGAACTAAAATGCTAAAAAGGAAATGTTAAGAAACTTCATCCACAAAGAAGGTTCGACTTATCCAATCAGCAGGTCTGCAAAAAAAAAAAAAAAGCGTTTGCTGTCTACCTCTAACTGTGATGGTTCCACAAATACAGGAGAGCTGCAGGCTAGGAACTATTGGAAAGCAGCAGTATGGAGGTGGTTAGTTATGAACTGACGTGAGTCCTCACTGTGGGGTAAAACAGAGGGGGGCTTCAGTAAATACATCTCGACTTGGCACACACTCCTCCATGTTTATTGGGTTTGACCCCCACAGATTGGACCTCTACACCCAAACAAGAGAGAAAACCCAATAAACTTTCCCACCTCAGGGGCAAGTACACTTTACCCCTTCCCTGGCTGAACTGGTCTGATAAAACAGTATCTTATCAAAAACAACAGCACTGGAAACTAAAGGAAAAATGCAGCTACTGCAGAGGAGATGTATTACACATCCAATTCATGAGCATGGCTGCAGTGATCGGACGCCAGCACTGACTGTACTCAAGATGAACAGAATGTATGGCCCCCAGGTCACCCTGTTGTTTGCTATGCCCAAGTAAGATTATAAAACTGACATCAATTAGAAAGAAAGATAAAAGCCGAAGTGATAAATTTTTGGGGAGTAAATCTGTATTGGTTGATAGTCTTTATATGTATGGAGACACTGCTGAGAGTCCAGTTCAGCTAGAGCACATCTGCTGGATAGACAGTGAAATGACACCATTTCTAAATTATCCCGAGCATTGTTTTCTGCATAACACTGGACATCATATATAACTGATATTGATATGTCTGTGACAGGCCAATGTTGACTGACCAATATATGAGTCGGACTCTGGAAAAAAGGGAAATATTCCAAAGACAGAAGGTCTGACATAATCACTGTGAGTGCGAGCTTAGTTAAAGATTGTTCCACTATCGTCTAACATTTTGAGCAGGGCTCCCAGCCTGCCTGTTTGTGTGACAGGTTTTCTCGCAGATACTGTAGAGGAGGTGTAGCTAGCAATCAGGCACATCGGTAACATCTGGGCCAGTGACATTTCAAAACATGTGCTCTGCTCCCTCAGACATGAGTTTGGTTTGTGGGCTGAATTGTGTTCTGTACTATACAAGATTGCATTTGTCACTTTTCCGGTCATGTGTTTACCTATAAGCACCATTGTTGGTTTAAATACTTCTTTTATGTTCATTTTATTTAAACATACTTTCTTTTAACTGACTTTGGTGTACTGTGTGGTCTAGTTTGTGACACAATGTCATTGGAAATATTCCAAAGTTAGCACAAATAACTTAGTTAGCCACACTGAAATCATACAGAGAAAAAAGCCTGTGGTATTTCTTTCTTTCTTCTTCTTCTTCTCAGCCAAGTGAGAAACCTTACTCACTGTCACCTTTGACCTATCTGGGCTGATAGACACTGGACCACCCACATCTCCAGTAAAGTGAAGGAGTTCAAGGTGAGCACGCTGTGTCAGTCACAGCTAATGCACTGCAACTTCCTGCCATTCAAGCCATCCATTTTGTTCTATCCATTTCTCATGAATATGAAAATAATAAGTAGAATTCAACCTTTTATCAAGAAGTGAGGTTCAGCCTATAAATAAGAATGGAAATGAGGATGTTTTATAAGGAAATAAAACTACTTGGAATCTGCAACCGTGTGAATGGTCATCATTTTGTAGAATTTAGGGATGAGTTTTATGCAGTATTATGCAATCAAGTGCAGGTGGGGTTCATGAAGTTTATGGTGGAAAAAAACATTTCTCTGTAGAGGCTAAACCACAGACACAAGTCTTTTCATTTTCAGTAAGCAGCTCATAAGGAAGCTGTTGACATCTTTGTCTGATTTTCCTGACCAAAAGGGACACATCTTTGGAAAATGTTACTGCATTGTCATTGTATAGTATTGAGCAGGACAAATAAATCCATAACTATATGAATATCTACACATGTCTCTGCAATCTGTATAATAAATGGCATGCTCTTTAGCATAAGGAGGAGCTCTGCGTAAATAGGTTTTGGGTGAAAACAATCAAAAAGGTAGAAAAGAAACAGACAGAAAAAGAGGGTGGTATGCTCCTTTAACCACCTGGAAAGTGTTGTGAGCTGCCTGAAATGACTAATATTTGTTAATAAACATTTAAATCAGATCATTATGAATGGCATTCACGAACAATGAACTGACGTACTGCGGTAATATGCTTCAGTAGACATGTGAAATGGGGGTTTTGTGGAAGTACAGATGGATCAAAAGTTGAGTGGAAATTGTAATGTCTGACAAATGTCACCAGAAGTCATTTCCCATAGCTTGTCAGGCTTTCCGAGCTCTGTGGTTAACCGCAGCTTATTACCCCCTTACACAATCAAAACGTATTTGTCTCACGTGTACCAAAGATGATTCAGTTACGATGATTTGAGTAGGAATCACCATTGTGTTTGTTTTAGTTCCATTGGTTGAGGCCCGTGGAAAGCCAAAGTAAAAAAACATCCAGAGCTCCCACATATTTAAGCTGTTTCAACATTTGTGAGGCCCATGGTATACTACAGAATGGAATGTCCAACCAAACACACACTGTGAAGGTTTGTCTGGATTTATGTGGCCCGTGACTTGACCCACCATTGCCTTTTCCAGGAGAGGAGAGATATGTATGGTGCTCTGGGAGTGCAGAGCCACAGAAGAGTCAGGAAAAGATGTGTTGGGCGACTCGTGTTTAGTTGAAGCTATTGTGAAGGCTTTCCCCTCTCTCTCTTTTTGCTCCCACGCAGGGAGTCCTTTTAGTGTATGGTGCCGGCTGGCTGACAGAGAGAGGAAACCCTAGCTAAAAGGTCAGGAAAGCCACACATGTGCGTGTGTGGGAAGGGGGGGTAAGGGCAGTCAGAGAATCTGAACCTCTCTGGATATGAGAACCCCAGAGTAACAAGAGGTACTCCTTCAAAAATCCTTCTCCACGTGCTCGCTCATGCTGTTAATTTTTGTTCAAGCTATTGATGTTGGGGATATTTGCATGAAAATAAATCTAAATCTGGCTGCAAGCTTATATAACCCCAATATCTGGGCACTTTTTGAAGCCACACATACTGTCTAGATTGTAAGAAAATCTGTTGATAGCTTTTCTTACTCTGCATTCTTTGCGTGGTTGAGGTGTTCCAGCGGTTGTTCCTCTTTGCTCTGTCCAGAATACTAAAAAGAGTCTGGAAACACAGCACGTTCTGCAGAAAGAAAACACCATAGCACCACACAGTTACACCCACTCTTTCCAAAGAATGCAATGGATGTGATCCCAAAGGGGAAAATCTACAGTTTTCCAGGCAAAGTATAGACGAACTACCCATTATAAAGGATTTCCCAAAACAGCCGACAGCATGCCATGTATGAGAGGGGCTGGTATGGAAAACTAGGAAAAAGAGTATGTGTTTTAATCTTAAAAGGAAAAAAAAAAAAACAATATGGGCCAAAAGGTTTCCCATAAATGTTAATGAAGGGCTTTCCCAGAAAGATTTTTTTTCCTCCTTTCAGCATGAAACAAGAGGTCAGGTGCTAATGTTAACCAGCAGGGCTGAATCCAGGAATCTGCCTTTCAAGTATAATAGACCATGTGGAATTAAACATACTGCAGGGATTTAGCAGTGAGGTAGTTAACTTTGCATGATGATGTGCTAAAAGAACAGAGCAGGCGTTACCAATAGAGGCACACAAGTCTGAGAAAAGCCAAAGCGACCGACTCGTTTTCACTTAGAGTCATTTGGACACAGGTAAACTTCTGTAATGCCTTAACTATGTTTCCACACAACACTCGATATGGCTGCACTGCAGCTGTTAGGTTACAGTACCGGTCAAAAGTTTAGACACACTCACGTGAGTGTGTCTAAACTTTTGACCAGTACTGTACATTAAATATCAAGATGGTTAATATGTTTGTTTGTTGCCCATTATCAAACAGGCTCGATACACTGCATTGGATGTGCAGGTATTTGCTGAAACAGATTGGTTTGTGGCTGTCAAAAGCAACTTCTTCTGTAGTCCATAACATCCATAACTACTGAGCCAATTTTGATTCCATTTTTGTCAGTCAATATCAGGACTTGCTTCAGCAGATATTATGCAAAAGTTTAGGCCCAGGGTAGTGAAAGCTACTTCAGCTGTCACTGCTGTCATGAGAAAAGCACTACATATCAATCCTCTGAACTAGCTGAAGGCTAAATCCAACAAATCATCTGTGTTTTGAGGATCCTGTTATGTAGCCAAATATATATATGCACAAATATGATCCTGCAGGCTAGGAATGTGTGTAGCTGCACCAGCCTGATGCTTTTTTTTAAAAACTCACAGAAAAATGTGATTGGTTCATCTCGGTGCATATCAGTGTGAATAAATAGCAAGGAAATCAGAAACTGTAACAGAATCTGAGAGAAATGCATGAACTGGATATTGACAGCCACAACGTCAGTGACTTAGTAGCTCATCCAGGTCATGATCCATCACAAATCACAGATAGTTGCTCATTTAAAAACATATAAAATACAATTTGAGCACAGTTTGGCTGAAAAGTCATTAAGTGATCACTAAAATCTGACTGATACTGTAGGAGGACTGTGAACTGCGGACAGCTCGACGGACGACAGGTGCCTCGTCACGGCTCAGCGGTCCTTTGGCCAGACAAGCCAAAAATGACAGAAGCAGACATTCCTTTTTTGTGATAACTTTTATATGGCGTTCACAGGACAGCAACAAAGGGAGCAGGAATAAGAAAAGCCCGATAAGCTCTAAGTGAGACTTACAAGTTATGTAACTGAAACGTATTTCCCAACTAAATGTCATTGCAGTGGGAAACAGCAGAGATGACCACATTCTTCAAATGTTAAGCACTTTTTAATGTACCATTAGGTTGAAAAACCCCACAAATCTGCTCTCAGTCTATAAAGTAGTAAGTAATAAAACTATATATTACTATTGTATTGTGTAGAAGGTCAAACAATCAAAATTCATTATTTGGTCTGTGCACCAGCCTGTGGACACGCAGTGATCGAGCTGTTGAGGGCATGACACCTGACCTGTGGATAGCTCTGCCTGTTCACCTGAGAATCCCCGCACACTGTGCAATTCAAATTTTTTTGTTTGCAAGGAATAATCAATCAAAGAAAGATGGTTTAAAGTAAGGGTCGCCGTAAAGGAAGAGGTGTTTAAAAAAGGCACAGCTCAGACAGGGGGTGAACTGAAGTGCTGAAAAGAGGTTTAGGGTTATAAAAAAAAGATTTTGAACTGTGTAGTGACTCATGCAAAGCTATACTAGTAGAAGAATTAAAAATATGAAACTGGAAAAACGGATCCTATTTAGGACTGGCATTATAGAGGCTCTGGCTAATTGAAGATAATGAAGCTGATAAATAACTGAATAAAAATGCCCCAGATGTTACTTGTTGAGTTTAGAGGCCTTTATTTATTTTAAACTCAAAAATAATCAAAGCAAATTAATTCAATGCAAACTGGTGGCTGAGGGTGCACTGTGTGATACAGCACACTAGCCTGCTACCCCGAGAGTGAGTCTGATATCTAGCTAGTTAGAACTGAGTCTCTGGCAGCCTCCTTCTGCTTTCCTGTCAGAGATAACAGCCTGCCAGCAGTCAGCCTGACTAGCTATGTCTTTGAAGCACCACATGTAACCCCCGTGTGTGTGTATGTGTGTGTGTCTAGGAGGGCCACAACCACTCCCCACCCCACCTTAACTCCGCTGAGGCATGGGCTCGAAAGGCCACAGAGATCGACTCTTGCCCCTGGGGCTCAATGCAAAAACATCACCAGTACTGCAATGCAATGAAGTGAGACTGACAGTAATGGAAACAGCATACTTTTCAGACACTGAAGGGAATAGCAAATATCTTCATGTCCTGGACAACAGGACATCTCATCTGTCAGGATAAAAATGGGCAGGTTTAAATTACATTACAAATAATAAACACTCAAGTCTGAGGATTTTTAAAAGATAACAAAAACATTAAGAAAAACGCCATCTAATTCATCAGAAGCTTTAGGAATCATCAGATTACTTCGAAAGCAATCGGAATGTTATGGCATGCTCTAATAGTGTTAGGTTATTACTGCACACGTTACTTGAGATTCAGGATTTTGCACTGCATACCGATCATTGTGTGATCAGAGACCATTCAAAGATTCCTCAACTTCCCAAAGAGACACAGAATAGTCTAAATAATGTGAACAAATATATCAATTCTGATAATCTCTTCACTAATACAGTTTGTTTGCCTATGAGTCAACAAATTTGGTCAGTGTGTGACATACTGTATGTCCAGTCAAATAGGCCGGTGTTATTAGTTTAACCTCAGACTGTATGATGTACATAGCCACCATGAGGTACCCTCCTGGTTTTAAGACTTTGCTTGTGTAGCATTGAGATTCACATTTTTACCATTGCTCTGTTTTTAAAAAACAAACAAACAAACAGATGCTTGAAGCATGGATTTCACTGAGAAACTGAGGGCACTTAACACTCATATATTAACGATTTATCAATCTCAAGATAGGCCAGCCCTAAAGCAACCTGCTTAATTTATAAAATGCTGTATTAAATGAGAGTTGAAATGGCAACTAAGACCGTGAACCACTAAATTATTAGGAGTGATTCTCAAGTGAGAAGCTGGTTAATTCTTTTATGAATTTCCTTATGACCACAATTATTTTTGTAACCAGAGGAGTCGCCCCCTGTTGGCTATTAGAAAGAAAGCAGTTTTAAGGCACTTGCTTTACTTTTCAGACCAGGAGGATACTTCCATCTATTATAAAGAGTTTACAGGTTTAATTACTGGTCTGAGCATGCTGTGTTGTGGAGTATTGCTCTTGTAACTGACTAATAATCATCCCTTAATATCACCCATGGATTTGCAGACTCAATAACAGCTGACATCATCATGCAGCATGGGCAAATTTGACCTCTGTCAGAGTGCTCTTCTAGATCCTGCTTTTGGAGTCACAATCTTGTAATAATCTTAAGGAATTCACGTTAGATTTAAAACTACAATGTAAATGAAACAGTGTTGAAGTGAAGTCCTTGCATGTGCTATAGGCTGACTGGAGATTAGAGAAGCAGCTTTAAAGGTGAAGAAGTGTGTCAAGTCCCTCCTCCCCCTCATTTCCCCATTATAGAAGTCGATCGAATTTCGAGCTCCGTTCCATCTGATAATATATAGAGCGGCTCAGAAGCTCTTAAACCTCGCTATATTTCACATTCTCAGGATTCTGGATGGTGTGACCTCATTGGGTGAGAAAAGCTGCTAGAAAAACAGCCCCGGGCCGAGTCTTTGCTTCAACATGGAAATTTAAGCTAACAAAGAATGCATAACTATGTGCAAACTTGACTGCGGCTACACTCGTGAGTGAAAAGAATACGCTTTCCTACGGGAGCGTGTTTTCATTTCTTTGCATATACTGTACCAGCCTGTAGCCAAATGTAATGTCAACCCTTACTTGTTTACATTTTTGTAAATTGGCACTGATAAGAAGAATAAGCTACTTTTGGCTGCTCCCATATTCACAAGGGGTTCTCACAGTGGGTAGGCACGCACTTGAGTTGGCAGATTTTTTTTTTTTTTACATCGGATGCCTTTCCTGGTGCACCCCCAAAGGGATCTGTGTTTCCTCCCAGGATCAAACCAGGCAAAATGTGTAAACCACTACACTATAGAGCCACTGGTGCTAGCATATAAATACATGGTGAATTAGCTAAAAGCAGATGCTGTTTGCGGTGTACCCATTGATGTACCGACAACTTCAGCTGTCAACATTACCATTTTCAAACTCTGAAGAATCTGAGCTGCAGTTTTGGACATCAGGTATGACATCAACAGGATAAATTTTGTATAGAAAGTCCACTGCACTTAAATACTGTGTTTATAGACATGACATTTTACACCTCGAGCTTCAATCACACAGCACTTTTTCTATCTCACACACATAAATCACATAAGTGATGCATAAGAATCAGTTTTGGTATTCAGTATCTTGCCCATGGGCACTTGGACCGAAGGAGCCTGGGATTGAACCCTGATGAATTACTTGAAATAGAAGTGGATCAGTGAGAAGTGGAAAGGAAGGAGGATGAACAGGAGGTAGTGGGAGCTAAGCAGCAATGCTTGCAGCAGCTCAGATGGTAGGAAAGCAATTTTATGGAGCTCTGCTTTATGGAATCTTTCTGGAATACAGAGCAACCATTAGGTTTACTAATCAAGCAGAGTGTGTGTGTCCCTGTGTACATGAGTATGTGTGTGTTTGTGTATGCATGTGGTGAGTGAGTTGCATGCCTCTCACTGGAGCACATAATTACTAGCTGGTGATAAAAAAGAGGAGAAGGGGGCATTGTGGGATAGCTGTGGTGTGATTCGCCATTTCTACCAGAGTTTATTGAACGGCTGGAGGTGGACATGATTAACTAAACAGCTGGAAGCTCAGGTATGCACCACTACATATACTATACACGTGCACACGGAAACCCATGCAGATACATGTTTTGTGCACACAGTAAGTGGCATGTGTATAAAGTTAATTAATACTAAATTTGCTTAGAAAATATGTAAGAATGTATGTATGTATGTATACACAACCTGTTGTGTCATCTAAAGTGCAAAGTACACACACAAGCAAAACACACAATTTGGAATGAGGAAGTGGAGCCAGGTGTGTGTGTGTGTGTGTGTGCGTATGTTTATAATACCTTGTGGGGACAATTTTCCTGACATATACTACGTTGTGGGGACCAGTTGCTCCTTGTGGGGACTGGAACCTTGTCCCCACAAGGGGAAACCCTGTTTTTGGGTCAGGGGTCAGAGTTAGGGCTAAGGTATGAATTGAGTTTAGGTTAGGGTTAGGGTTAGGTATGTGATGGTTAGGGTTAGGAAAAGGGTAAAGGTAAGGTTTAGGCTGTAGAAATGAATGGAAGTCAATGGAAATTCCCCACAAAGATAGCAAAACACACTTGTGTGTGTGTGTGTGTGTGTGTGTGTGTGTGTGTGTGTATGTATGTATGTATGTATGTATGTATGTATGTATGTATGTATGTATGTATGTATGTATGTATATATATATATATATATATAAAATCCCAGTGGGCGGTCTTTGTCTTCCAAGTTCAGGTCCTCTACCAGATGCCTGGGAGCTTGAGGGTCTTGTACAGTATCTTAGCTGTTCCCAGGACTGCGCTCTTCTGGACAGAGAACTCGGGTGTCGTTCCTGGAATCTGCTGGAGCAATTCTCCCAGTTTGGGGGTCACTGCCCCGAGTGTTCCCATTACCATGGGGACAACTGTTACCTTCACCTTCCACATCCTTTCTAACTCTTCTCTGAGCCCTTGGTATTTGTCAAGCTTCTCATGTTCTTTCTTCTTGATGTTGCCCTCACTTGGTATTGCAACGTCTATCACTACGGCTTTCTTCCTTTTTTGTCCATCACTACTATGTCCAGTTGGTTAGCCATCACAGGTTTGTCCGTCTGTATCTGGAAGTCCCACAGGATCTTAGCTCTGTTATTCTCGACCACCCTTGGGGGTGTATTTAAATGATTGCTGGTTGAAGAATGGGATGCCTTCCCGCAGGAGTGTGTGACCAAGCTGGTGACCAGCATGAGGAGGAGGTGCCAGGCTGTTGTAGTTGTGTATGATTCTTCCACATGCTACTGAGGCCCCTGTTTGTTAAAGGAATAAATTGTTAAATTGCCAATATGTCTTGTTTCTTCAGACTTCAATCATTCAATCCAATAAATGACACCAAACAAGAGTCAATAGCAGAATAAGCTGTTGGCATTTGCTGAGAAGATTTGGCAAGTTTTTCATGGGTGCGACCCAGATACTCAACCCTGCTGCTCAACCCACAAATACATTTTCCTTACAAATGTGGCACCACTTAAGGGGAAACAAATAGGCTTTCCAACAGTATAAGATCTATTGCCAAGAAGCACAGAACACAGAAATAAACAACCAAACACAAATTTCTTTACTTTTCACGCTAAGTTTATACATAAAAAAATGTCTTTTATGCAACACCAGTGGGTCTGAACCACAGGATCCATACAGGGAGGCAGAGAAAACAAATACTGAAGGATGTTCTTTCTACATAGTTGATGCATTTCCCAGCCACAAATACCAAAGTTAGCCTGGGATGCTGCAAAAGAGATTCACAACAAACCAACCTGCAATTTGACCTTATAAGGGTTTGAATGTGTCTATATGTGTATGTCTGTGTGTAAGCGTGCTCCAGGAGCTCGGTTAAGTTAACGGGAGAGTATTTCACTCAGCAGGTGAGTCTGTTATCATCTTGAGGTGGTGCTGCTGGCGGTATCAGTGGTGGTTTGGAAAAGCATTAAGCAGATGAACAAAAACAATTCCACGGTTACCACTTGGTCTAACATTGTTCCAATCCACTGGTCTATGCCAGCAACACACACAAACACAGAACCGCCTGGTGGTAGGTCTGAAATGGAACATTGTTGTAATTCTAGCAGCATCAAATCCAAAGCTTCTTTTCCTTTGCAGCTCTTGAAGATTCTGCACCATTACAGTTAATATATACACAGCTGTCTGCTCCACCCCTGCTCGAGAAAACTGTTTCACACTCCAAACATCACAGGAAAAATACTTCTCTGGTCACCATCACCTGTCTTTTTATAGGAGAATTTACTCCTGCCAAGCTGATCTGCAAGCAAGCTGCATATTCAAGGGTTTGACCATACTCAAAATAGTAGTAGTGTCACTCTCCTCTTTCTAAAAATACATTCTCACTGCATTTAAGCAATCAGGTCCTGATGATTAAGGGTAAAATGTTGCTCAATGGTTGCTACCAATGAGGGCTTCTGCTGGTTTTGAGGTTCTGACATATACTTTTTCAGTTACAACCTTCTCAGTTCAATTTCTTCTATTCTGACCTGAGCTGTTGTTGACAATATTTATCCTGTTGTCTTATTTAAGGACATCTGCAAGAAAACAGAGCAAACTGACCTTTTTGAGATCAGAAAGTAACCCTCTTAAAATAATGGCCTGTCATTTTTTTTAACAAAAGTTTTATTTTTGCCTAAATCATCATATTTTCAATGTTCTGCTCTGCTCCTTCTATTTCCTGAAAAACCTGAAAAAAATGACTATGCCATTATTTTAAGAGGCTGAAATATACAATTTACTGCTGACAAACTTTGCAAAAGGTGACTTCACAAAAAAAAAAATGCAAAAAGAAAAAGTTCTGCATCTTTTTTTCTTTAAGACAGGAACTATTAGAAGATTCAGATGTCATCACTCTTCCATGCTGGTGAAAAACAAAGCTAAAGTGAACCTATAGAATGCAGATGTAATCACAGTGGCTCTGATGCAGCTGCACAGCTGAAACTGAATACTGATTAAGCCACCCAGATGCTTTAATAAACCTGACGTGTGAACAAAATAATCTAAAGTTCCTTCATTACTACAAACACGCAAGGTCAAAGCATGCATAGAGTACTGCCTTACAGGGGCAAGGTCAGCAGTTCAACTTTAAGATCATATGTAGAAGAGATCGACAGAACAATTCACAGACACAGTGCAAGCTCACACAGACCCGGATGCAAATAATCAGCTGCTGAGCTACACACACAAGTATGCTGACTTCATGCCAATGATAAGAGTAATACCTCACTTTGGAGTCGCAGGTCACAGCCGTACATGATGACAAATAGCTTTGTGTGTGCTAAACAAAGGTTGTTCATCTAAGGTCCCAGCTAAATTTAGCCTCTGCTCAGGGCACACAGTCATTGGACTAAAGCATCTCCATGCATGGTGTCACACATTTGACATACTTTTTCCTACCCTCTCACCATAAGTGACACCATGACACAAAGTGACTTGCGGTCTTTTATTTCAGATGATTGGAGTGGCAGAGAAGATCTCTGCAACAGCTGATGCACCGCAGCTGCAGTGCAGCTTCATGCAATTAAACATCAACAAAGTGTAGAGCAAATGTGCTTTGTTTCACCTCTCTGTAAAGCGCTTTTTAACTATTCATGTGTATTAATGAATTTTAACGCAGTCTTTTTCTGTGAACTTCACTGTTAAATACATTTCCTGAATCTCCTTCACACTTCACCAACTTCTTGATGAGAGGTGACAGCTGACATGTTGCTGCAGCTGTAAATTATGTTTCTGTATCACAGTAATGGCTGAGGCTGTAAAGTGTTTGGATGTCAATAGCAGCGCTGAAATCAATCACACGACTGACTCCCATTCTCGGTCCAAACCACAAAGATACCAGACTTGGAAAAAAGGGTATTAAAGCTAGTGAAAAATGCAACAAACACGTGGACTCAGTCTAAAGGTCCTTGGACAGTGAGTGAGTATAAGGAACACCTGTCTGAGCTGTTGTTTTATCCTCTCCATCTTTAATTTTTCATTCCTGCACAGTTAATCTCCGAGTTCAGATGGCTGAAAATGATGAGTTCAGACCGTGGCTTATCCCTGTGACTAATCACAAGCCTGCTGGTTCAGTTCCACTTATTCCATCATTGTCTCCAAAGACACCAAAAACCCCTGCTGAGTGGCTTGAAGAATCTGCTAGACAGTTGCATAATACAGTAGATTACAATGTGAAAGAGAATAACCAAATTGTATGAAATAAAGTGACAATTTAACTATTAGTACACACAACATGTTTTTTTTAATTTAACACAAATTTAAAGTTTAAAGCTTAAATTTGAGTGGTAACTGCAATTAGGGACAAAAGTAATTCAGTAGAAAGTTTTTATAATGAGACTCTGAGTAACTTGGGAACCCCAGATGAACTTCTGGTCTGAGTTAATGGGCCACACATGACCAGTTCAGTCATTCTGGTATAAGCACTGGAAACGAGGACCAAATGTTCTCCTGCAAAGAGTTACTATAAAGGAAAAAGATCTGACATCTATTTGTACATCATAGCAAAACCTTTCCAAATCCTTTAAACATTGTTTTGATTTTTGCCCCAATCTATTTAGGAGTTTTCCTCAAGAAGCCATCGGCTCTAGTCTTGTTATCATTCAATGATGTCAGGGGCTCAATCTGAGATGATTACGCAAATGGTAGAGCAAATTGTGTTTTAGCCAAAGGAAAATGTGGATTCCTATGACAAAATATGGGAAGAATGACAAGGAATTTGGCTTCACATTAATCTCTTCCTCTTGCGGAGAAACTTTGGATGGACACCAAATTGTTCCATTGTAAGTGCTCAGCATTGTGGATGTATTTCCCATAACAAAAGTACATTCTTTCTAAAGACATCAGGAAAGAAACAAAAAAAAAAAAAAAAAAAATGAGTCAGACACTATGAAAGGGGTTGCATGCAAAAAGCCATTCTGTGCCAGAACAATCAATGCAAGGCACTCGCGCTCTCTTATGTTCCATTAGTCATTGTCTGAATGGGAAACACAACTGAAGAGGAAGAACATTGCAGTTTCATTAAAGCAGTTCCTTTTCCATTACATACAAACTTAAGTAAACAACAAGGACAAAAAGCGATGAAATGCAGAATTCTATGACAAATAGGAAAAGAAATGTCATCTTTTGTTGTTAGGTGTAAAAAACACATTTTACATTCCTTATGTATGGTTTAAGTACACTGCAGCATGCAGTCATTCAAGCTTCTTGTTTTTTTGGCCACAGCGGCTTTTATGGGCAGTGGA
The DNA here is from genome assembly GCF_007364275.1 of Archocentrus centrarchus. Taxonomy (NCBI): domain Eukaryota; kingdom Metazoa; phylum Chordata; class Actinopteri; order Cichliformes; family Cichlidae; genus Archocentrus; species Archocentrus centrarchus. The sequence goes on along the minus strand of NC_044349.1, from coordinate 9,620,386 downwards.
GAGAGACAGGAAATGGGGGAAAGATACAAGGGAAGACATGTCGACGGACCGGGACTCGAACCCGCGCCACCCGCACAGCAACACGGCATATGCATGTGGTCGCTGGCTTCACCACTAAGTTGTGCTTCTCAAAAGTATGGCATAAAAGTATTGCAAGGGTGCGTAGCTTTGTTTTCAACGGTCACATGCCGAAAAGGTTGGGAATCACCGTCCTAAAATGATCAAGGAAACAGCAGGTGTCCTCGCCATTCATTCCTAATCTATGAGTGTGCACAAGGAAGCCATAGATACAACACTGAGTCATGATCCATTCTAGCGCCAGAACCTTACATGGTCAATCTGTGTCTATATGCATCTCCCTGGAATGCCGACTTGTGCCGAGCAGGTGAAGGCCAAGAGCTCTGTAACATTCTTGAGGAGACCTTGATGCCACGCTGCCATGACAAATCATTCCTACAGGCCTGAGGCATGACTTTGAAAGCATGATGTAACTGTAGAAATCGGGTTATGGGTGTGGGATCTAAGGGCTTATATATGGTTCAAGCACAGATGATTTAACATAAGCCTATTTGAGCTGTGAGGCAAAGACAATCCTTTCATTTATCTGAAAGCATACTCAGTGCTCCTCTTAAATGTCTGAAACAACTCTGGGCTTCAAATTTACATAAATTTTAAAGTCAAACTGAAATTTATATGCACCCCATTTTGTGTGCACATTTTGAGTGCTTCCATGGCAGCACGTAGTAGATGAGCTGTGAACTTCTCCAGTGAAAGCTGATTGAAGCAGGTCATAGTGATTATAACCTATGAAAATGTTTATTCCCCCTCTACAGTGAGAGGGGATGTTAGCATTGATTCCCATGTATTTTTTCATTCAGTCAGTGCCATCTCCAGTATACTTGTGCCCTGTGGGTGGCACAACAGCTGGTGATACCTAAAGTCTGCCAAAACTTGTAGCAGCAGGTTACAATTTAATCAAGAAATAAGAAGCAGAGTGAGAGGATCAATCAAATTATAGATAGATTGTAGATAGATGCCTTTTAAATGGTTGCTTCAAAGACGGGGACCAGGTCTGCGACTGCTCGCTGTGAGTTGCTGTCTTCAAAGTGACGGTGCGTCAAGATGGTGATAAAACAGCAGCCAGTTTGTGTCTAAATGGGAGTAAGTTGGGAATCTGTTTATGATAATATGGCGATCAACTGTAAAAATCATTGATAAAATACAAATCTGTTGCTGTCTGCATACACAGAAATTCATATTAACTATTTACACACAGAGTCCACCCAGAACCTCACAGATCTGAAACAGAAATCCCTCCACAAATAGTGATGTAATTGCTGCAGGACAGCAATTTAACTGTAAAATGAGACACAAGGTGCTCTGCAACCTTGCATTTATAGAGGAATATAAGCAGAATACAACCAGCTGGTTGATCAAACTATGAGCTGTTCAGTTCAGTTGAGCAAAATTGATGCGTTGCAGATAAGATGCGCTCATCGGTGCAGACTTACTCTGACTGGTTGCAATGTGCTGGTAATCTGTGTTTATAAATTTGTCATTGTCCTGAGCTGGTGCCCCAGTATTTTGAGTTCTTTTGGTGAAGTTCTGTTTTTTGTTGTATCTCTGGTTTTGTTTATTAGTTTTTCTCTAAGTTTGGTTTCTCAGTTTGTTGTAGTTTTGTATTCTGTTTTTGGTTATAGTTATTAGTTATTGGTATTTAGTTCCTCGTGTTGTCTTTCCCGTGGTCTTGTGTTCAGGTGTCTGTTATCCCTCCCATGTCTAGTCTTTGGTGTTGTGTCTGTCCTGTTTGGTTACTTCCTTGTCTGGTCAAGTCAGTCAGTCAGTCAGTCAAAGTAAGTTTTCTGTTTTGTGCTGCTGGTCACGTCCAGCTCTGCTTTTCATATGTTCCAGCAATAAAGCAGAAGAAAAATTATGCTCTGTCTGGAGTCCTGCATTTTGGGTCCACCTCTCGCCTGCTACGCAGCTAATCATGAAAAAATTACATGACAGTTATTTGTAAACCTTTGCCAATCTGTCTGAGAATGATTTCAGTCAGTCTGTATCAGACTGCAATTGTTTGGAGATAGGTTGGCTCTCATCATGTGACCTGTGCAATCACCTTGCAGTCAAGAGTGCTGGTTACCTCAACTACTTGCAATCAGTTGCCAAATGCAAAAAAAAAAAAATCCAATACAATCACCCTGCATCCACCAATTTTTCCTACTCACAAGTTGGTTGCTGTCCTATTTTTTTGCTCTAGTCTGACTGACCCATAAGAATTGTTGCAGACACACAGCCCACCCTCATACCCACCATGGTAATAGCACTTCCAAATGGCAGTGTCTGAAAAGGAGTGTGTTCTGCTACACCACAAAAATGGCTCAAGGAACATGACAAGCTCCCAGCCCAAGCTCCCCAGATTACAGTCTGATCAAGAATACTGTATACAGGACGCATCAGAACAAGTCCAATCCACCTAAATAAATTAAAGATCCTTTGCTGTACAGGATCTGCTGCTAACATCCATTTGCCAGACACCACAGGACACCCACAGAGGTGCTATATCTACGCCCTGATGGGACAGAGCTGTTTTGATGGCACAAAGGTGACTGGCATAATGTGGGGCAGGTGGTTTTAACATTGCAGTGGATTTGAGTATCACTGTCACGTTGTTGTAGCAGACAAATTGTGCGGTTTTGCCCACTGTGTCATTATGTCATGCAGTTCTGACTTGCACTGTGCACTAAAAGAGTCAAAAGCAATTGAGCTTGAGTCTATAATGTGAAATTGCGCATTTAATTGTAGTTTATTATTACTAGACGTTCTCCAATTTTCCATTTAGTCTGCATAAGATTTCTATGTGTGACCTAATGAAATGTCACAGAATGTCAAAGAAGACATAAAACAATCTTTAAAAAAAATAAAAAATCAATACTAAAAGAGATCAATGGCAAACCTTGGACTTCCCTGCCTTCCCTGAGACAGTAACAACCAATAACTAATCTGAAAAATCATGTTCTTTTTTTTTTTTTTTTCCCCAAATGGCAGACAAAACAAACAAGGCTTTCAAATCAAAGGTGTCATTTGTTATTTTTTTCTAAACCTTGAATATAATCATATAAAAGCAGACATGCTGTCAGAGGATTGGAATGTGAAATGGAGCACAGTGGGAATGTCTCTCAGCTCCTGATGTGTGTGGGCGTGTGTGCAACTCCACAGGTCTGGCACAGGACAGGTGTGCTCCTTGGGACATAACAATCTCCGTTACTGCCCAGCTAGCCTTTTATTACCATCTTCCACTCAGCCAGTCAGATGGTAAACAGGTAGACGAAAACATCCATCAATCACTCTGTGCGATGATACCTGACTCCTGCCAGTTACACTCTCTCTCTCTCTCTCTCACACACACACACAAAACCAAGACCAACAACGCTAAGAGTAGAGTGTATTTTTGGAGGACATTTCTATTTTTCCAGGCATGTTTCTGTCATTATCATTCCTGGAGTAGCTCATGTTTGAAGTCAACGGGCCTTAGAACAGCACAGCGCTCACTCTGCACCGAGTGGGATGGCTACGAAGAGATGATGGGGAAAGCAGGTGCTATGATTGGAGCTACTCTAGTGCCAGAGAGTGAGAAAAGAGACGGCGGGAAACAAAGAGGAGGGGACAGCAGCTACAACAGTCAGAGCTTTCTGACCTTATTGCTCTGACTGATTAGTTTTTTATTTCCACTTACCTCTGTTACCTGATCGGTTCATTTCAACTACCATGCACGTGATATATCCGTCTGTCGACTTATGCAGCAGTGAAGAGCAGGGAGGTTTAAAAAGAAAGGCAGCACCAATGGTTTCTTCACACAGCTGTTTTTGTTTGTTTTATTGCTCCTTTGCTCACAGTTGCACTTTGACCTTATTGACCTTAAAAAACATCATCAGTGAGTACAGCAAAAGTACCAACTCAGGATTTGTATAGTTATGGAAAGCAAAAAACACAAAAATTATCTTTAATTTGTTAAACTGTCTGGAAAGTCCACCTCTACTCTAAAGCATGTTAGAAAAACTGACTAAACTCTGCTAAATTATTACAAAATTGTCAGACTGATGCACTGATCATTGTTTGTGCAGACTGGAATATCAAACAACACCAAAACCATTATTATCGGCACTTAACCCACTGCAGTCTTCTCTCAAACTACTGAGGCACTGCTAGTGATTTATTCTAAAGATGTCTGAAGAAACCAATCTGCTTGCAAACATGTGCCTGCAGTTTGTCAGGCATTGGCCGCCTGCCGTACACCAGGTTACAAAAATGAGAGAGTTGCTTATATAACATTTAAAGTGCATTTAAACCATTTTAAGCACTGTTAAGCACCTAATCAGGACTCTATGCAGTCCTGGGAAAAACTAAGTACACCCCATCATTCAGTAGCTTGTGGAACCATCTTTAATCATTTTTTGTATAACTTCATCAGTCTCTCAAATCGTTGTGGAGGAATTTTGGCCCACTTTTCTTTACAATGTTGCTTCAGTTCATTGAGGTGTGTGGGCATTTGTTCATGCACAGCTCCCACAGCAATTTTATCGGGTTGAAGTCTGGACTCTGAGTGGGCCAATGCAGCACCTCGATTCTTTTGTTTTTTTAGTCATTCTGTTGTAGGTTTGCTGCTGTGCTTGGGATCATTGTCCTGTTGCATGACCCAATTTAGGCCAAGCTTTAGTTGTCTAACAGATGGTTCCGCATTTGGTTCTAGAACACTTTGGTATACAGAGGAGCTCATGGTCAACTCAGTGACCGAAAGGTCCTGCGGCTGAAAAACAAGCCCAAATCATCACCACAGTGTTTTGACAGTTGGTACAAGGTGTTTGTGTTGGTTTGCTGTGTTTGGTTTTCACCAAACATGGCGCTGTGTATTATGGCCAAACATCTCCACATTGACTTGTCTTGTGGTTTGCTCAAATGCAGCTTTATGAATCTAAGCTGTGCTGCCATGTTTTTTTTTTGTTTGTTTTTTTTGTTTCTTTTAGAGAGGAGAGGCTTTCTCCTGGCAATGCATTTAAACAATGAATACTTGTTCAGTCTTTTTCTAATTATGATGTCATGAACTATAACTCTTAACATGCTAACTAAGGCCTGTATGATCTGAGATGGGACTCTTGGGTATTTTGCAGTTTCTCTGAATGTTGAATTTGCTGGGACGTCCACTCCTGGGAAGATCATAGGATTGGGTTAACACAAAGCTGAATGCTCCAGAAAAGCAACTTGCTTTCTTTAATAAAAGGTGCTCACACTTGATGATGATCAGTTAATCAAGTGCATTTGATAAGCAGCACCTGGCTGCTATTTAACCTCTTAATTCCCATGGAAGCAGCAAAGGCGTACTTAGTTTTTCACAGGACTGCATAGAGTCATGTGAAAACTTTCTTTTTCACATGGCTGTATATACGCACACATTACTTTCTTTTCATGCTGAATGTGGGAAATAAACTACTTGGTGTCTCTGTCTGCCTCCCTTCTCTTTCTCCTAGTATACAGAGCTGTACATACATAGCTCTGCTAGTTCTGTCAGAGCCACCATACAATTAATGACTGGACAAGAACGAATCAAGCGCAACATTAAAAGGTACCCCGCTCATTACCCACACCTTCAAACATACCCCAGTGCAGTTGCCAGTCCTAACAACTTTTCTTGCAGAAAACCTGCATACCATATAAGCCAGGCTCTCACCAACCGGGCTCAGACTGCTCAGAAAAGCAGACTAAGACGAGGATGGGAATATTTTGTCTGTGCTGTGCACAGAGGAAGTGTGCTCAAGGAGATATGGGACTGATGTCATCTTCCGCATAGACAGGAGCCTGGAGAAACAATCAATGTGTGAGCAAAGGGGAATGCCATTAGGAGGAAAAAAATGAGGGGGTGAGGGTGATGACAACATCCCAACCGATGACAAGTTCAAAGGGCAAAGTCATTGATGTTACTTTACTGATGACCTCTTCTAAAAAGGCAAGCCAAGAGAAGTACTATTTAAAGTTGATGACCGTGTGCAAAGAACATGCTGCTGCATGCTTGAATGTGTGTGTATGTGACAGAAAGCATGTGAGTGAGTTCAAAGCCTGTGAGTGGGTTCAAAGCCCAGGTGAGCATTTAAAGGAAGGACCTTTAATTTTAGCAATTATGTAGACCCTCCTAACATATTTACATACAGCTATTCAGTAACTATAAGCAACATATTAATATTTCAATTAAGACCAGACTGTATGAAGATATATCACTTTATGAAAAGAAAAAAAAAATGCTAAGTGACAAGCTTTAAAGTTTAATCACTTGATAAATGGGACATCATCACTGTCTTCAGTGTGGGTTACATTTATTAGCATCTCAAAAAAATAAGAGAATTGTTTACAATTGCTGAATGCTACAATCTTAATCACAAAAAAACAGTCCGAGCTAGACGCACAACATTGCTGGTTCTCATTTAGTATTCATGAATGTAAAGCCTTCAGTGACACCAAAGCCATTCAGTTTATACATTTTACTCTCCTTGCTATTCATAGTGGATATGCGAAGTGAATACTGAGTGACCGGGCAAAGTCACATTGGGGGGGCTTTAATTATGCTTCGATGAAAGGAAAGCTGGCACAACAACTGCTCAGAGGTCTGAAGCAGGAAGAATGATGCTGCAATGGCTGTTCCGTACTTGGTCTAGTTTAATAAGGCACACTCGGTCATTGATGTGATATCAGGAGTCCAACAAGAATGGCATTTTATGGTGAAATAGTGACAACACCAATATGTAGCTGCTTACAGAAAGCATATAGAATGTGTTTAGATGTTGGGCTTTGATTTATAGACAATGCCTATTAGGGTCAGGCTGCTTATATTACAAAATGTAGCTGAAGCTAATGAAGTATCCTGTCAAACTCTTAGTAGGACACTGCATTTGTCATCAGTCATCACTGACAAAGCTCACACTGTACTGTCACCAGGGTATCATGCCAATCTGAGTTTGTCCATGTTCACTTTACTGTATACAGACAAAAAACACGAGTGCATCCAGACTTTTGGCTGGAACTAGGCATTTTTTATTGCAATGGCTAAAGATGGCATTAGAATTCTTTCAGATAGCTTTAAAAAAAAAAAAGCTGCGGAGGCTAGCAGAAAATGCACAGAAAGCGCCGCCCAACTCCATCACCTGTCAGAATCATCAAATACAGAGATGAAAGAAAATTCACATGCTTGTCTCAGGGATACATCTTCATATGTAAGCCTGAACGTATGTATCCTAGAGAGCCATCTTCCAGCCTTGACTTAGCAAAGTCAGCATAATGTAAATTTCCACAGCATTAATTTCATAACTACAACATCATCATGCCATAGGCTGAATTTCCATCAACATCAAAGAGAAAATGTATCAGAAGTACTGCAGCATATCTAAGTTAAACATTAAAAAAAAGTTCAACCTAACCCTGTCAAAACAATGACAGAAGTTTTCTGTGTTTGCTGTTTCAAAATTTGAGTCTAGCTTATTGCTAGTTTACACTAATGTTGTCACAAGCCTGGATTTTGATCTATTAGATTAACAAATCAAAACCTAAAGCACAGAATATACAAAAGCCTCAGAAAGTGTCATAACAATTTTTTAAGGCTTCAAAAAAAATCATTTATTTATTTAATTCTTATTTTGATCATGCTATATTGCATCCAGTTACCCTGTCTTACCCGGTTACCCAGTCTTTCGTGGGTTGTCTCCCGATTTGCTTCACGGTTACCTGTCAGCTACATCAGCATTTACATCATATAATGCAGCCTAACACTGCAGCTGATGATACTGCATAGCCAGAGTTAATGAGGCAGATGAATTAAGTAGCAGAGGCCCCTGATGCCTCAGGGTAGATCTCTGACAGGAACATATAGAAGCCAGTGATCAGATAAATTGGTATTCATGTTCATATTCTATGAGCATGTGTGCGCGCGCGCACACACACACACACACACACACACACACACACACACACACACACACACACACACACACACACACACACACACACAGAAGCATGGCAGCAGCAGCAACAGCTGACCTGACGCACTTGGTTAAAAGAGTAATCAATACTATTTCAGAGCAGAACAGTAACGATGAGGAACTGTGTAGTCTGTTATGGCTGGACAGTGTATGCAGATTTCAGCCAAGAGGAAACATATTGTTCCCTGGTGCATGCTGGGACACACTGACCTGTGTGCGTCTGGAAGGGATGTCTGTGTGTACTGGTTTGTTTTTTTCAGTGGCTGGAAGAAGCTTTTGAAAGTGTGTGCTGTTCTTGGATGTTTGTTTTGCAGATTGGCTTCTTATCTGATTGTGTGTGTGTGTGTGTGTGTGTGTGTGTGTGTGTGTGTGTGTGTGTGTGTGTGTGTGTGTGTGTGTGTGTGTGTGTGTGTGTGTGTGTTTTGGCGTTGAGTGCATTTGTGTATTTTTCTGTCAGCTTCTCTGTGTCTGTAAAGACCCCACTAACACGTGAAGACGAGGACTCATGGATTTGAGCTCAGCACATTTTTAGTACTTCCCTCGAGACTGCTTATGTCAGGATTGTCTGTGTAGTCTATACCTGAGGCTTTCTAACTGAGTCCGACAGTGAAAACTCCCCTCAAACACAAAGAGACACCTGCATCCTCTAGCCACAATTTTTAGTTATTTGAGGGTCTCATCTATATGGTCCCACTGGTTTTACAGGGATCTGTATATGAAGACATAAAGCAGAATGTCAGTGTTCTAAAAACATAAGAACCACATCAATAGGGCGTTTGCCACAATAGCAATGTGCAAAAAATAATGATGATGCAACATGAGAACAGCCAACATAGCCCTTTTTGGTGCTTCTATCTGAAGGGATAGTCAAGTTTGGAACTACAGTTCCCACAATTTTGGGGCTAAACTGTTGGCATGGATGAGAATCACGCATCTTCCAGCTAATATCTGTTAACATTTTGGCAAATCAGCTTTGTTAAAATAATTCCAAATTAGACACGAGGAGCTCCTGTTTGCAAAGCATATAGACACAACTGCTACGTGATTACACTGAAGCTGAGGATATGTGATGGTTCTGAGCTAAGTTCTGGAGTATCCTGTGTTTCAATAAGACCCCAATACACACACATATTATATATATTTGTGTGTGTGTGTGTGTGTGTGTGTGTGTTTTGAGCTGTCCTCTGTCTGAATGGTGGTTAGAAAACAACTACGCAGGTAGCACTGAGGCATTTTTCTATTTTTGCAGCTGCTACTGCTGAGTGAACCTCTCACAGTGGTTTGTTCACATTATTTCTGGCAAACAAGACCCAAAATGACCTTTTACGCTCCTCTCCATCACGTCCTTCTTACTTGAAAACACATTTCACTGCGTAGTGTGATAAATTATTTTCAACAACTGTTCGTGAACATATTTCTCAATGTTCCATCTTAAATAAATCGATTTTGCAGCAGAGCTGATACTCTGAACTGACAGCAACAGATGCCACCAGTCAAAAAAAATGTGCTTTCTTTTAAAGTGTATGAGGCTTCATTTTATGCACAAGTACTGCCATATATTCGCCTACATTATGCAAATATTTTGGAGATGTCAACCAAACTTTGCTTGAGGATGAAGACAATTTCTGCAGACTGACAACACTGTAATTTAAAATATATTCAATCCAGTGCTTTCCGTGTGCCTCAACCTTTGCAGCAGAGCATGCTTAAAGGTAAATGGACCGATTACGACTGAGGAAAGGATGGTAGAATCTTCCTAATAGCCCTGCTGTAATGACCCATGGCTCTGTAAGACATTGTGATGTCGCCAAAACATTACTAGAGCTACTTGGCTATCAATCAGTCCCGCTAGGTCTCCACCGAGAATTGTGAATGCACTGATAAGGCGACCCTCAAGCTTAAAGGATCACAACAAGCTTAATTTAGTTCTTCTAGAGCTTATTTGGCTTCAGGCTTTGTGAGTAATCACCGCCTTTCAAGCCAATCACAAATCCTCCTGAGTCCCGTGAGCCTTTTTAACTAGGACAGTGACTGAGTTTGATATGCTTGTGATGTATCCCTTTCAACAACAGACGATACAATTTTGAGTTTAACACCATTTTTGCTTTTTTGCTGAAGAGACCATATTTGGACAGGAGAATGGACTGTGAAGTTATAAGCCAGCTAGTGCCTTTTTTTGGCAAGATGCATTCAAAGACTGCATGAACACCACATCTAGACATAGATATTGCAAGCTTGCAAACTAGCACTAATGAATTGGAAAAAAATATGTAGACAGTGCATTGTTACAGTTGTTCCAGAAAACCAAATTATTTGTCAGCTTATTTCAATAAAAAGGCTAGAAAAGAGACCAACACCACAGGCTGAGGGTCCAGTTCAATGACTCGAAGTATCTAAGAAGTTACGTAGGACACACTTAGCAGACAGCTAGCTGTTATAGCAACCTGTGTTGGCACCCAATGGCCACTTAAAGTGGGGATGGCCAGAATCATCCATAACTTTTAAGTATTTTATCTTCTACAAATCACAACAAATTTAGTAGAAACACCCTACCACACTAGCTGGACCAAGTACACAGACACTCAATTATTACTGCTGACCTTTAAAGCTGATACTGGCAATCGAGCTTCCTGAAGGGTTAATGTGTTGATCCAGTCGGATAACCAGCTGTTATGAACATCCTCTACTGGCCAGCAAGATTCCAGCTCCCCAGCCTGCCTTCTGACCCTGCAGCCCCTGACCTGCTATCACCTGCCAGGACTGTTTCCAGTAAGGCTGGACTGAGTGAGAGACTGGCCAGATTGGTGTGATTTCTCCTCCACATTAACCTCATCTTATGACAAAGATAAGATGGCACACATACATAAACACACAAGCAAATAGAAGTTGTTTTTTTTTTTTTTTTTTTAACTCTGTGCCATTAAAAATCTGCACAGGAGATGACACTCACAGAATTAGCCAACAGCAAATGTGGGTGTATCTCTGTACAAGGAGTTGCATGAGGAAAAAGCCACTATTTGTCAATGATAAACTTACAAGCTCAGTCTGTTTGCGTGTGTGCCTCACATGTGTGAGGCTTTTTCTTTCCAGCTTTCCGGAAGTCTCCTGGAGCCTCCTACTGCTGTGGGCCCCAGCGGATGACTTCTTATTGTGGGTTTGGAGCCTCAGAGCAATTAGATGAGTTTATGGTAAGCGCTAAGAAGCGGAGAACCTTGTCATTCTGTCAGAGCCGATTTCCCCTTCGCTCTAAACACCGACCTCTCTGGGCTGCCAAGGGTGGACGCGGGCCACAGCAGAGGTTTTTTTTTTTTTTTTAAAGATGTTTTTGAACCCTACAGTCAATCAGGCTTTTACTTCCTCTAACTGCATTTTGTTGCTAAGTGATTTCAACCAAAACACGCTTTCTACTTGCTGAAGACAGCTGTATTTACATCTTAGCACTGCAGCAACATTAAGATATAGGTTATATGTGCAGCAAAATGCATGCATCAATTAAGGAGCACCAGTTGCAGTGAACCACAGTATCCCGTTATATTTACTCTGTCTATCATCATATGATCCAAGTGTTGTGCAAGGCTGTACTTATTCACAGGCTGCACAGAGAGGCTGTATAAACATACAGCAGCTTCAAAAGAACTCAACAGAGGCAATATAGGATCGGATGAAGGTGAGGTATTTGGCCACAGATTGACACAGGAGTGAAATTCAAAAATTCTTTCCACGGGGAAAGTGAAAACATTATACACAATAGGAGCACTAGCATAGCATTCTCTACATGAATTTAAAAAAAAAAATCCTGCACCTCCCCATGCAGTCCCCAGAGCATTTCCCAACACTGTTGATGTCTTTTTTTCCAAGTGCAGTGCCAACAAAATACTTCATCTGTTCCACCTCTGAGGCCTGTGTATCCTCCTGAGCCTCTCTACAAGATTCACCTCTTTACCAAAGCGTTTGCTGGAAAACCAAATAAACACAGTTACACAATGGAAAGGGGGTCTTATGTAACTAACACCGGCCATGCCGTGGCCCAAATGTAACAATTTTCACGGTTCCGAACTTGAATACCTCCCCTTCCACACACGCATGCGTATACGCACAAACTGTCCATATGAAGCCAACCAGCTATGCAGCAATGTAGTGCTTTCCTTTTCTATCTGCAGGGATTAGTGAATGATCCCTAGAAAAATAACAGTAGGTGGGCAGACCTGTCTGATCTTAGAGACAGCAAATGGTGATTATACATAGAGGACAATGAGGTGCAGACGCATTCTCAAAAAGCTAATACCTAGTATATTATTGATAAACTTTATTGTAGGTATAAAATGCCCTTGCAGCCACATTTATCATTTCAACATCTGGTAATATGTTTTGTCTTGGGCATATCCCTGCATAAAAGTTATGTGGTAAAGTGTTAATGACAACATTTCTTGTTTGCTGACTACTTTTCAACATTTTTGCATTCTTGCCATGTTAAACATATTTATGCTGGTTCCATGCATCACTTAATTTGTTCGTAATGATGCAGTTAATTGGGTGTTTTATGCAGTGATACCATATCGCGCATATTTCAGTAATCAGTGCTTGAGTCCAGACTGATAAAAGTTTGCTTTCTAGAATTAAAATGAGACTTTAAGAGCAACACCAATTTAAATTCACAACATACAATATTTCATGTTTTCTTGTAAATAACTAACTGCTGCAGTAAGAGATCCAGTGGGGTCAGCATGACTATGCAGTCAAGGCTGTGTCAGAAACATCTGCGCAGCTTGACAACAGAAAATGGTCTAAATGTCAAGTGCGCTTTATAGGTCACTGTAGGGCAAGTGATGCTTAATACATAAGAACAAAAACAACAACAAAAAAACATCAAATAGAAAAGTAACCACCACAACTTTCCAGGCCCAATAAGGCAGCTCAGCACGTTATTTCACTCAGAAAAACATCAAAAATATTAATTCTACAATAATACAAAGCAGATAAAAGTAGCAAATGCTTGTTTTTGAGAAAGCAAAAATCAGGAAATGTTTGGCATAAAAATCATTTAATAAAACAATTATTTGCTAACTGTGAATAGGCTGGATTATTTGTGAATAGGCAGATCATTTCAGCACTGATACAGTTCTGCTGCGTCTGCGAGTGCTGTGTGTGTGTGTTTTGCAGATTGGCTTCTTATCTGATTGTGTGTGTGTGTGTGTGTGTGTGTGTGTGTGTGTGTGTGTGTGTGTGTGTGTGTGTGTGTGTGTGTGTGTGTGTGTGTGTGTGTAGGGTAGCATAGAAGGAGAGTGTGTTTTCAGTATGATCCTTGGCGTGAGAACTGACTGAAAGCGGACATCACACCACACTGTGACAGCTGAGGGCAGACAGAAGAGGCAACACACACCTCGCCGCCCTGCCCCTCCGACCCGCTCATGCATGCACACACAAATTCTCAGCATCATACACATATGAATACACACATATACAGTTTGGTCCATAATTTGTTGGATGAAGAAAAAACAACAACACAATTTTGGTAGTTGTGTGTTTGTACACCACCACAGTGGGTTTCAAACACTAATTAAGTGACTGAAGTGCAGACTTTGAGCTTTAATTCACACAGTTTTGCCAAAATTTTGCACTAACTTTTCAGGGCTCACAGACATTTTTTATACAAAGTGCCCCATTTTCTGAGGCTCAGAGGTAATTGGATGATTGATCCTTGTTATTTCATGACAAATGAAGCAGATATAATATCAGAAGTTGTTTCAAAGTGTTGAATTCATACTACTTTTTGTAGCTTTCTATTGAAATTCTCAATATTATGACCAACGAAATGTTTGTGCAAGTGATTGGGCTGAAAAAAACAAAACAAACCCATCAGAGGAATAGCAAAAACTTTAGGAGTGACCAAATCTGATACATTCTTAAATAAAAGGAATACACTGACCAGCTCAGCAACACCAAAGGGCCGGAAAGATGACAGAAGGTAACTAAAGCAAATGACTGGTGACAGAATTATTTCCATGGTTAAGAAAAACAACTTCTAACACCATCTAACCAAGTCAAGAACACTTTGGAGGAGGTAGGCATAGTATCATCATCAAGGTCTACAATCAAGAGGCGTCTTCATGAATGGGGTTTAAAATAATGTGCAAACCACTGGTTACACACTTTGTCTTTGTCCAAAGACAATAGGTCTATCACCTAACTGTATAGACTTTTTACCAGTTTTACTAAATAAACAAAATGCAGTAGAATGCAGTTTTGATCAGCATAAAAGCTAACTAAACTAAGACAGGTTTGCTACTTTTAATTTTTTTTTTTTTTTTTATTGGAGAGTGTTCAAACCTACACCTCTGCAATAGTCTTATATGGGTCACCTGCTCAACCCAGTGTGCTACAGCAGCACCCTTGCTACTAGTTTTGAACCTAATGCACAATACATAGACATCTGATATATACACACAGACACACACACACACAAAGCTTTAGTCTATGAACATGTCCAAAAACAAACAAAAAGACAATGAAACTGTAGCCAGACATTATATCAAACTTCTCTGAAAATATATGGTTAAGAACTGTTAATGATTATTTTGGCTGAGAAATCGTCTGCAAGTCTCTGCACTCCCCTTTCCAATTAGATAAATACAATATGACATCAGAGGTGTTGGCAGAAAGAGTTACTGTGACTGCTTTGTAAACCAACGAACATGAAGTTAGTACAGACATGCATTTAGCCCCAAGCTACAGATCTACCAACAAACCTGTGCTCCATAAATTGAGCAGCAGCAAGACAAAATATTGGTTGGTTACAGAGTACTACTCTCAAACCCAGAGATGAATTACATTTCCTAAAGTGGGAAATTTCTGCTTCCTAAGACATTTTGTTCTGTAGAAAGGACTGTCAATGAAAACTAGATGGCTTACAAATTATCCAGAAAGGGCAGTGATTCAGAAAGTTGCTGTTTAAAGGAGACACATTACCCTCATTTCTATCTCTAGAGGAACTCTGCATGCTTCAGTTCAAAATAAGACCTTGGTATAGCCCTTCAATTTAGCTACTCTTTAGAAAAAAGGCCATTTTTTTCTACCTTTAATTTATTTTTCTTCTGATTGGATGCCCCTTGTAAACAAAGGGTTTAAACAGGAACCGGGTGGATCTCCAGTGCCCACAACCATAGCTGTGAGCCTGGGATGACCATATTAGCAATATCTGTTCTCAATTACATGAAAGACTAAAAATAAAAACATTCTAAACCAATTGTTCAGAGTTGTATCACAGGGATGATTTCCATGTTTGCAGATGTTATCTGAATCTTTGACCACTAATGCACCAGTATCTATAGGAGAGAAAATGCCATATAAAGTCAGCAGCATACAGAATAGATCAAACTTAGACACGCTGCAAGACACTGAACAGACGATCTCACCCCTCATGGCCTCTAGTCTCCTCCTGAACATTCTGGCTTTCAGACAGCACATACTGTCTCCCGACACACCCTTGTGTGGCAGACACCAGAGTATCACCTCCTCTGCCTAAGAATGAATGCACACTGTGCAATCATGTTTTCATGAATAAAGACACATAATTGTAAAACACAAATTCCTATAATGAATTCTTGCAGACCAACAAGCAGGAAGCAGCATTTACTGCCAAAATGTTTGCTTCAGTACTGCAGTCACTGTAGTCTTTAAACTACATCTGTTACAGGTGCAGACCGACTGATCTATTGGTTGGCTGATATTATGGGTCAAGATTGGCCTATCAAAGAGATAGCAAAGATTGACATGCTTATTGTCTGATATACCTTGATATGAAAATGTTTTTCCCTAAAAAGACAGAAAAAGACTCTTGGGGTAATAAAGAAATAGTGTAATTAAATTGTAGTGGAACCCTAGATTCCACTTAGATTCTCAGGGTCAAGTAGTGTTTACCCCATGCATACACTGTGCATATGATTAACTGAAGAAATGAGATGAAATTTGAGGTGAACTTATGCTCTAGCTACCAACCGAGCTCTTCCCATTAAGGAACCTGTTTGTCATGTAGACTGGTTGTTGTGGTAGATTTCTGGTCTGAGCGTGTAAGAAGTAGCACTGGTACTGTAGCACTTAGCCACAGTTATTGTGGAGAGCTTGATTTGAAAAGAAAATCATGTGTGCTATCAGTCTCATTTGTTCAACAAATCTGTGTTAGAACTGTGCAAAAGTCTTGAGCCACCACTCATTTCTTTATATTTTGCTAGAAAATTGAAATATGTGCAAACATACATAGAAATACAGTAATATAAGGTATAAACCAAGCCTGAAAGTCAAGAATAGTTCTCCAGGATTCTTGAAGGACATTCAAAGCTCTTTTTTTGGATGTTGGCTGCTTTTTGTTCCATTCTCTGTCAAGATGATTCCACGCTGCTTCAACATTGTTGAAATCCAGGCTCTAAGGAGGCCAATCCATGGCTGACAGTGTTATGCTGTGTGTTTTTCAACCCAGGAATGATTTTACTGCATTGGGAGTGTGTTTGTTGTCACTGCCATGCTGAAAAATGAAGCCATTGCCAATCATAGTGGATGGTGGATCCAAATCTGATGGAACTTTTCTGTGTTCATAATTCCATCAATTTTGACAAGATCTCCAACTATGATATCTTTGGGATTTTTTTTTTTTGGACATTCAACTAAAGAAATGAAAACAAATGGGGTTTTGTTTGGTTTTTTGCTAATCTGTCTCAATCTGTCTTTATTAGTTTGCTATGTACCAAAGACTTCATAAAGTGCCTAAAGTGTTACTAAATTGTTTGGAAAATACATTACTGGAAAGTCGTACATTTACATTTATATAAATGCAGTATGTGATTAGAGCCTCATGGTTGGAACAGAATCAGGTGAACTCACACCAGCTGAAAGCGTTTCTGTTCAGAGAACATCCAGTGCATAATGAATGTCATCTTCTTGAATCTTCTAATTAACTGCATCATTAGCTTGGCATCCACTTACTTTAAATTGCTCATGAGATTGAGGAGTCTCATGCAATTCCTCCTTCGGGAATAGGAGTGGCAATAGTATCATTCTACTCAGAAACATGACAATAAGGCACAATAACAGGGCCATATATTGTTCAAATGCTGAGATGATCTCATTACATCAGCCAAGATTCACTCACTGTTAAATTCAATTTCAAGTGTGCCTTGTACTGCAGCATAATTAAAAACTACTCTGCAAACGGCATTAGTCAGACTGAATAATGGAGCAAAAAAAGAAAAAAAAGTGCTAACTCAGAGAGGGCGGCTCTGGAGGAAAAAGGGCGCCTGAAATATATCACTTTGATCAAAGACCAATGGGTGGGCCTTTCTAAAGAGACAGAGAGCAGGAGAAGTTCATACAGAGACAGAAGTATTTGTTCCAGGCTGTGATGGATGAACCAAAAATTAAGCGAAGACACGTGAAGCATTCATCATTGACAGAGTGATGATTATCATCAGTTTATGATTAGCGAACATTTCAACAAGTGCAAAGATGCATTCCTGTTCAGTCATGGATCTTCCATATAAATCTGCAGTATTAATACATGTTTGTTGTGGAAAAAGAAAAAAAAAAAAGTACATTTTGCAGACAGCAGACAAGAAGACAACAGGAGAGCTATGATGACAGGAATGAAGGAGTAACTGGAACGTGCTGCAGAAACAAATGGCTTCATGTTCCCGTCAGAAAGATAATTTTTGAAACAATACTGGCTCTGTGATCTGAGAGCTGAGCAGATGTAAAAACATCATATTTGCCTGGGCAGTGCTCTGGAGGCTTTACATATTCGACTACAATGAGGTAGAAAACAGAACTGAGGCGCGATAAGTGAACGCAGGACTCCATCCAGCAATGAAACACAAAATCTACATGAGTGCTGTTTATATGAGAGAAAGAAGATGGGGATAGAGGATTTTTTTTTTTATTATTGTTAAGCCTGTCTTGTCTGGCAGATTTTGCAAGCAGAACTGTGATCTGAATGCACTGTTGTACCAAACATATTTGCTCTTCCAAGGTGAGCTCTCTAGATTCTCTATAGGCACCTGCAAAAGAAAAAACAACATACAAAAAAACAAACAAAACTTGGAAAAAACAAATTTATGTGGAAAAAACAAAACAAAAACAAAGCAAGGCTACACAAACCAACAATTTTGTTGTGTTTGCGTGAGTAAGAGCCTTAATGTCTGTGTCTATGTCATGAAATTTACTTACTAATGAGGGCGGAAAGCTGCAGCTCCGCCCACCAGAAGCCAGATGCAGATAGAGAAAAGACCCAGGAGACCAGGGTCGCCCGCAGCCCATAAAAGGCATTGAAGACCCATGGCCACACATCCCAATGACAACCACACGCCACAGCAGAAGGGAGAGGGAGGCCCCAGATGGAGCTCCCCCAGCCGATGGGCAAGGGCCCCAGAGAACCCGAGGCAACAGGAAGCCCTCCCCTTCAAGGCCACCCCTCTGCGCAGGCTGGCGGCAGGGCCCTAGGGCCCCAGGCACCCAAGAACCGCCCAACACCCCGCAGGCCACGACAGACTAGGGGATTAAATACACGTGTCTGCAGGGGCCACTCTTCTATATGTGGTATTGAACAGACAGTTATAGGTATATATAAGGGCTTGGTTCAACTTAATCTTCCAATGTGACTATAAGCATGTGAAATGATGGGGAAAAGGATTAGTAAATTGCTCCGTGTCTATAGGGGACTGCACTCAGAAATGATTCCACTGGAACTGACACAGATGCCCTAAAGTTACAGTAGTACTTGAAAATATTAAACTAGTTAGAACTCCTCAAAGTTAAGTTTCAACTTGAGCCCAATTTCCTTTTGTTTTTACCATTATGATATAATTGGTTGTGTTCAATATTTCATCACTTACTTCACTGTTGATGTAGCTCCAAATTGCTAGGAGTGAGGCACTTTCAACCATGTCCTATCAACACTATAATGAACCTTGCTTTTGTAACACTTACTGATTGTATGCACAATTATATTATTTCAGCTAGTATGAGCTCATTGGGGAGAAAAAAAAATCTATATAAGTTAGTAGTCTGATGCAGACTTCCTTTAATGTTCTGTCAATTTAAACTGCAAACTGGGGGAAAAATAGCATCACGTCAGTGCCTGGTGATAATTACATGCAGGATATGAGCAGTGCTTTGACAGGCTCATACCTGTAAACCCACTTTGGGGGCGAAATACATTTCAGCTTTTCAGGGTGCTATAAAAGATGTGCTATTCACCAATACAGATAGTCATCATAAACGAAAAATAATCTGTCTGTGTGAAAAAATCCCAAATAAAGTAAGTAATTACTGTTGCAGAAAATAATCAATCATTATAAGGAAACAAAAGCAGAAGGTCCTTAAGCCAAGAAGCTATAAGCCACATATGTTGAGCATGCTAGTGTAGCAAATTAATTAAGATGAACATTCTCAAAACAAATACAATTTTAGACATTAGAGAAAAAATTATTCATAACCATCTCAAAGATTTATCTTCATGTTCGGCTGTTTTCAGCACTGCTGGTATTTGTTTAGACTCTCTCTCTCTCTCTCTCCAATTGATCTTTCTAGTTAACTTCAATAGTTACTTCCTCCAAACCATCAATGTGTTTATTAGATTCCATTCCTACTAGACTGCTCAAAGAAGTCCTTCCACTAATTGTTGCTTCAGTCTTAAATATGATCAATCTGTCTTTATTAGTTCACTATGTACCACAGACTTTTAAGGTGGCAGTAATTAAACCATTACTTAAAAAGCCATGTAAATGTTGTTGTTCATGTAAATGAGAAGTCTTCTTTGCACACTAAGTTTCCACAGGGTTCTGTGCTAGGTCCAATCTTATTTCCACTATACATGCTTCCCTTTGGCAATATTATTAGAAAGCATTGTAACACAAAACATTTTCCTTGTTATGCAGATGATATTCAGCTTTATCTATCCATGAAGCCAGATGACGCACATCAATTAGTTAAACTGCAGGAATGTCTTAAAGACATTAAGGCCTGGATGACCTCTAATTTCCTGCTTCTAAATTCAGATAAAACTGAAGTTCTTGTACTCTGCCCTACAAATCTGTCTAACCAGATACTTACTCTGGATGGCATTACTTTGGCCTCCAGTAACACTGTTAGAAATCTTGGAGTCATTTTTGACCAGGATATGTCCTTCAATGCACATATTAAACAAATATGTAGGACTGCTTTCTTGCATTTGCGCAATCTTTCTAAAATTAGAAACATCCTTTCTCAGAGTGATGCTGAAAAGCTAATTCATGCATTTATTACTTCTAGGCTGGACTATTGTAGTTCATTATTATCCCTGAAAAGCCTTCAGCTGATAAAAAATGCTGCAGCTAGAGTACTGACAGGGACAAGAAAGAGAGAGCAGATTTCTCCTATATTGTCTTCTCTTCATTGGCTCCCTGTTAAATCCAGAATAGAATTCAAAATTCTTCTTCTCACATACAAAGACTTGAATAATCAGGCCCCATCTTAGCTTAAAGACCTCACTGTATCGCATCACCCCCAATAGAGCACTTTGTTCTCAGACTGCGGGCTTACTTGTGGTTCCTAGCATACTTACGAGTAGAATGGGAGGCAGAGCCTTCAGCTTCCAGGCCCCTCTTCTGTGGAACCAGCTCTCCATTTTTAAGATTAGGCTTAAAACTTTCCTTTTTGATGAAGCTTATAGTTAAGGTAGTGAAGATGACCTTTCACCTTTTGGATTTTAAATGTCAGCACTTTATCGCTTTACCGATTAGACTTTTATGTGAAATTTAGTCATAATTAGCATATGAATTCCTCAGTTGTAATCGCAAATGTGTTTTCACAGAGCTCACAGTAACCTGGGTGCAGAGATGAATGTTAGATGACTGCTGATGCAAGTATTTATGAAGCAGTGGTGCAATGAGCTTAATACATGGGATACATAATGTAAATTGAAAGAGAATATTAATTTTTTTTTGTTGTTCCATGCATTATAAAAAGGACAGCAGGGGAATCACTGCAGGGGACACAGGGCTTCATTTTTACCCCCTGTGACGGTAAGCAAATCCCATTAACAGTGCTTGAGTTCATATGAAGTTGTTGTTTAGTGACAGCAGAGAAAACTGGGCATTTAACCGTAACTGTCAACTGGCCTGACAGGCAAGACTGATGACTATAGCCTGCAAGAATGAGATATTCCCCTCGCATCTTTCAGAGCGTGTGATGTTTTTTAAAGCTTGAGAACAAAAGATGTGAGAGTGAAAAGTCAAAATGTCAGACAGAAAGTGAAAGAGAAAGCAGAGACGACAATAAATTTATCTTGTTTAGCCTTATCGGACTTCAGCTTGGTTTACCAAATGTAGCAAAATGCAGCAGAAGCAAACATTGTATTATCTGAAGCATTGGGTTAATTATGGATCACACAGATAAAAGCTTACTTTTAGTATTAGAGATGTTTGTTGTGTTTAAAAAATATGTTATTTTCTAACAATATAATAAAAATTTCCAATATGCCCAAAGCTGATTAGTAATGCAAATATCTAATCAGCCAATCACATGGCAGCAACTCAGTGCATTTAGGCATGTAGACATGGTCATGACGACCTGCTGGACTTCAAACCGAGCATCAGAATGAGAAAGAAAGGTGATTTAAGTGACTTTGAATGTGGTATGGTTGCTGGTGCCAGACGGGCTAGTCTGAGTATTTCAGAAACTGGTGATCTACTGGGATTTTCACCCACAACCATGTCAAAGAATGGTCCAAAAAAAAAAAAATCCAGTGAACAGCTAATCTCAGGGTGAACATGCCTTTGTGATGCCAGAGGTCAGAGGAGAATGGGCAGATAGCTTCAAGCTGGTAAAAGGGCCACAGAAAGTCAAATAACCACTCATTACAACCAAGGTATGCAGAAGAACACACTGGATGCCACTCCTGTCAGCTAAGAACAGCAAACTGAGGCTAGAATTTGCACTGTATCACCAAAATTGGACAATAGAAGACTGGAAAAATCATTGCCTGGTCTGATGAGTCTCAAGGGTCAGAATTTGGTGCGACGTTCCTTGAACATGCCAATAAATTCACTGCACTCAAATGGCCCCCACAGTCACCAGATCTCACTCCAAGAGAGCACCTTTGGGACACAGTGGTCATCCACATCATAAATGTGCAGCTGACTGCAGCAACTACTATCTTGTCATTATGGACCAGAATCTCATAGGAAGGTTTCCAGCACCTTGTTGAATTAATGCCATGAAGAATTAAGGCAGTTCTGAAGGTAAAAGGGTATCTAATCCGTTATTAGCAATGTGTAACTAATAAGATGGCCAGTGAGTGTACATCTGACTATTTGGGAATTCATGTCACTTTCACACATTTTCAATATTAATACATTCCTCGGAGTCCCAAAAGCCAGCACTGCATTATCTATTAATGGTAGAGTCTTAAAGTAAAGGTGCTAAGAGAGTTGTGAGTTTATTCATTTACTTTCATCACCACTCTTGGAATCAAAGGTCAGTGAATCTACTCTTAAGATTTGGTAAAACAACAAGGCGTAATGCTCCAGCTCAAAGCTTAAAGCAAACATTGCCACTCACAAGGGAAACATTACCACAAATAGTAAAATAGAAACCCTACTTAAAAATGTTTAGCTCTGAGAAAACAAAACTATGTATCAGTCTCCTCTCATGCTACTTTACTCTGAATTTGCCCTCTGAGAGATCTGATTCAGAAAGTAGACAAAAACAAAAAAGTAAGGAAAAAAATTAGATAGCGCATTATTTTGTAACATAAATGGACCTTTTACACTTCCAAAACGTCAAGTGCAAAAAAAAAAAAAAAAAAAACCTTTTGTCTTAACTTATGCTGCACCATTTCTGACCTCAGCAAGACTTGTCTATGCCTGGCCTACTTCCTGTGTCTTCCACTGCTTGGTCTTACATACCAAACCAGACATTCACACACCCACGGTGACGGCTGAGTGTGACTGGGTCAGCCTGCGAGGCTGAGAGGAGTTCCTGTTCGCGAGTCTCCCACATCTGTCTCACAGGCTGCTGCGCTATGCTGAGTTGGAGGGGTTGAGGTGGGTGAACCCGGGGCCAAAAGTGAGTAGGGTCCAAGGTAACTGAGGAGGGCTGTCTGGTCTGTGTGTGCACTTCCGTCTGTGCACAACACACGCTGGCACGTGCTGCCTGACCCATACAGAATGCTCTGTGATGATGCTAAAAAAAGAAAGAAAGAAAAAAAAAACAACAACCTGGATCAGCTCCTCTTAAATCTGTCACTAACTTTCTGTGTAGTTGATTTGATTTACTAAACATTACAAAGTAACTTATTTTATCTAGTAAAGTCTTAAGCAATGTGGGATTGGTGGCAAAGGAAAGAAGGGGGAAAAGTGGGTGATTTAACACAAATGTTAGACTATTAATATAAATGTAACCAATTATGTGAGCAAGACCATAGATCAAATGCTCTGACAGTATCAAGAATGAATGAGAGAGAGAGGATGGGAGAGGCAGCAGCACCGAGCTGTTACGAATGAACAAGCTGGACCGGGAATCAGACAGGCAAACAGCAAGAGGAAGGGCAGGTTAAATGTGGTAGGAATGTTACAGACAGTTGGGGAATGCACGTAGACTCTGTCCCACATGCTACTGGCGGGTTTCAGATGTCTCGCCCATCTGCACCGTTCGCACTCGGATGTTAAGTCTCCATGAAGGAAACCAGTTCGGTTTCTGTTAGGGAAGTCATATAAGAGCAGGGAGGGTGGCAAGAAATCAGCATCTGTAGCGTTTCTAGTCAAAACAACGCATGTGTGCTGTCTGGTGCTCGGCTGGGGGTAGCGGCATGAAGCATGACCGGAAAGGGGCCCACGCGGATGCATAAACTGAGTGGACTGAACCTAAATATTACGTCTATAAAAACATGACCTAAATATTGTGTCTGTGGAGCAGGATTTTCCATCCCGTCTCCAGATCGAGAGACATCTAAGTCTTTTACACAAAAGTTATGACAGATTTTAGCACTTTTTAATGATCATTATTTTCCAGGCTCTGAAAACTGAGCTCACACTCACTGCTTAAAGCAGTGTACCATTACAAGATACAGCAGGTATCAAGTAGCACACTCTAAACAATTAGTGGCTACACTTAAAGTCACCAGTGTCAGAGGAGGAGTTTAGTAATCATCTCACCAAGGATTTAAATTTCACTTAATAAAACTACTACCACGACTGCCCCCTTAGCTGCTGTGAGTTAAGGTCTTTTTGCCTGAGTAAGAACAGTGGCAGAAATATAAAAAGTGAGCATTAAGGATCAGAGAGGGATTTTCTTTCTAGGTAATTAAGTTTGACTTCACTGTCAGACTCAGAGGCCACCAGCACAACCTGAATACAGAGTGAAACGTCTTCCATCTGTAGTTACTGGGGGACAATTATACGACGCAGTTTCAGAGTTCAGCAAAATCACTACTGTGAAAACGCCTTCAATCCGCCAAGGTATGTGAAGCTGCACCAGCTGAGCAGCCTGTCGTTTCCCAGTATTCAAGAGCATCTCCAGCCGCTCTACAAGATGCAGCAATCCCAGTGTGGGATGCTTGAACTGCAAGTATGCTGAAGCAAGACTGTCACAACTGGACAATTCTCTAGCAAAAGTTACAACCTAAATTTGACCTGCCTTTGGGTTCTCATATTATGTGAGATTTGCTGCAGCGGAAATGCCACAATTCCATCACAAGTCCAATTTCTGTGCTCGTGCTTGCGCGGTAATTATGAAAGTCTCAACAAACCTGCTCGCTTGACAGCAGGTGAAGTGATGCAGTTAAGGTTATGGTTTGAGCAGATTAGAGGATACAGTATAATTTTAGAACTGTTCTGGCATGAAATTGCACTCTAACTCCAGAAAGAGGCAAAAAGCAATATTTAAATCTTTAAAAAAAAAAAAAAAAGTCTTGACTCTAAACGTCATTTTTACACATAATCCATCCTGCACCTTCCACTTTGGCATCTGTGTGGCTAGACAGCAGATCACCAAGGGCAAAGAAACCATTTTTGTGACGTGCACTATCTGGCTATTTAACTGCCTGGTCTGAATGTGAAGAGCAGCAGGTTGACTGTGATTACTCTGCTCTGCACTCTGTCACACAGAATGAACTCAGTTATTCTCTGGGGGAAAACTAATTTTGTTCAGTTGCTTCTAACACCTGCCTGTTTCAGTCACAAAATGCAAGGCTGCAACCACAGATAGTGAGAGCAGAGACTACAGGATGAGTTAAAGATTCTGTTTGGTAGCTCAGCTCATTTGCAGAAAGGGTCAAAGGAAGGAATGTAGACTTACTTTTTTGTATATTGACCAACGTGTAAAAAAAAAAAAAAAAAAAAAAAAAAAATGTAAAAATGATTTAGAGAAATTCAAAGAACCATTTTTAATATCCTCAACACATTTGGATAGCTTCTTATCAGCTTTATGTAAGTTTTACTTTGTGGTTGTCCCAGTTTCATTACTTGCATTTCTGTGTCTATGATGTGTGCTGGATTTCCTCCAATGTCTTAAAAAAAAATTGCAATCAGTCAAATCTGGTTAATCTAGTGCAGGTGTCCAGATAAAAACTGTGTTGTTGTGGCCAAAAAATAAAAAACAAAAAACTGTCTGCTGGCAAACAAGGGCACACGGCCCCAGTGATTTATTCTCACTTGGACACCTCAAGATGATACAGCAGAACTCCACATTGACAGTTTGACCCTTGGGGGCAAGTTTGCAGCAACTTGTGGGTGTCTAAAAGAAAAAAGAAAAAAAAAAGGCTTGCACGCCCCTGGCTTTCCAATTTCTAGCTACTGACTCTTCAACTAAAAACTGTTGTTTAGTTTCAGCCTGTCTGGGTCACAGCTCTCATCATCAGTGATGATCTATCACATGCGGAATGGTTCAATTTGCACAAAAGTTGGTTTATGCTTTCTTTTAAGTCCATGGAGAAATTGGAACACACACAAGTGGTACACAAGGACAGAAGTCTGAAGAGGAAAATTAGTCAATTTTGAATCAGGTAGTTTTTTGTTTTTTTTAATTGAACATGTTTAAGATAATTTTCTTATTTCCACATCAATATGATTTTATTTGACTGCGCTATTTTTGGTTTGAATACTTATCTCTAAGGAACAGAAACTCACTCAAATTGTTAAGCCTCAGCTGAAACCAGCATCCTCGTATACCAGACAGCTAACAGCAACTGGCTAGTGTGACATGCCCTTTGCCCATTGAGTTTCAGTCAGTTTCTTCTTTCTGGATGCTGGCTTATAGTTTATATATTTTTATTTAACCTTTATTTATACAGGTAGTCCCATTGAGACTCTGTCTTGTTTGCAAGAGAGACCTGTTTCAAGAAACATGATAAATTTTCAATAATAAAATAGAAACAATAAACAGTGAATAAAATGCCAAAACGTTTACACAGTCATATTAAAACAAGAAAAAGTTCCCAGGAGCGATTTCACAAAATAGTTTATGTGTATTTTAAAGTCAACGAGCGAAATCATTTGGGAGAGGAGCAAATCCTTCTGTAGTTGTTCCATGAAGATGGGGCAGAAAGGAAAAAGCCTTTCTTCCAATCTCTGTACAAACATATGGAACAACGAAAGTAATAAAATCCAGAGACCGCAGATTATGACTAATCTCTTTATGTAACATGCAGTCTGATATATATAAGAAGGGAGTAAACCAAAAACAGACTTATGGATTAAAAAGAAAGCAACGAACCATCCTGCGTAAGGTCAAAGAGGACCAGTTGACCAGTGAATATAAGGTACAGCGGTGAGTTAGGGGTTTACAGCCAGTTATAGATCTTAATGCCCCATGATAAACAGAGTCCAACAGATGGAGAGAATGAGCAGGGACATTCATGTAAATGATATCACCATAGTCCAGGTGGGGTAAAAAAGTGGCAGCAACAAGTCTTTTCTTTGCAGTAAAAGAGAAACATGATCTGCTTCTGAAAAAGAACCCCAGTTTCAACCTCAATTTTTTTAACAGGTGGTCAATATGTGACTTAAAGGAAAGACTTATCGATCACAACACCTAAGTATTTATATAAGGCCACGGTTTCAATAATAGTACCTTTAAATGATAGAAGAGAGGGAAGTACTATTGGCACCCTCTTTCTATTTGAAAACAAAATGACCTTGTTATTTTTGGTTTTTTGCATTTAAAACCAACCTGAGCTGAAACAGCTGACTGAAAACTGTCGAAAGCTACCATGTTGGATGGTACAAGCACAGCAATAAATAATCATGTCATCTGCATAAAAATGGGCAGATGCATTTAGATTCTGTCCCACACCATTGACATAAATAGTAAATAATGTAGGTCCCAAAACAGAACCCTGCAGAACTCCATTAGTGACACTTTAAAAACTGGAAGAGGAATCATTAAACTGTACACACTACTTATGGTCAGAAAAATAATGAAACAAAAAAAAAAAACAGCCAACTGCTTTGCCTGAAAGGCCTATTTCCAATAACTTCTGACATAAAATTTCATGATCAACAATGTTGAAGGCTTTTGATAGGTTGATAAAAAGAACAGCACAGTATTTTTGCATCCAATGCTAAATGTCATTTTAAGGAGGCAGTTACAGTACTGTGCAATTTCCAGGAGATAGAATATTATTTTCATCCAGATACCTCTTGAGTTATTCACCAGCCTTTCAGGAACCTTGGCTAAAATACGTAGTTTGGAGATTGGTCTGTAATTATTGACCATCGTAGAATTACCATCTTTCAGCTGGAGGAGTACAAAAGCACACTTCCAAATCTCTGGTAAAGTATTCTGTTGTATTGAAATATTAAAAATATAAGACACTGGCTCAGTAATGATATTTGCAGTCAGGCACAAGAAGAAGGGAGACAGATTGTCCGGTCCCACCAATTTTTAATATCAAGGCTTTTTAAAGCCTTACAGACCGCTTCCGCCGTGAAAGGTTTAAAGGAAAAAGCATCAGTAACCGAGGGACTACTAACAGAACTGTATGTGAAAGTCCCAAAGTCCAGAACACCACAAAGTCCCAAAGTCCAGAACACCACAAAGTCCCAAAGTCCAGAACACCACAAAGTCCCAAAGTGCAGAACACCACAATATAAAAACAGCTTTGCTCCAGCAGCAGCCATCACTCAATAGAATAAATTGTAGCTTTAAAATCCTGCACCATTATTTATGCTTTCATTACATTGTAAAATGGTTACCTGCTGTTTGTTGTCTGCGTTTGTTTTGAAAATGCGCGTGTGAGGATAGATGACTTACCCACTGCAGCCTAAAACTGCCTACAGGTACAATTAAATTACCTGAGCCTGAGTGGGTGGACTTGTGGAACTTTATGATCACACCTTGCTCTTGGGGGCAAACTAGACATATTTCTAAATACTGAACTTTTTGTCCAAAAGTTAGGTTTGATTCAGCTGTAGCTTAAGCTAAATTGGAACACGTTTTTACCGTATTTTTCGGACTATACGTCGCTCCGGAGTATAGGTCGCACCAGCCAAAAAATGCATAATAAAGAAGAAAAAACATATATAGGTCGCACTGGACTATAAGTCGCACTTTTTTTGGGGGGGGTTTGATAGAATCCGAGACTCAGAGCAGAAATTCCATCTTGAACGGCAATTTAAAATAATAATGGATTAAAGAACAGGACGAACACGGTTACGCCTACGTTATGCTAACGTAACACATTCAGCTACATGACGCACAACGAACACGTGTTCGGTATGTTAACGTAACATTAAGTTATTCAGATAACCATAGCATAAAGAACATACTAACAAGTTAACCAAACCATCAATCCATTGAATTCTTCATCCTCGGTGTCACTTCTAAACAATTCCGTACACTCCGTAGACGAAGCGCCGCTTCCTCTTCTGTGTCGCGTTAGTCAGACTCGTCGTCAGCTGCAGTTCCAATTATTCCAGCCTTTCTGAATCCCAACAGGATGGTTTGTCACTGAAGCCCATGTTTTCTTGATCCATCCAATGACTTCCAGGAAAGTTGGGTGGCGCATTCTCCCAGTTGCCGTTAAGCTGTGCTCTCCATCCATCATCCACTGCGCCCACAGGTTACGCAAGACTGCCTTAAAGCTGCAGTTCACGGAGATGTCAAGTGGCTGGAGTATTTTGGTTCATGTGTTATAAATGTCACATATACGTCGCTCCGGAGTATAGGTCGCACCCCCAGCCAAACTATGAAAAAAAGTGCGACTTATACTCCGGAAAATACGGTACCTTAAAAATCCATAAATCTTTGACTATTACAAAACTCTCCAACATATAAAGATAAACCTCTGTACCTGAGCTGCTGCTGAAAACAATATCAATACAATATCTACGCAACTAAAAACATGGGAGTTTTAAATAGCACAAGGATGCCAGCAATTCAAAGCCTGCACCAGCGCTTCCAAAGAGAGAAGCAACAACAGCGCATCAACAAAATCATGCAAAATTACCCACACCACATCTGCAGTATAGCTACTAATTTCTATTGGGTTTACTCTTTGTTAAATTATAAGGCTGAAATATGGTCAGCAGGTCAAGCGAGTATTTTCCTTTTCCTTCCTTGCTTAGCATGCACAGCACATGTCAGTGAGACTCCCTTCTGTTGCTGGGCTGTCAGTATTTTGTGTGAGTCTTCAATCACAAGCAGTCAACACCAGTCACAAGCCAAATGGGCCGTGGTGGAATAGGACATTACATGCAACAGCTCTGGTAAATATGTAATTGGTGAAGCAGCAAGAATGCTGGTCAAAAGACTCAATGAATACCAGAAACAGACAGAAAAAACAGATTAAAGACATCTGTTACAAAGAGAAAGTCAGCATTAGTACAAATTTATGCTCATGTTTGTCAGTGGTCTCAAAAATTGAGTCCATTTGCTCTGAAATCATACTGCACGAGGTGGCTGTTTATCTGTAAGCTGCCAAAGCAAAATCTTATAACTACAATTAATACTTCTCTGGGAATGAAATACATTCAAAACTGAAAACAGTACGTCAGAAATCTCTTCTTGTGGACTCTTGAGTAAATATTTTCCATTTCTGTTTTGAAAATGCTAGACATCACATGCAAACAGTTTGCCATCTCAACTCATCGCAGAGTAACTAAAGCAAAAAACAGTGACGCATAAATGGGTTTGCAATAAGCAAGAAATTAAAGTTCGTATGACAATCCACAGTTCCTCATTCAGTGAATTCTTTGGCTCTTTATTGGAGTGTTTTATACAAAACTCCTGCCTGTAGTACCCAATAATGCAATCAATTTAGAGAAACATTTCTCCTCATAGCAAAGCTTTTAAGCCACAGCCTGATGGAAAAGATTCCAGCAACCTTTGAGAAATTATAAAGTTGGAACAATATTAAAGTCTACAAAAAAAAGCATCATCTTTTAAAAGAAGAGAGGGGAAATATCACATAGCATAAACCAACTTGTTATTCTGCCCTGTAGTGACAAAGATGATTGCAGGAATACAAGCAAAGGAAACTTGAAGCAGATCTACTTTACTTTTTTACTTTATTCCATTTTTAGAGCACTTTAAACACGGGGACTGTAACAAAGTGCTTTACAGTCGACACATTTACACATTCACATAAAATACAACACATAGCAATAGGGACAAGCTAAAAGCAACAGTCTAAACTCAGGGTAAAAGCCAATCGGTAAAAATGGGTCTTAAGAAGGGTCTTAAAGGTAGATAATAAAAGAGTACTCCTAATATTTAATGGAAGGTCGTTCCACAATTTAGGAGCAGCAATACTGAAGGCCCTATCTCCTCTGAGTTTAAGCTTTGACCTAGGTACTCTCAGGAGTAGTTGGTCAGCTGACCTGAGTGAATGCGTCGGAGTATAAGGGTCAAGTAACTCAGAGAGATAAAAAGGAGCAGAGCCATGTAGACATTTAAAAACAAGTAAAAGGATCTTATATCGAATTCTCAAATGTACTGGCAGCCAGTGCAGGGAAGCCAGTACAGGGGTAATATGTTCTCTCTTTTTAGCTCTGGTTAGTAGCCGAGCAGCGGCATTCTGAACCAGCTGGAGACGCTTTATAGACAACTGGCTAATTCCACAATAAAGAGCATTCATCTAGACGAGAAATAATAAAAGCATGAATTAAAATTTCAAGTTGTTGCTCGAGCAGAATGGGTCTTACCTTAGCCAGCTGTCTGAGATGGTAAAAACAGGATTTAACCACTGACCTGACTTGGTGATCTAACTTGAGGTCACTGTCAATCTTAAAACCCAGATTTGAGATGGTCTAATCGACGAGGCCAACAGCCAAGACTAAAATAATAACACAACAAGTGACTCCTCTTTTCTTAGATAAACAGACCTTTGAATTCCCCCATTAATTTGCTTGCTGCATTTCACACCAGCTCTCTACCGTGTTTGATGATCAGATTTTAGATTCAGAACAAAGTTTCATTGTCCCTTGTCCACATCCTTTGGACTGTCAAAGTCCACGTTTTTGCTGACTGTACATGCAGCTTTCCTGGTTAATGATAAAGTGAGTGGAATCCATGTTTGATTCTTTTTTTTTTTTTTTTTTTAACTGAATCACTTACTTTCTTAATGACAAGTCTTAAGCCTTACTTCATACATCTTCAATAACTACATCAATAAACCTATGTCTCGTCTATGCAAATTATCAGCACTAAACAGAAGACAGAGCCCTGACAATATTGGAGTCAAGCTGTTTGACAAGAATGTGAAGAAAACCCGACTGCAATTTGAACCGAGGGCAGGAAAAAGCTGACGATGCACGTACTTTGGTGATCCCACCTGTTTTTCGTGTGCAGGAGATACAAGGAGCAGGGCATTTTGTCAATTTTAAGAAAACCCTATAGCTCTATTAAAAACAATAATGTGCCTTTGATGCATTACACTGGTAATTGTTGTTCAGCTACACATATGTAAAGTCACAAAATTATATTACATGACAAAGCCTCTCTTCTCTGTGAGCGCATACAAACAAGCAGAAACATTCCCTTATCACTCACTGCCAAGCTGCCACATGGCATTAACTGTGGAACAAAAGCTTTTATGCTCCCTTCAACGTGGAAAGTCATTTGTTGATTTTTTTTTTTTCTCACAGCGTATCCTGCAGCCCACAGCGCTTTAACTCATACAAACATAATGATGTGTCATTGCACAGAAAATTATATCTCATTATGAATATAAGTATCCAGTTCAGCTAAGGCAGTTAGAATTTATTTATTAGAATCCATCTGTGACTGTTTTACAAAGATTTATGCTCTTGTACCCCAGAAGTTGCCTTTTATTAAAAAAAAGTAAAAAATAATAATAATAAAATAAAAAATAAAAGTCATCACAGATTAAACTTTCTCAGGCTGCACAGACTGGACACCAAATTACTAAAATCTCTGCATGAAATCTGAAAAGGAAGTCACATTATAAAGGTTATGAAGGATTTCACTGGAAGAGTGCTGATGGCTTCGGAACATGTTCACGCAAATATAATGGGCACTGTGCTCAACATAAATGAAATGTGGTGGCTGGAGGTAGCAGCACCAAGCTTTTCAATCAATATCCCTGTCGCCAGTGAGGCTGGGGACCATTAGCACCAGTGAGCCAAGCAAAGTAACTCTGATGTGAAATGACAGGGGCTTTCACAGAAACCGTCCTACCATTTCCCTCATTGTCATTCACACACACACACACGAACACCCTACATTTCAGCCAGCCTCACTAGGCAACCGAGTGCACACGTACTGTTGTCTTGTTTCACAAAAATGAATTGATTCATTCATTCATATCTCTGGAGTCGTGAAGCTTTTCAGTTCCTAAACTCCATCTCCTTGTTTTTCCCCTCTTCCTCTTGAAGTCTCATCCGACTCCTTATCAGACAATACTGAGCTATAAGAAGCCGTCCAGGATGCTTTGACAGCAATCCATTAATACCACAGAAACAACATGAAGTTAATACTAAAGGTGCATAAACATTCAGCATCTCAGTTCTTTTCAAACTATCACTTTTTTTTTTTTCATGGTGCAAGTACATTTTTCATTTTTTAAAGCATTGTCTTTAATATGGGCGTTGCCTCATGTAGGTAATCACCATATTCCTTTATGAGGGCTGGTGCACAGTGCATTGGGTTTATATGTGATGCCATACGTACAGCTGGTGATGTGTATAGCTTTCAAAACTGCACTCTTTTTTGCCGGGTGTGAAATTCAAAATCTAAATTCAAGTTTCCGACGTTCGCTTAAGAATTCATTTAACATTACACAGATAATTAGAAAGATGTTTCTCTGAGAAACCCACTTTTTGGTTTGTTTACGTTATTACCCATCTGCATAGTGTGCCACTGATGAGCCACTTTAATATATTTGATACCAGTGCATCCTACTGCCTCATTCCTGCAGCTTTATTACATGCCAAGTGAGCACAGTGGACAAAGGAGGCGGGAGGATGCCTTCCTTACCACTTTCACATCAAACTTCTAAATCATGCTGACACTGCCCTACCTCTCTTCTCCTGCTCTCTGCCCCGGGTCTGGTGATGAGCGCCGTGTCACCGCACACCACGGCCGTGTCCTCCACGAACACACAGTCCGGGAGTGACTCGTCCGCCGGGAGCTCGACCACCTCCAGCCCGAGCCTAGTCCTCAGGACCTCGACGTATGCGTCGTGCTCCATCACCGCCTTGGCCAGGTCCACCTCCCTCTCGCTGCTCCGGAGCGCTTCTTTGGCCAGGGACCTGGGGATCCCCCGGACGACGGCGTGGGTGTAATGACCAAAACCTGCCATCAATCCAGCCATGTTTTGCGTTCCCTTTACTTGGCACGTTCAAATCTGGGGGAAAAAAGGACTAAAAAACACCCTAAGAGACAACTCAGCGAATGAATGACTCGATACTTCCTGGCTTGCTTATCTGTTAGTTTGTTGGGTTTTTATTCTTTATTTACAGTTGCCTGCTACACACAGTGTCAGTCAGCCCTGCTCTGGTCTCCAGGCGAGCGACAGCGCTTCGGTGACGCGCAGCGACCATCACGTGTAGCATGCGAGTCTGTCAGCCCTCAGCCAGGCGTTCAGCCCAACAAGTGACAGAAACCCATGAGCCTATGGCTCAATCAATTTTCCTCTAAATCAACAAAGCAAAAGCTACTAGTGACGGCCAAGCTTTAAAAGTCTATTCAATATACTAACAAGGAAAATTAGAACAAAAAAATCATAATCTACTATATTCTATATGGTTTTCATATTTCCGTAGTAGGAATAGACGTTTTTCCAAGCAAAATGCAAAAAAAAAGAGTCTCGATGTAGATTATTGGTTATAGTATAATATAGAATGTTTTCTTTGTCTTGTGTTGGGTGTGGACTGTTGAGTGACATTAGATCACGCTACCTTTGTATTTTTAGCCAGCTGTTGCTGTCCACATCTGTTTATTCTAGATGTGAAACAAACTTTAATAAGACAATGCAGGTGTATAAAAAAGAACATTTTCACAGGATTTCATGCAGTCCTGTGAAAAACTAAGTACATCCTCACTGCTTCCAAATGAATTAAGAGGCTAATCAGATGCACTTTATTAACTGATCATCAGCGAGGGTGAGCACCTCTATAAAACCAAACGTGTTGGCTGTATGCTGGTTTGGAGCATCCAGGTGTGTGTTAATACCACAATCTTCCCAGGAGTGGACTCAATTCATCCCAAGGTCAGACCGTGCAATGCTAAGAGAACCTGCAGAGAACTCAAGACTCTGCAGGGCTCAGTTAGCATGTTAAATATCATCCTGAGACCTTATGTCTTATTTAGTGGTCACAAAAAAAGTTAAAGAAAGATACTCTTTTCCTTGGTTTTCAGGAGGTTATTAAAGTTCATGACACTACAATTAGAAAAAAAGACTGAACAAGAATGCCTCATTTCAAGGTGTTTCCATGCGAAAGCCTCTTCTTTCTAAAAAAAAAAAAAAAAAAAAAAAAAATAAGCATGGCAGCATGATTTCCAAAGTTACATCAGAGAAACCCACAAGACCTCTTCTGTCCTTTGGACAGACAAGACCAAAGTGGAGATGTCTGGCCATGATGCACAGTGCCATGTTTGTAGGAGGCCAAAAGCAGCATACCAGCACAAACACCTCATACCAACCAAGCATGATAGTGAAGGGGTGATATTTGGGATAGTTTTGCAGCCTCAGGACCTGGGCACCTTGCAGTCATTGAATCCACCATGAACTCTTCTGTTTTCCAACGTATTCTAAAGTCAAATGTGAAACTGCCTGTCTGGTTCATGCAACAAACCCATGATCCCAGGCACAGCAGCAAATCTACAACACAGTGGCTGAAAAAGAAAAGAATCAAGGGGCTGCACCGGCCCAGTCAAAGTCCAGACCTCAACCCGACTGTGGCGGGACCTTCAGAGAGCTGTGCATAAAAAAACACTCTCAAACCTCCATGAATGGAAGAAACATTGTAAAGAAGAGTGGGCCAAAATTCATCCACAATAATGTGAGAGACAGAAAACCATTACTTCAAGTTATTGCTGCTAAAGTTGGTTCCACAGGCTATTGAATCATGGGGTGTACTTAGTTTTTCCCAGGACTCTATGCAGTCCTGGGAAAACTTTCTTTTTCACATGACTGTATATCATATTATTTCTTCTGATTATGATCCTTATTCTGATACCATATATATCAATATTTTTATTAAACCTGCAGTAATTACTTCATGACTCATCTTGGCGGCGCTTTTCAAACAAATGAGGATAAACTGAATGGAAGTTACACTTAAAAAGAAGAAATTTACAAAATGGGAGACAGTGGGGAGGTAAATAATTGATACTTTAGGTCAAACAGCTGCAGTATGTGTTGTAAAAGCAAAAGGGAAGCATTAGGAAACAAACTGCTGTTGCTAACGAAGTAAGGAACCTCCTTGACCTAAACTTGTGGATGGACACTAAGTTACATGAAAATGAATAAAAACAATTGTACCCCAGGGAAAATAATTAGTCGCTACAAAAAGGACAGAAAGTGGATCTTGATAAAACTAGGAACATAAAGACAGATAGAGTAGTGTGATTCCCACAGCATTCCAACCAAGGTCAAAATACATTTCAAAATAAAGGAACAATGTCCACGTCTCCATTCTTGAACTTGATTTTCTGAAGACATGAATCTGTTTTGCTCTTGGCAGACTTTAACAAATACCGCACAAATACTTCAAAAGCAAAGACTACAAATATCTAAAAAGAGACTTTTCTTGCATGATGTGTAGGGAAGGAAGGCTGTGAAGGGAAGAGCAGTGTTAAATATGTAGGTATAAAATATAGGGGGGGTTGTATTCCCTATGGTGCCATCTAAGGAAGGTTCTGGGCCGGGTGAAGCTGTCTGAATGGATGGAATGTTTCTTCAGACGTCCCAGAAGCACATTCTTCCACCGCGGGACCTCAGTTTGTCTTTTCTTGTTCCAGATTCACTCAATTATCCTCGACTGCTCTAAACATTCCAGTACATTCCAGGAGCCCCGCATTCCTTTTTTCCACCCCAGCCAGGATCACCAACCACCACCCTCTGCCCAACACTAACACCTGCCTCCCGCTCAGACCCCCCCCCCCCCCTCCCCCCCATCATTCCTCATCATAGATGGACGTGGCACAAAAGAAAGCCTCTTTTTTCTCTCTCTCCATGCTGAGGAATTTGGCTTACTTTAGATGAAGGAAAGCCCTCATACTTTAGGCACACCTGGCTGGTACATTGTGCAGCTATATAATCAAATCAGTGCCCCAGCTGTGGGTGAAGCAGCACCATGAGCAGCAGCAGCTCTTTACTTCTCTGTTATGATTGGACTCATCATAAGATCCTAGATGTCTGAAGTGACACAGACATGCATGATTACACAGGTGCATGAAGGATATTTCACTCTGAACAGTCAGGCAACTTTTTTTTAAGTCTAATTACACAGAAAAAAAAAAAAAGTCATAAATAAAGATATAAAAATGGGTCCTTGTAGAAGAACAGCAGTGGATATTCAATTTTAAATAGCAGCTATAAGATTTTCCTGCACAATATAGAGTGAATGAAACCTCTTTAATAGCAACAACCAGCCAAGTTTCATTGAAAGAAAAGGATACAGTGACATTTATCATCATTTACCATAGTTAATCAACCATATACGGCACTTACACTCACAGTTGAGTGCAGTCGGCATATTCAGAGAACTGCCTTGAAGTAAAATTACAAATAAAAGAGGAAAAACAGGGAAATAATCCCATACATAAAGTAACTGCGAATGTGTATTAGTTCACAGCAGAACATAGTACCCAGTAAATTCAGTAATGACTTATAGACCAGCAAAGGTTTGTTTGTTACAGTCTTTTCATGGGATCTGTTAATGTTATCCTTCATGTTCATCTACAACCAGAACAGGCAGGTTGAGCAAAATCAGACAAACCAGTGCATTCAATCCTCATCGCACAATGACTCCTGGAATGCACTAAACCTTAAAGCTATGGCACCGGAGCCAAGAGGCATTTTACCTTGAACTTGTCTTTCCTATGATTAATTTAGGATGAAATGGAAGACATGTTTCTGGACGTGTTTCTTGCACAAACAAGAGGTTCCTCTTTTGTCATTTGTTGACAGAGCCAGAAGACTCTTAGGACCACTGTGGAAATGGTCTGTTTTATATCTCAAGATCAGCATGTTCTCTAACTTTGCTGGTTCACACAGCACATAGCATTTCCGCAGTGAGCAAAGTATATACTGTTCTTCTGACCTCAGGCCATTCAGCTTTATACAACAAGAGGGTTGAAGGAAAGCCGATGTGATGCCGGAGTTACTGTAAGTATTCAAAGCCACTGTGGAAGAATGTGTGCTTTTTACACAAAACTGATGCATCACTGATGACTAAAAAAGCAAGAATGCTAAAAAAAGGAAAGATTACCCTCATCTTTTACCAAACACAGAAATGCTATCGGACGTGTGAGGGAAATGACCTGTTATGGGCAGTTATGTGATAAATAGCACATTAAATTTACTACATGTTTTTAAAATGTGAAATTGCAGCAGATGACAGAATCAAAACCTATTTCAGGACACTACTAATCAAACAAACAGACAATCAAACTCATCATCATCAGACCCAAAATGATATTATATAGCGAAAAATATCCCCGAACAATGCTGCGGATATTAAGAGTACATTATAGCTTCTTTAAAAAAGAGATTTTAATTACAATAAGATCTGAATATGTATGCCAGTATAACAAATATATAACAGTCACGCACTTGCGATCAACCTTCACTCAGCTGTTTCCCTTCTTAATGAATCAGGAAACCTGTTGTCAAAAGTTACATCCGAAATTCATGTGAAAGTATGATCTCAAGTGTTTGTCTTCTTGCTGCCTGATCAGATTTATATTTCTTCAGAACTCTGTGTTTTAATTGCTGGCTTAATCTCAGCAGCCATTCATATGCGAACAAGCTGTAACTCATCAGACTTCCTGCTGCTCCGTGAGCTGACAGAGAAAGGAAGTGTTGCTAGAACACACTGCTTGCTAGTTATGACATCTATCTTGGATATACTACAATGGAATCTGCTGTTTAAACATGTCAGACTGTGCTGTCCTGTTCCATCTGTCTCATAGACATAACTAAGGAAACTGAGGGATGCTGCTGGTCTAGACTTCCTGAGGACTGATTCTGAGGGCCACTGTGTCATATGGACCTGGTGGGATCTGCCAATGGCCACTGAGCCCTGAGAAAACACAGAATCTCTCAAACATCAGTCAACAGTGAAACTGCTTAAACATCCCCGCCAGAGGCTTTGAAGTTGCTTAGATACAGAGCAGTGAGAACAATCCAATCATCGATTCTGTGAAGGAGAGGGAGCCCCTCGTCATCACTGAGGGTCAAAGGAGCGTGCTATATGCTGTTTGTGTGATGGGGTTCTCAAATAGCTTTAGTGGAAACTATTATGCCAGGGCAATGACAACAGAAAGACGCACATCCAGCTTTTGGAATGTTTCCTGAAATCAATGGGGAATAATGGAATGGATATTGCTGTGTGTTATTCTCCACTGACGTACAATAAAAACACTGCTTCCCATCATTGTAACACAAGGACGGATGCAGACATGCTATCATACACACACAGAGGTAGACATATAACCATTACAACATTGTAGGACAACTCAGCAGAGGACAATAAAAAAAAACAAAAAAAACATAAATTAACATTAAAGGGGTGTTCTTTCAATTCAGTGTTTACACATTAAATAAAAAATGACTGCACAGTTAAGCTCCCAGAACTCCAACTTTCCTCATCAAGGCTGCTTAGTGTAAAATCTCCCTTTTAAAATCATATAAATTTGCCAGTTACATAGACAATTTACCACCACATTTTCATAATGCAGCTTTTTCAGCGCACACAGGAGCACTACACACGTGCTCACAAAGACACACCCCCTATCCAAAAAGGCTGCGCACACATGCCCACCCCCAGTCTAAATACTCACACAGACGTGAGTAAGACGCTACACGCACCAGCAGTATTATCACATGAATATGACCTCTTCTATTTAAAGGTGGAGTGACTTCTGGATTCTGGTCAGTCTTTATAAAAATTAAAAAAAACATGTCACCCACCAGTTATTCTTTACACATCACCATCTAGTGTCTTGAATCGGAAGTATGAAAAAATGAAAAAACAAAACAAAAAACAAATCACAAATTAAGTCCAGATAGCCCGCGTGGAGAAACCTATAGGTTACTAGAAGAGCCTAAAAACAAAAAAAAAGAAAAAAAAAAATCAGTGTCGAGGGAAAACAAAGTCCCTAAAAACGCATCACCAGGAGTTATTTATTGTTGTCTGATTTGTCTTTTAAAACCAATTCATCTCCGATGCTACATAATCGTATTAAGGGGATTTTTTTTCCCGAGGCTAGCCATCAAAGTCAATGACATTAGAATAAACTGAAAAACAAAAGAAGTCCAAACTCACCGGAGAGGCTCTTCAGCCGTCTTGTTCGGTTCTGCTGTCTCACTGTACCGTTATGTAAAGTCTACACATTAGACTACAGGCAAGAGGGAAGAAGTGAAATACCCGATCCTTATGAACACAAATAAACTCTTTGCCCTCATGCAAAATATCCTGTTTGGAATCTGCTATCCCTTCGTGGCAGTGACATCGGTGTATATTGCGTCTTTACGCATTTTGCTTCCATCTCGTGAAAGCTACTATAACTCGGAATCATTTCAAAACTCAGGTGGAAGGGACTTATTGAGACCCGTGTTGTTAAAAAGTAGACAAAGACCAAAGTATTTGTCTCCCCCCACCAACACCACAAACACCACCGCATCTCTTGCGGAAAATTGGATCACTTCACCTACGGCGGGACCCACTTTCTTTCTTCCCCCACGAAACGTGACGGACACTTTGTGTGAAAAGTCAAACTGCCTCAAAGGATGAAAGCAAAGGAATTTCCCCGCATGAAGAACATATTTAACAAGCTTTTATGCTGTCAGGAATGCTGGCCAAGGGGAGAGAAATATGTTAATAATGCAAGCTACTGCCATACCAAATATGGCAATATTGTTACGTCTGAGCTCTGGTGCGCATCTGGAAGTGCTTAGCTCCCCTGAATAAAGGCACCGGACAGCCAGAAATAGACTGTTCAACGTATTTCTGCACTTTAAGACACAGAGAAAAGTTCGTAGACATATTTTAAACGTATTCAAAGTGTTATAAAAGTGTATTTAATAAACTGTTCTGATGAATGTGTCAGCAAAAGCATTCATGGCACAGTAATCAGCAACTGACACTTAAATTAATTCATATTAAAGTTATTAAAGTTCCTGGTATGATCTATAAATCTTGAGATGCTATTTG
Organism: Archocentrus centrarchus; assembly: GCF_007364275.1. Taxonomy (NCBI): domain Eukaryota; kingdom Metazoa; phylum Chordata; class Actinopteri; order Cichliformes; family Cichlidae; genus Archocentrus; species Archocentrus centrarchus. The sequence goes on along the minus strand of NC_044349.1, from coordinate 9,579,501 downwards.
GGGATATTCTGCGGGATTTGTCTTTTTAAATCACTTGATAGCACCCGACAAGTTTAAAATAGAGAGTCACTCTAAAATTCAACTGCTGACAAAAAAAAGTGATAATAAAGCATTGCAAGCCCACCACTTTAGCAGAAAACTCAAATGAAGCTGATGTTATAGACGTGAGAGACGAGCAGAGGAAGAAAATGAAAGGGGGGGGGGGGGGGTAAACAAGAAGGGAAAAATGTGAGACGGAAAAGTGTGTTCAGATGGGATTCAGGGGGGAAAAATCCATTTGAGAAAGAAAAAAGAGAGAGAAAGGTTTAGACAGGGTGGAGCTTAGGTCTTGGATGGAAAATGCGCCGAGAAACATTCCTGGCATAGTTTGGGAACAGTTCAGCAGGCAGGCCAGGGACGACGTCAGCTTCTCACTACACTATAAAAGTACGGAGGTGGCCGGACCTCAGCAGACTGCAAGCGCTTTACTGAGAGCTTCATCTACTCTAAAGGAGCCTCTAACGATAGAGACTACCAGCAAAGACATTAAGAGAGACAAACGGCTAAGAGAGGGAATACCTAAGGACTCATCAGAAAACAGACTTTTCCTAAACCGAGAGCAGGATTCCTCTTGAACGCGCACAAGAAATTTATCCAAGATGCTGATGCTTACTGTTGTCGTTGCCTTCCTTGGAAGCCTCAACCTGGTGAGTTTTCTTTCTGTTCATTGAAATATATATAAAAAGACACGTTTTGCAGTTTTAATTTCTTATATTTAACCCACAGAGAGGAGTAGGTTTTCTTTTAAGATTGAGTTTATCTTGTTGTGAGACATTATGTGCCGGATGATTTTAAATGTTTCTAAAAGAAGATTTTGTTTTTTGGCCATACAGGTCCTCTCCTCCTCCTCCTGCCCCCCTGTGCCTGCGTGCCCGCTGGAGATGCCTCAGTGCGCACCCGGCGTGAGCGTCGTCCTGGATGGCTGCGGCTTCTGCAAAGTTTGCGCCAGACAGCTAAACGAGGACTGTAGTCTGACCGAGCCTTGCGACCACACTAAAGGACTGGAGTGTAACTTTGGAGCCAGTTCTGCTGCTGCTACTACTCGTGGCATCTGCCGAGGTATGTATAAAGATCATCCGACTCCAGATATGCATGCCTTTCTGACTTAGCCTGAAAACTTTTTTAATGAGAGGGATTTTTATTCAAGAGTACGGGAACCTATGTGATTTCAACACTGTGGAATGCAGCTAGGAGGAAACTAGTCTATACCTTAAAGCACAGGCAGCCCACTGTGGAGGGAAAGAGACTCCTCAGGCAGCCCAGAGAATTTCACAGTTTAACTGATCCTTATCTGGCAGCCATGTGATGTCTTCAGCAGACGTCTTTGAGCAAAGCAGGAAAGAATAACATTCCTTTCCTTCTGTTTTTTTTTTCTCCCTGTTGCAGCCAAGTCAGAGGGCAGACCCTGTGAGTACAACAGTAGGATCTACCAGAATGGAGAGAGCTTCCAGCCCAACTGTAAACACCAGTGCACATGCATTGATGGGGCAGTGGGATGTGTCCCACTGTGCCCACAGGAGCTCTCTCTTCCCAATTTGGGCTGTGCAAACCCCAGACTGGTTAAAGTAGCAGGCCAGTGCTGTGAAGAGTGGGCGTGTGATGATGGCATGGAGACAGACATCCTAGAGAACATCTTTGGCCAAGACTCAATGACAGATGATCCTGAGCAAGACCTCACCAACAGGAATGAGCTCATTTCAATTGTCAAGGGAAGACCAAAGTCCCTGCCAGGTAAGAAAGCAGTCTTTAATTCTGAAAGTTTTCCTTCTGGATTCAAGTGAGATGGTAAAATAAAATGTATTCCAAGTTGCTAATGTCTTTATTTCTTCTTTTATTCATAGTATACAGACCACAAGTTGAAGTCCAACACGTGTTCGAGAGCCAGAAGTGCATCATTCAAACCACACCCTGGTCCCAGTGCTCCAAGAGCTGTGGAACTGGCATCTCCACTCGAGTCACCAACAACAACAGCGAATGCAAGCTGGTCAGAGAGTCAAGAATCTGTGAAGTGCGGCCATGCACCCAGTCACCTTACTCTAGTCTGAAGGTAAGCTTGAGTCAGTCTGAATGAATCCAATGGAAGCATGCATGATGCTGAACACACATCACAGCTGGGTCTCACTGCACAACTAATAATCATCTCTCTTATGTCCATTCTTCTGCAGAAGGGAAAGAAATGCAGCAGAACCAAGAGGTCAAGCCAGCCGGTGAAGTTCACCTACGCCGGCTGCTCCAGCCTGAAGAAGTACAAGCCCAGGTACTGTGGAACCTGTGTGGACAGCCGCTGCTGCAGCCCCCACGACACAAGAACCATCCGCGTCAAGTTCCGCTGTGAGGACGGTGAGACCTTCTACAAGAACATCATGATGATCGAGTCCTGCAAGTGCACCTACAACTGTCCCCATGCCAACGAAGCCTCCTACCCCTTCTACCGCCTCTCCAACGACATCCACAAGTTCAGAGACTGATTGGTGAAGAACAGCCAAACCCCTCAGCAAGAGAAAGAGATCAACAGCAGCATCATTGGCAGCCAATGGCAGTCTAGATGAAAGCAGGGGTGTAAATAGACCACCAATGACTACCAGCTTCTTGTTGTAACTAGATTCCCAAGGAATTGCGGGCTTACATCATGAGGACTTAATGACGTGCACTGTTTGCTGTGACTACATCAGCATTCTTAATATGAACTGCTTCATATTAATGGAGCATTTGAAGTAGCTTCGTTATGGAGCAAAATGTAATTAATATTTGTACATTTATCTTAGTTGCTGATATTGATTCACTGTGTATATTTTGATCCCATACATCAGAAATGACCCAGACTGTAGACTTGTGTGTGCATATGTAGATATGCACATGCGCAACTTCAATTAGCATACCATCTTGTATCTTAAAAACCAAACAATGAAATGTAACCCCTCGACTTGTTTAACAAGTGTGCGGTTTCATTCCTTCCTGACGTGGGCATTATTGTTCATGTTTTGTGGCAGCTATTGAACTCCCTTCATGAAAACAAAAAAAAAAGGAAAAAAAGAGACAAAAGACAAAGCGAAACATGTCAAAGGATGAATGAATGTTTTTATTATTGTTATTAATATTATTTATCAAAAAAAATGTAGTTACTTTATTTGGATATTATGTGTCATACTGGAATAAATTGTAAAATGATTTAATTTTATATGCTACAATAAAACTGATTTATTTATATGAAATATGACAACGCCTGAGTTGAGTCTGTTCAAACTGCACGGCGGGACAGAACAAACAAACAATCGCATGCACGGAGCTGCTGACCGGGATATTTAAGTCTCCTGTTATATCATTCAGTAGACCCAACAGATTCTCAGACAGACACAGAGCAGGGTCATTCTGTTCTTATATAACACAACCTTGGAGGCTCGCTCTCCTGACTTTCTGTGCTTTGGAATGCCATTCTGCAGTGAGCTAGTTTGCTTTCATTTGATCTGGCTAAGCCACACACTTGACTGATTCTGAGAAGGGGGGGAGAAAAAAAAGATTAAGTCCATGAGTAGCAATGAGTATGGGAGTATGCCAAGAATCTTAAGTGCTGCTCTGAATGGGCTGGGATTAGACACCATGCAACATGGACAATGACTATTATTGTATACAATGGGCTGTATACTATGAATGCATTCCCAGTTACGTTTTTTTTTTTTCGTCTTCACACAGCTGAACAGCAGCACCAAATTGAACTAATTCATTAGCAGCTGCCTTTAAAAAGTGAATTAGATGCATTGGCCTCTGCTGGCTCTTAAACTGCAGGGGTCTGCTAAACAGTTGTAAACAGTCAAGCAGGGCGGGGAGGACTTAACTCTCCCTTCCAAGTTTCAGTTTAACAGTTATGAGAGAAGCAGGCAAAGAGCAGGAAACGGGGGTAACATAGCTGCTTCTATGCTAATAGAAACTGTAGGTTTAGGTAGTTTTGGTGGCCTAGTTGTAGTCCACCAAAACAGTGTTTTGCTGCGACACTGTCACATTAATGCCTCTTGACTCACATTCTGATGTTTTTTTTATTTAGCTTTTTCTTTACAAGTGCCAAGACTCATTTTGTATACTTCTTCATGAAAATCCATAAAATATGAACTCAATAGGAATCTGGAAAAAAAAAAAAAAAAAAGATCTTGTGCTAGTTCTCACAGGGTCTGATGTTTGCACCACTAGCAGCAGCCTTTAGAACCGTGGTGCTGAGAGCAGACCTGAGGGGCAATGACAGGGAAGGGTTTCTTTCTTTCCTTCTTTCTTTTTTTTTCATCCAGGTAGAGGGAGCGGCTCAGGAATGCAGAAGTGGCTCAGAAAGCAGACATCCTGATGGGTGGCAGATGTTGGAAAATATTTCAGAGCAACATGTTCGCTTCAGCTGAGAAGATTTTCCAAATATACACAAACCCTCCCAAGTGCTCGCTTGTGTCCACAAAAGGCATTTTTATCTCCACGCAAGTATAAAAACCTGTCTAATCAGACATTACATGCCACTTCCACACAACATTCCCGCATAGCTCCTGGAAATAAATCTTAATCGAGTGCATTTAATGAGAGGCTGAGCAGGACACAGTGTCTTTGATTGAGCTGAACACCACACAGGATGTGCTCAGTGAGTTTTTACAGATTGCTCACATGAAAGGCTTCTGAGGTCTACCTAATCACAAAGATGTGTGGCTACCCCTTTGCAGCTAAAGGGTTTAAAGTCGAAACACTTTCAGGCTTCCACCCCCCCCCCCACCCCCCACTGCTTACAAAAGAGGAAAATTTCCCTCCTGTCCTTCATGGTTCGGAGGCTGCCATGCAATCAGATTCATTTGTCTTGATAACAGAATGCAGCACTATGGCTATGTAAAGGCATCTGTATGTTATGTGAGCAATGCTTTTGGTCAGGTAGAGCATTCCTTTATAATCTAGAAACAAGTAGAGGGGCTCACAATTCCTCAGCCTTTACTGTCTCAAAACAAACCCCAAGAATTCCATTAGTTAAAAAAAGAAAAAGGGTGGGGGGTGAGTGGGAAGGTGGGAAATAACTGTGGTCATCCAGCAAACACAGTACAAACCTGTAAAATCTATCGCTGTCTCACACAGGCGCCCCTGCAATTAAATTGCTCAGTGACTACCTCATTCCCTGAACCAAAAAAATGTGTTTATATGACAAAGACATTAGCATTAAAGCCTCATTAAAGCACCACGTAATTCTGTGCAACCAGAAGCTAACAGGACTGAGAGTGGCCATTACAACACGCTGGATGCTGCTGAGAGCTGATGTCACCTATTTTACAGCCCCCTCCATCTGTACAACCTCAGGTTAATACTCACTGTTATAAGGAAGCAAGGAGCATGGAGAAAGGAGGGTTACATACAGATACTTGTTTCATAACCTACCATCTGCTGGACAAAAGAGGAAACAGCACGCTTTGCGTGATTTCTGTCTAGTCACACACCTGCTAAGACATGCCCATTTTAAACACTTATTGATATGAAATGTGCCCCTGAAACTGAATCAACATCTCACAGATAATAAATACATAGTGGTGCTACTTTGCATAATACTCTCATTGTAAAAGAATGATGTAAAAGGCGCCATTTTTCCAAATCCTGACAGGGTGTGGGACAGTAAATATCCCTGACACACCCACCAGATACCCTCTGGCAATTACATAAGAATAAATGATGAGCAGGCTTAAGGGAAAATCCGAGTAAGCTCCCTCCCAGTCCGTTGGATTGTTTGGGTTGTCCCAGAGGGACGCTGGCTACTGCAGTGATTATTTACTCTAACAGGCTGCACATTGATGGGAGAGGCGGCACTCAACTGTTGGGCTAATGGATTTTGTGATGAATCATCTCTAGCTCCGTCAGCTGAGCTAACGCTGGCATTTACTCCTCTTTCTATCGTTTGGCATAGGCAGATTAATAAGGTCACACAGTCAGGAGCTGTTTGACTCCCAGAACTGCAAGTTTGACATTATGGGATAAATGGGCAGATGGTATTGGAAGCCCTCTCATTGGTGGAAACATTGTTTTTTTTTATAAGAAGGTTCGCCTTTGCTGGGGTGCCACTGTAAAAAAAAAAAAAAAAAAAAAAAAAAAAAAAAGCAAAGTGTGGCTCCATAGTACTTCAAGCGCTGGTCCCAAGCTTGGAGAAATGGGAGCGCTGCACCTGATGATGCTCACATCAAGGCTCTGTGGTTCCATCATCATCTGTCGCATGATTCCTTGTGCTTCTTGTCACTAAAAAAAACAGTGGCTGTACATATTGGTGTTCATGCATTTGGGACCTGATGGTTCTCAGCATTGAGAAGCCCAGATACATGATCCGGCTTTGTGAACCAATATCGAGCAGTATTATCCAATATCCAGATGGCATCAGTAACAGCCCTGTTCTGTTCTGATGGTGTTAAAGTCAGTTTTCTGGTTCAAGACTTGGCCTTTTTTTTTTTGCTGAGCTTGGAAAGCAGATCTTTAAACACCTGCCTGCTGTGTTTTTGATCCAGCTGTTTAGCCAATCTATATGGTTGTTGTACTTAATGAGTATGGTTCAACCTATATACTTTATTGATGTTCATTATCACCTGTAAATCATTATTACATGTAAATCAATGCACCAGACCACTTAATTTGTAGGATTATAGCCTAATAGTCTGATACTTTAAAATAATGGAAATGGAAAATATTATAAGTTATATAATAATCTTCTTAGAAAAAAGGATTTTGGGAGACACTTCAAGCACCTAAAACCGTTTTGAAGTGCTCCATCTGTTTAATCTTTAAAAATATCGAATGTCTCAGCTGGACTACTAAATATCTTTAGACCACATTACAGATTAACATACCAGCTGCAGCCATTTAAACTGAACCATTTCTCAAAAAGAAACTGATTAGTGCAGAAGCATCTTCAAAAAATAGGACTCTTGGACACTATTTCCCAAAAGCAGATGCCGCAGACTTTAACGATGCTCCTAATAGACACTAAAAACTTCAATGTGTGAAACATACGTCCAGAGAAAATCGAGATAATTGAAATCTGCTCCACAATAACTAATGCAATAAAATAAAAAATTTCTTGGTTAGCATTTAAAAATGAGCTTTGAACTCTCGAGCAGCATTGGGCTGCACGGTTTGCTGATGTTGCTGTGGAACATTAAGTGACAAGAATTAATGCATTTTCCAAGTCTTTTGTTTCCCCCATGCTGGGTAATTGCAGCTCAGTTTCCACTATTGTGAAGGGATAAGTCTTCAGTCATTATACTGCCAACTACTTTCCCCTGTAAAACAATTTCTGATTTTTTTTTTCTGCATCTTTTGATCTCTGGAACTGACCACGGCTGTAGCATGGAAAAGTGGCTAATGAGTGGTAACAGTGACTTTAGGTTTTGTGGGACTAAAAAGTCCCTGTGTTTCTCTGCTTTTCACAATTGGTAACTGGGTAAACACACAAAAATATATAAAAGTAAGAAAAGACACATATACACTTTATAAATGTGGCCTTACAACTAGCAGTCTCAATGCCAGCTTTTTCCAGATAGAAAATACAAATTTAGGGTAGATGGTAAGGCAAAAAACTCAAAAACTCACAATCGCATTTCATATTGCAGACAAGGTGGGCCTTTTAATAATATCCACAGGACCTCATCCCAACAGAATGTGCTTCAAGGTGTTTATACCTTAGCTACCTTGGCTTCTTTAAATGCAAAGGAGCGCGAGTCTCACTGAGCTGCTTCTTGCCAGGCGAACAGCATGTACTGCCACAGAATTCATGATTATAAATGAGGTCTGAAATGTAGATAGGTATTATTAAAATGTCCGCATCACTGCAAATGCCAGTGCTGCACCCGTCTACATCTGGCCTTTTCTGGCTTTTAAGAACTTGAATTCCTTCACATGAAGCAGCATCTTCAACTTAACCACAACAGCCAACCACAGCCAAACATGTCTGATCAGTTAAGTCAATCGGCTGCCAACAATCACACAGTAATTTAGTCCATGACCAGCACAAGTCTTTCTGCACTGCTACAGAGTCCCTAAGAATGGTGCTCTTCAGGATTAGCACTCAGATACAAGGTGGCCATACACACTAGCCAGCCACTTCATTACATATACCTATTCAATGGCCCATTATTCTAAATATCAGCCAGTCACAGGGCAGCAACTCAGTGCATTGAGGACATGGTCAAGATAACCATGTCTACATGTCTAAGTTCAAACCGAGCATCAGACTGGGAGAGAAAGGTGATTTAAGTAACTTTGAATGCGCCATGGTTGTTAGTGCCAGACGTGCCGGTCTGAGTACTTCAGAAAGTGCTCATCTACTGGGATTATCCCACACAACAATCTCCAGGGTTTATAGAGAAGAGTCCAAAAAAGATAAAACGCAACAGTAACTCAAATAATTCATTACAACCTAGGTCTGCAGAAGAGCATCTCTGAACACACGTCGAACAGATGGGCTACAGCCGCAGAAGACCACATTGAGTGCCACTACTGTCAGCTAAGAACAGGAAACTGAGAATTACCAAAATTGGACACTAGAAGATTGGAAACATGTCGCCTTGTCTGATGAGTCTCAATTTCCAATTCTCAATTTACTTGGCACAATCTAGGGTCTTTAGTACCAACTGAGCACTGTTTAAACACTACAGCCTGCCTGAGTATTGTTGCCATCTCATCCCTTTATGAACACATATTCTTATGACTGCTTACAGCAGGATAATACACCCTGTCACAAAGGTCAAATCATCTCAAACTGGTTTCTTGAACATGACAAAATTTCAACACCTACCCAGTTTGTATGCTTTAGCTCCTCTGCTCTTCTTCTGCAGTGAATGATATTTTACAGTACACAGGTGCAGGCCTGTCTACCAGAAACTGGGTCGTGCTTCATTGTGATCCAGTTTAGCCTCTACCTCTCCCCAGAGAAAATCATCTGTGCACGGCCCTGGACCATTATTGTGTCCCCACACATTAAACCAGTTTGCTTTGAGAGAGCCTACCCATTATAACTACAAAACACTCTGCACATGCTTAAACGTAGTCTCAAAAATGGTTTTATTATGCATATGCATTATTGTTTCAAGCAGATGTAATTTTGCAAGGCCACTAATCGGAGGGCTGATGGTTTTATTCGTATCCACATGTCCAGTGTCCTTGAAAAAACACTAAAGCCCTAATTGCTCCTGATAGATAGATGGGCATACTGAATGCTTGCCTGCATATGAATAGGTTAATGTGTTGTAGACTGTAAAGCACTTTGGATTAAGCTCTACATAAACACAGTCCATTTCCTATTCGCTCTGCAATGACCAGGTATACAGCTGGGAAATAAGAGTTCAGGGAAAACTGAAAAGCCATAATTGCGCACCGTTGCTACACTGACGTGTAACAGAAAGTACAATCAGAAAGCACTCAGGATGATTTCACCACAAAAACTCAGGCCCGATAACAAAAGGATAACAGACATCAAGCACGCTCTGTTAGTTCAGACTGTCAGGCTGACATATGACAGACAAAAGGAACAAGTGAATCACCTCCTGCATGCAACTTAACTGGGAATGTCTTCGGAATGAGTCTGGTGAGGAGATTTTTGGCCTGTTTGTGTTAAATCGTGTTAGCGAATTTTTTTTTTATTCCTACCAGCTCGGGAGGAGGGGTTCCCAAAGGTTTGAAGACCAAAAGCCAATTTATGTACCCAGAGTATAACGGAGGCCTGCTCATGGCACTTTTACTGGTGTAGTTTTTTAACAGGTGGCTGTCATGTGGCTAAAACAGAAGAGTTGAAATGAAAGAAATATCCTGCCTTGTTCTGAGATGCCATATCATAGTATGATATGGGCTGTGGATGAATTACATGTACAGTGATGCTTTCTTTCCTTTTGTGCAAGCTACATAAAATTTTACCAGGGGTCCCACTTTCAGAGCTCCTTTTATGGGAGCATTCGGGCTCAATGTATCCCAGAAGGTGGCTTAATACGTCTGTGTGCAAATTTCACTAAAGTACTCACACAAAATGGTATCTTACAACATCTCTACATCCTGAAAAGGTCATGTCTGCTGACCACAGAAAACTTGCAGTATTGCAAAATGTCTCCAGATTTCATATTAACTCTATGAGCTTGATAAAGAACAGACCATAGAAAATTATTACAGTGGGATGATCCAAAATGTCAGAGAATATTTTCTGGGGAAGCAAATGGCCTCAATTAGTTGTACTTCTGTTCACTTGGAAGCTTAAAAGCTTAAAAATGTTCAATTTAAAAAGTGAGATACACTTGCAAAACTCAAGACTTAGTAACTCTTAGGGTGCATAATGTGCCGTGTGAACATGTGTGACATCTGGCTCTAGAAGCATGACTTTGTGTTTCAGTACCTGCCTTAGGTCACCACAGCAGAGCCAAATCCCTGAAGCAGGTCTTTAAAAAAAAAAAAAAAAATCAGCTCTGCGTGCCTTACCCACCAAATTAAGACAAATTAAGTGGAAACCAACTTGAGAAATTTCAAAGGGCAATTTAGATAAATTAGAGGCATTATTTCCAATGCCTGTGCTATCCGCAGACTAAAAACAGCCTCATTTTCATTTTAACAGCAAGCAGCAACAAAGGCAACACTTTTGTGTGGTCGCATTGAGTAACTTTATTGAGACAGAAAATTAAGAGAACTGCTAAAATGAAATGGATGGTAATTCAACACAGGCAGGGTCATGGGAAAAGAAGGAACAGATGAACAGGCAGCAGCTGCTCTGTGTTTGATTGCTAAAGAGTCCAAATTGTACTGCTTGTCTTTGATACTGCATAGACAACAGATCTTGAAACTTATCTAAATGTTAGATTGTAAACCCTATGGAGCACGAGAAGGTCTAACACAGCACCACCACTTCTTGTAATTTTTTACACTTATCTGAAGCAAGGAGTCAGGGATGCACAATCACTTGTGAGATCACCACCCTCAATGGCAAAAGGGTGAAAAATGCGTCATCACTAGGCAGACATCAAAGAGCATCCGTGCATCAGGGTTAACATCCAAAAAAAAGGTTAGCAAGGGTTATAAAAACACATCTATAACCACAGGCCCCACCAATGGGCCGCACTGTCAGTTATTACTGGCACTCTGCTGTGGCAATAAACTAACATTAGGTAAGAATACGATACATAGAGGCACCGTGTACATAAGTACATTCACACAGGGAGACAGCCCTGAGGTGTCAGAAAAACGAGCATGTCAACATCAACTTTTATTAGCTGATGGAAAAGCGAGACTAATGATCTTAGTGAAGCTTGACAGAAAGAAGAAATGCTCAAGTTCAAAGGTGACTGATTCTGGTTTCCAGAAGTTTTCACTCAAATAATGAACACAGGGACACCAACGAGAGTGAGACAGGCAAGAGTTCTTTTAGGTTTGTTTATATGGACTGTAATAAAACAGTGTTGTTAGTTTAGACATTAACTTGTTTTGTAGTTTTCAATAACATCATGTGATCTTTACAAGCAGAATGTTTTTGTTCAGTAGCCATGGTCGTTCCATGGTGAACGCAGATTCTTCTATTGTATCAGCCATGTTTTCTGTTATGTGTAGATACAACACTGGTTCAACCCATGAGTTAGGTGCTGTTTTTATGCTTGGGTGATTCATAGGTCAGTGTTAACTGCCTTAACAAAAAAGATATTCCTCTGAAAGACTGGACTCAGGTACAAAGACTGGACTAAATAGAAGTAAAAAAGCAGCCACTGTCCAAAGAAAAACTGACTGTCAGAAAGCCTGGAATGACTCAAGACCACTTTCAAAAATGACTAGCTCCTTGGAAGCAAGACAAAGAACTGAGGGGTGTACTGTACATAAACTGCCTGAGGTATCATCCTAAATTATCAAATTTGACAGCTGTTTTTGTGTTAATCAAAAACTCTCAAATAGTTGTCAAACAGCTGCACTAGCAAACACTGATGGCCTGAGTGTTTTGTTTCCATGTTAACTAATAAACATTTTTTGTTTGCAGTATCAGAATTATACACAAAGGAGAAAAAGTGCCAAGCATTCAACATTTCCACTGATTTTATTTGGCAAAACATGACTCCAGACAACCTGGCTAAATATAAATACTGAATTAAAAAAAACAAAAAAAAAAACACCAATGCTCTTACAAAGGATGTTCTTCAAAATAAACTCATTTCATAACAAAACAATATGTTTAACAGAACATTATGTTATATAACACAATATTTATTTAACAAACATGTATATTGCTTTGCTGTGAAACTAAGGTAATTTCAAAATCCTAAGTAATATTAGTGGTGCACTTGTGAATACAGTGAGCATAAAAAGAAAAACAGAAATGACTCTACATACATACAATAATACAGTTATTGCTGACAGTTATTCTTGTTACTTAAAACATACAAATCCTGAAAAAGGCTAAAAGCTTTGGTACACTGACAGAAGACTGATGACTTCCTGTGACGTGTGCAGCGTCGCAGCCTCGGCGTCTGGATCTTGTCATTCTAATCCCCCAGCTGTCGGCAGCACTAGCTGACTCATTTTCATCTCGACGGGCATGGGTATGAATAGCCTCTGGCTCTTTAACAGCACCTTCCTTAGTCATGCTGACCTCTGCACTTTCTTCAGTAACCTCCTCATTTATTCACTGATCACTACTGCTGTCACCGTGTTCATTAATAACATCAACACTGTGCACCACTGACTTCTATTGTACTTCATCTTTAATCACCTTCATGTCATTAGCGTGGTCTTTTGAGTCGTCACAGCTCTTATCACATGGGATATTTTTGTCAGCAATCCCATCATCATCACCATCACTACTGTCTATGATCTCTCCCTCCTCTTGCTCTTCATCTTCTGCTCCTCTCTTTGCCTTTTTCTGTGGTGGGGGTTCAGTTTCAGAAACGGTCTCTTGGGTACTCCTCCTCCTTCCACCTGTTTTGGGAGATCCTTGTAGCGCTGGTAAAACTTGGGTCACAGCTTCCTTCTCTTGGTCCGCCTCGTCATTCTTTGTTGCAAAAGTAGTGCAAGCTGATGCGGGTTCAGCTGAAACAATATGATCCAGTATTTTTATAAGTTGATTACACACAGCTATTTCCTATGGTAAAATTCTAACAAGTCCAAACATCTACATGAAAGTGAACAGTTTATATGCCGACTAAAAATAAATAAATAAATAAAACTGTGATGAAGCTCAGGAGCACCAGATGGCTTCTTTGTATAAATAAATAAATAAAATAACTGTCGCTTATAAGCTATCATTCTGTGTCATAGCTCATCTGTCCCAAGTTGTTTTTGAGGGTTACTCATTAATCCTTCACCCAATCTCCATGCTGTGGATAGACTAATGTTTACAGATATTATTACTGTTTTTGTGTGTAAATGTTCAACTCTTTTTCCCTTGAGATGCTCATTGTGTTCATGGATGGATCCTGCTGCTGTGTGTCACAGATTCTCTCTTTTAAAAAAGAAAATGTATTTTCTAGGTATTTCAATGCGTAATACACAAATTAAGCATTCTCAAAAACAACCATTTTCTTTACTGAGTTCAACAATACACAAAGATGCACAAGAGACAAGCAAAAACAGGAATTGCAGTCTTGTGTAACCCTCAATGTGACTGCATGAAGTTCAGACTTGTACTATATTGAAAGCGATATGCAAAGGTAACTAGCATATCACTTTCCACCTTTTCACTGAAGCGAGCAATGTGCTCAGTGTGGCAGAAAACTCAAAGTATCTGAGGTATCACTTATCACTGTAAAGCATTTAAAGCGATTATAGGGCATGCCACACACACACACACACTTTCTACATCTAAGTGCTTTCCATCTAGCGTTCACACACAATCACACTCCGATGAGCGCATCGGGAGCAACGTGCGGTTCACCATCTTGCCCAAGGATACCTTGGCATGCAAACTGGAACTAGTAACCCTCAGTCTGCACACTGGGCTAGGAAAAGCTGCCTGAGGGACTACCTGGTTGATCCTGCCAGTAGGATATTTCTTGTCCCAAAGATTAGGCCATGGAAGTCTAAGTACATGTGGCCGGTACTTTACGTGCCTACCATGTGACAATCGTTAACAGGGAATCAGGGTTCAATTCTGGAGAGGGAGCCTGAGAAAAAGCTACCTCATCAAAGGAAGGCAGCAGGCATGCAAATTACACACTCCCAGTTCGGGGAGCTAGTGACAAAAAATAATACACAATTCTTCTGAGGCTCTGCAATTGGAATGAGCTATCAGTGAGTCTATAAATAAAAGCACACCCTTAAATGGCTGAATTTAGTTAAAACCGGAATACTGGCTGGCTGCATGGTGCATGTTTGGAACATACCAGCCTTACTTCAGCAGATACAGCTGATGCCACAGTGTCCGATTGCTTGTTATCATTTCCTGTCTAGCTTCCCAGTCCATGTTGTGTGCAATTATCAGTGTGTTTCTATGGCTAACATTATAGGAAAAACATCATGGTACCAAGGCCTTATCGCTAAAACACACACACACTCTCAGACTAAAATGACCTCATTTGTCATTCGGCCAGTCTGGCTCTGACTGTACAGTGATACTGTGTTTGTGTGGTCTTTTGTGATCATACCAAACGTACTGTGATAACCACAGCTGGACCGAACTGTACAGATCTGGCAGGAACCAAAGGATGGGCATGCTCTTTCGTGATATGCTGTCCTGTTTTGACACGACCGATCGTTCTTGACCCTGAACACCCAGCGGTGGCAGAGACTGACACAGGGGTGGGAAAAAGCACAGACTGATCTCCTGTTTTTCTCGTCTACTGCTGCTTCGCAGCTTATGAGGTCAATCTTCAGCATAAGCTATGTTGATCCTCTTTCTGGCCACAATTGCAGTTGAGGTTAAGGTGGTGTATGTGATGCTGAACAGAACACACTCATTTCCGCTGGGGTAGCATGTTGCCATAGTGAAAAATAAGGGAACAGAGTCTTAAAGCCTCAGCTGGAGAAACCAGGACATGATACAATGCTGCTGGAATTGAAGTTGGCGTTTCGGGGGCTACATAGTATTTTAACTCATTATATATTCATCCAGTTGTTTAGTTACTGAAAGCGGTTTGGAATGAGTAGAAAAGCAAAAGGAAAAAAGGAATTGCTGAATACATGGATGCAGGAAAAAAAAAAGAAAGTTATGAGTAGATGAGGAAAAAGGGCTTAGATGAAGGTGTTTTTTTGTTTTTACCTGGTCCTTTCAGTGGATAGTCCTTCCAATGCTCTTTGAGTACAACAAGCAGCACAGGATATTCAATCAGTGTTTTATAGCTCAGGTTATCCCTTAGGCTCTTCTCAATGTCCAACTCATGGTACCTATTAAGATAAAATTGAAGCAAAATAGAGTCAAAGGGGGTGTTTACAACAATCATCGTAAGTAGTCTCTTCAATGCATGAATAAAGTCACACAGGAATAAAGTCAGATCATTACTGATGAATCTCAAACTGGCAACTGCAGCTCTTCATTTTTGTCGCCTGTGGGCAGTGATTGCTGACAATCATTAAAAGATTGATAGAGATCTGAGTCATGGCTTGGCAATAAAAACGAGATCATGCCTGGTGCCTGTCTCATGAGATGGAAACTGACTTTAGCTGAGAGTCAACAACATCTCTCACAAGCACAGCTTTCTTACCGCTCCTTTAGCTGTTTGCACTTGATGACATCAGCCTAGTTTTGTCTTAAAGTAGTCCTGTCATGCATTAGAGATGGTCATAAATCACCAGACTGCATAGTTAACTGGATTTTTCGGAGACATGAGCTAGCATCATAGAGCCAGCATAGGCTGCTATCACCAAAAAATACAAGACAGCATTATGTGTACTGTCAAACCCATAGCTGACTTAAGATTACTACGTCAGTTTGTTTTGGTTAATAAAAAAAAAAAAATAAAAAAATCTGCCCAAGTATCCACCCACTATTAAGGCCAATTAAAACACTCTGCTATAATGTGCCATTACAGGTCTTTAATGGAGAAACAGTTCCCACGAAGCATATCCACCTAGAAGAGCCATGCCTACTTCATATAAAGAGCTAGGGTCACAAACATGTAGCACATTTCTTCCTACAGTAAACAAAGTGACCCATCAGACCAAAAGACAATAGGCTATGTGAAGCTGAACACATCATTTCATATAGCAGGAAAAAAAAAGGGTACAAACATCAGGACAACACTTCAATGGTGAATCAGTACGTCCTGATACAAGTGGGATACCTACAAAGTCTGAACTTTGTTGTACACATCAAATAACTATTGTTCCATGTCATTTGTGTTTTCTGTTTCACTGATAAATAAATCACTCTGACCAGATGTTTTTATTTAGTTTTGTGGAGCTAAACTAAAACATACATGTTTGTAAACAACAGTTTAAGAGGTAAAGCAGATAGTGGCTCCCTGTGGTGTTGATGGGACTGTTAAATGCTGGCCATTTCTACAAACATCACCGGGTGGTTCAGCCAAGCACCGCACACATCTGGTCTCTATATAATGTTCTTATGAATGAACAGAGGACAGACTGATGATCTCTTCAGTGAGGTTCCCATTGTTTTCCTCCTGCTGCTGATGAGTCCCATCAACAAGGAGACAGCCATGTAAATGGGAAGGCACAGAGAAACTCCAGATATGATGGCTGAATATATACACCAATAAGCCATGACATAAAACCATAACAGATGAATCAAGAGTGAATCAGAGTGGTATGACCACTCTGCCCCACTGCAGTTCTCTACCTGGAAACCTTGGGTCATGGCACTGGCATTGATAGAGCACGTGCAAGATGAGGTGTTCTGGCAAGGTAAGGTGCCTACAGTATATATTAGATTGGAGGTTTTAATGTGACTGACCTGTGTATTAAGCTATTAATCTATTGCAAAAATAAATTACACAAGTCCAATTGCACAAGATTCCTACAAGATAATACCACTGCCATTTGATGAAACTGACTCACCTTACCTTCTTAAGAAAATCTTGTTTGAATCATGTTGGCTCTCAGCCTCTGGCTAACTATGGAAGGTTTCCAGAATTCCTCCAAACTTTTTGACCTCAGTCATTTTTCCAAAAAAATTACAATGACATTTATTAGTGTTAATCTATAAGCAAATATGTGGGAATATGTTCCATGTAGGCTTTGCGAGGTAAATCTCTTTTCAACTAAGTAGCTGTAAAAAACCAAGCTGTGTAAATCAAGCTTTCCTTTTGGCTAGAAATTTTATACAATTTCACAAAAGATTTTAATCTTGTTTGGCAAAAAAAAAAAAAAAATAAGACAAAACAATTCATATTTTGCTTAAAAATTAACATTCAAAATTAGTTCATGTCTTCAGTGTAATTTTTTTTAAGTGAAAAGGCCAGATCTGCATTTTCAATACCAAGCAAAGCACCACAAGACAAGACATGTTCAGCAGAGGTCTGTGTAGGTCACGGTAGTGTCGAGAGCTTGGAAAAAGCCAAACACTAAAGATAATTCTTAAAACGTGGTTATTCCAAACGCACTTTCATCAACCAGTGAAGGTGCACAAGGTCAGATACCAACTAGGGAGAAAGAGAATGACAAAAGGAACAACACTGTCACCCCTAATGTAGCAGTTTGTCAGAAAAAGCCCAGTGTACTTCAGACCCTAAGACAAAACTGGTTCATCCCAAGGACAAGACTCCAAACACAAGCTAACCAACATCGTGTATGCTTCTTTACTGAGCAGAGCTCAGACCTCTACTTTTGAGAAACCAGCCACTTCACAGACGCATGACACAACATAGAAGAGCCATGCCGACAGGACATCTGCACCTAAAGGAGAAAGGACACTCGTTTGAGGACACCAATGTTCACATTTTGGAACAGAAAGGCAGATGGTTTAAAAAAGGAGTAAAAGAGTTCATCTATGTTCACTGTGAACAACCATCACTGAACAGAGGTGGTGGCTTATTACACCAGCTGTCAACCACTTACAATGCAGTCTTGAACTCCTCTCCCAGGTTCCTCAACCTTCACTCTCGCCTTACTTCAGGTGACGTCAATAGGTCACATGACAGGGTGAGGCAAAGTCTCGGAATGGTTTCACCCAAAACCCCTGGTGGTAATGACCCACGCCTTTTTCCACACCTTGGCTCATGTGATGACACACATGATTAATAGTGGGTCAACAACCACCTCCAAAAGGGACAACCTTTATCTGGATGTATCTGTATGTATCTACCCTTTAGGCCAGCTTTGGAAAACTTGACAAAGACTTGGTTTAAACAGCGACAAAAAAACGGTCTCAGTACAGACCATCAAGCGCAATGTGTACGCACATGTTCTCCCAAAGAAAATCTTCAGCAAATTTTACCAGAAGTGACCATTTTGACTGACACTGAGATAGGACTGACACACTGCTTTTTGACACACTATTTCACACTGTGTGATTGTATAATGCTCCAGCCTATAATCTCAAAAAACTGAGGCCATTTTATTATTACCTAATGCTATAAATGCCTTGCTATTTTAGTAACAGTATCCTAAAACCAATCCAGCATTGCAGGAGACCCGAGGAAGCATCTGCTGTGCAGAGACAAACTTGAACATAGCATTAAGGCAAGCCGAGGGAGAGCAGACTGAAAAGCTCCAGGAGACTAAGTAAAGTAACGACCACAAATATGTGAGAGAAAGACAGCTTCAACAGGACACCGACATCATTGTCTTAAGGCAACAACTCAATGTTGGTTAAAAAACAAAAGCACAAAAATATGGTTTATTTGTAAAACAGCATCTCTATCTTAAACATCAAGGGTCATAGCTTTCCCATTGGATTTGGCACACAGAGAGCAAAGAGTGGTAAGGGAAAAGAGGAGAGGGCATCCTCATCCTCAGGTTTTACAGGAGTGGAATAAATAAAAATAAACTCGAGAAAAAAAAAAAACACACAACAAACATTCAGAAATGTGTGAATGGTTCTCTTGATGCACATGGTCACCTTTCCAGTAAGAGGATGTGGTTATACAACTTTGCTTATTTTAGCACAGAACTCCTTTATTGGAGCGGGTTGATATTCCAGTGTCCTTTTTTGTTAGACGTGGCAAATGACCACTAAGACGCCATGACTACTGCTATCCATGACTTCATAACATTAATACACAGTGTAAAATTAGGGGTTCTCGTCTAAGACTGTATTATTCAGAAAGTGGAGGCTTATTTGTGGTTGAAATAATTTGACCTTATTTGGAACCCCTAAAACAAGATGCAGGCATAGGAGGGGCCCTCTCTCATTATTAAATTGGAATCTGTAGCCATGAGACTTCAATGCAAGTTTACCTAGTTAATAAGATAATTACCCTGAAGGAAAAAAAAATTTCTTCTATTCATTAAAATGATTTTAGATTATAGAAACTGTGAAAACTGCATTAGAATTAACAGGCTGTCAGTCAACACCATACCAGTAGTTACTGAAAGAGAAAGGGAGAATGTCGGCTAGTTTGACTGATTTATACTGCTCAGTTACTCATTACTGAAGACTGACTGCTATGAGTGGATCAGGCCAAAAGCTGTTAAAGTCACTTATAAAGTCCTTCTACAGAATGCAGTTATGCCAAGAATGACAACTGTTATGACTCATTTATATAAAAACTAAATCTCAGCAGGAAATGCCTGCGCTATTACTTCCACCTGACATGATCACTAGTGACGGCAGTTTGACACGGAAGCTTTGATACGTGCTTCAAACCTGAACTTACAATTCCATAGAAAAAAAATAAAATAAATAAATAAATCACGATATCTAACGTCCAAAGCAGCAACTGCTTCATTCCTTGAATGAATCACTTGACAGGTTCACGGTCCAATCAGGTGATTCACCTGCCTCACCTTGTTGCAAGCAAAACAAGAAACAAAAAACAAAAAAAAAAAAACAAAAAAAAAAAAAATCAATAAAAAGCTTGAGTGTTCCCGATCCCAGAAAATCACGCCTTGCATAGATACACAAGTACACCCAGTGTACATCATGTTTTCCCAGCACTCTCTCCTCAATAACGCAACATACACATTCATCCATCTTTATTTGTAAATAGAAATGACATCATGATATTCGATTATAATGTGTGTGCCTCAAAGAATCCAAAAATGCTTCAGAAAAAACTGAGCTGTGTGCGCGTGCATGTGTGTGCATAATCTAAAGTCTTCTGTCCACTGGCTAGCTGCCTACTTTGACTGCAGCCTTGCAATTCTCCAGGAGAGGTCGCTGTGACTGAAGCTTCAAGTAACGAACCCATTATCGAAACAACGGCTCAAGTGGTTCAGTGCTTCAACAAAGCTTTATTTGCTCATCACTAATGATCACTTCATGTGACACACCCCATCCCGCCTAAAATCATTTCCATTTGATGCATTATGATACCTGATACATTTATGCAAATATGTAATCCAGTACAAATGAAGTAATCTTACTCTGAACAATATAATGTAACATAATAACCAACTGAGTTTTAAAAAATGTTTATGTTTTAACATCCACATCACATCTACCTCTGAAAACATGAGGGTAAGTGCTGATGGTTGCATAGTTCCAATTTTTGGGGGAGAATTTATAATTATAATCATCTGTGTCACTGCCATTCATAAAAACTGACCAATATGCCTTAGGACTATGAGGCTTTGGGATTAGAGAAAAACAACACATAAAAATTGCTGTGAAAGCAATCAAGAGTACTCTATACACAGGGCGATAGTTAAAGGTACTGTTACACCAGCATTGATTACATTAAACTAAACCATGTATATTTAGCACTGGTTTCTTCTCTGAGGAATGTGCTATGTGTCCTGTTAGATACACAGGTATGGATGCACCACCCAGCAAGAACATTAAAACCCTGACAGGTAACATAAATAACATTGATTATCTTGCTACAAAGGTACCTATCGAGGGGCAGGATATATAAGGCAGGAAGTGAAGAGTTACTTCTTCCAAGTTGTGTTAGAAACAGGAAACGTGGGCAAGTCTTAGGTTCTGAATGACTTTGACAGTACATTGCCGTTAATGCCTACCAAAAGTGGCCCAAGAGAGGAAAATGGTTAACAGGGACAGGGCAATGGCTCCAATAAGGCTCAGTGCTGTATGTGGGGAGTAAGGAGTGTCGTTCTAGCTCACACAAGAGCTACTATAGCAACAAACCTTAATGTTGGGTATCATAAAGGATATCAAACACAGTGCATTGTAGACTAGTAACAGTTCATATGCTGACCTATAATGTCCGAACTGCTTACAATGGGCATATGAAACATGAATGTCATGAAGCATCTCAAGAGGCCATAGACAAATGAACGAAGGTAATCTGGCTTAATGAATTGTTTTGTCTGTTTCATATCATTTTGATCACCAGATGCATGCACATTGTTCACCTGGGGAGGAGGTGGTAGCATGATGTAGTAGAAGACAAGCTGGTGGAGGTAATGTGATGCTGTGGGTAATGTTCTGCTGGGAACCAATGAGTTCTGGCATTCATGTGGATGCTACTTTGACATGAACCACCCACCCAACAGTGCTGTAGACTACATGGTACATCCCTTAATGCAATACATCCTGTGACTGTTTGAGTTTGATAATGTACCCTGGAATACTACAAAAGTACTTCAGGAATAGACTGAAGAATGTGACAAAGAGTTCAGGGGGATGTATGGGTTTCCCAAGGTCTCACTCCAATAACGCATTTGAATCATGTGCTGGAAAAGTCCAGTCCATAGGGAACCCTACTATCATCTTCCAGGACTTGAAGGATCAGCTTGCCTTGGCAAGTAAGAGCTCTGATGGCTGCAGGAGGCAAACCTCATAATTTTAGAGAGGTATTTTTTTGTGTGTTGTTGTTGTTGTCCGACGCAGGTGCTACAGCATCCATGCTCTCTCTATTGGGTCTAAATAACATTAAGGAGGATCACATGTATGCATTTTAGTGTGTCTGTATATAACAAGTGACTAGTAATAAGTGACTATACTGATTGGTATATATGGTGCTTTATGTGACACAGGCAAGGAGCACCTACCCGTGAATCCTTAACACTATACAGGCTTTAATATGACTGTAAATAACACAGAAATTCTGTGTGTGTGTGTGTGTGTGTGTGTGTGTGTGTGTGTGTGTGTGTGTGTGTGTGTGTGTGGTGGGCAAATGCTAATATTTTAGATAGAATTGATATGATGAAATCATAAATCAATGGAAATGACAATCTGTAATGAACGTACTGTAATATATAGCTTGTAATGACTGCCGTTATATAAATTACATGGTAAATATTTTTGACATCAGAGATGATGCATATTCTTATGGTATTCACAAAGCAAAGGTATTCATAAAGGTGACAGCCTGACAGCTCCTCTTGCTAATCGTGGCACATCTCTACACCAGTCTTTCATTAATACCCTTCTATATGCTTTCATAAAATATAATTTATCTCCTTATAAAAAAGTGTGAGGCTGAACCCACTGCTGCTAAGTAAAATGACGGTATGTGTGTGTGACAAGAATGAAGGATGGGAGGTTTCATGATGTCTCATCTCAGCCAGGGGGGAATTATAATGAGCACCAAGGAACATCATTCACTTCATGACTAAGTAGAAATGGAAGCCAACCAAAGAATCCAAAGTAGGTGAGGCAAATGGGTGCTATCACCACCTCTCCCTGACCCCTTCAGAAGATAAATATGCAATTTAAAAAAAGAGAGACAAAGAAAGCACACACAGGACAGAAACTTTGCCAGAGAGCAGGGACATCACTGAGGCCTCAAACCTACGCAGCCTTCAAATAACATTTTTTTTAATAGGTTAGATGATTCACTAATTAAGAAAATTATCAGTACATACAAGGTGTGATCCAAAGGTTCTGAGAACTTTTAAAAGTCAAAAGCCTGGCCCGATCTAAATCTGGCCAGTGTCACACTTAAGGTTGTCTGTTTTCAGCACTATTTTTACATTGTTCTGTGTTGTTCTGTCCCCTCTGTGAATCTCCCCCACATGTTCTGTCTTGCTTTTCAGGGAAGCATGTGCACACAAGATGCAAATAGTAGAGGCAGTGAAGGTAGATGAGTTTAAATACCTGGGGTCAACCATACAAAGCAACGGAAAGTGCACAAAAGTGGTGAAGAAGAGAATTCAGGCAGGGTGGAGAAGAGTGCCAGGGGTTATTTGTGACGAAGTAACGCAGCAAGAGGGAAAGAGAAGGTCGACAAGATGGTAGTGAGACCTGCTATGATGTACGGTTTGCAGATGGTGGCACTGACAAAAAGACAATAGAGCTGGAGGTGGTGGAGCTGAAGTTTTTTGTTGGGAGTGACTAGAAGGAAGAGGATTAGAAATAAGTATATCAGAGTGACAGCTCAGTTTGAGTGGTTTGGAGACAAAGTTAAAGAGGCAAGGCTGAGATGGTTTGGACACGTGCAGAGATAGTGGATATACTGGACAAAGGATATTGAAGACGAAGCTGCCAGGCAGGAGGAAAAGAGGAAGACCGCAGAGAAGACTCATGGATGTAGTGAAGGAGGACATGCAGCCAGTTGGTGAGACAGAGGAGGATGGTAGGGATAGGGTGCGATGGAGGCAGATGGTATCACTGTGGGGACCCCTAACGGGAGCAGCTAAAAGAAGAAGAACTAAACTGCAGGGATAATCCAACGCAAGATGACATACATCACACTTCAGATCAGAGCACATCTCACCTCACAGAGTTCGCCTTTCTCCCCTCTACTTTCATGAAGACTTTGACATGATCAAACGGAGCTTGCACATACATCTTCAACCTGGAAAAAACAAACAAAAAAAAAACAAAACAAAAACTCACATTAACACCTGGCAACAAGAACCAAGCCTATGGTACAAAGACTACAGTTTTAAGGTGGTTACTGTGGCACAGCAGCTACCCAAGTGTACACTGACTGACATATGTATAAGCTCCAACTGAGGTTTCTGTGCAAATTACAATCCTCATGGGTATTGCCAGCCACAGTACCTGAGCCTGCTGCGAACAGCTAGCTAATGGACCATGGAGAATTAAACCCTACTGGCTTGAAGCTAGAAAGAGCCTGTTTATAAAAGATTAGCAAAGACTGCACGCATCTATTTAAAGAGGTACACCTCTGCACAAATCTCTTGATGTGGATTTAACAGTAGGTCACTTACTTACTGATCACCGTTATCAGTATAAAGGTTAGGTCAGAGGAGTCAAATCACTGCTCTGTAAGGGACTGAGATTAGAAATACTGCAATCTAAGGAGCTGCCTTGTTCAAAGACTACTGTTCATGTTGGGAGAAACAAGAGTCTTGGAAATGAAAGCAGAAAGTAATGCAAGAGCAAATGTAGGTCAAAATGCGGAGAACATCAACCACATCCCGTGTTACTGAACTGTACTGAGCTGATTGATAAGAAAGATCAGTACTGAAGATTACCTCTGAATAACAGCTTTTGTTCTCTGAGCTGCTCTGAGATAAATTGAACTTATTAAAAGCTGCCAGTCTACCTGTTTATCCACTCTGAGAAACATGAGCATAGCTTGTGACAAAATACGATA
Organism: Archocentrus centrarchus; assembly: GCF_007364275.1. Taxonomy (NCBI): domain Eukaryota; kingdom Metazoa; phylum Chordata; class Actinopteri; order Cichliformes; family Cichlidae; genus Archocentrus; species Archocentrus centrarchus. The sequence goes on along the minus strand of NC_044349.1, from coordinate 9,554,935 downwards.
GCAGAAGTCCTCAGTGTTAAATGCAATCATTTTATTCACATTCTACAGATAATTTTAATTAGACAGAAATATTTATGCCACTTTCTGTGGAAAAATGAACTACTGTTATCAAAACTAATTACTTGATGATCATGAGCCTCTCGGGCCTTTCCGTCTTCACACTGAATGATGTGACTTTTTTTGTTTTGTTTTGACAACTGAACCATGGGAACCCTGACTACAATAAATTTATACCTTATATATAACTTAACATCAGCACTTCAAATCTGCTATTTAAATATGTTTGTGTCTAAAACTAGACTGAAGCCCTTTGTTTAATACGAAACAAAGAGAGTGTTTATACGAAGTTCCACTTTCTGAAAGAATTCCATCAGTTTATGATAAAAGTCTTCCACTAACAGTAATTTCAGAGATTGGCCTCCAACACCATAATGCAAGCCTTTTGTTTAAATCCAAGTCATTTTTATGATCACACATGTAACATGGTCTATAATTATAGACTATGCACATCTGCTGCAGTCGGTCTAAATTGGAAACCACCGTTCACTTATGGATTGATGAGTTGACCGAACTGCACTCTCATGTTCCTAGATGATCTCTGTCGTGACCAGCGGTTCCCTTTCAAAAGTCAGAAGAAAATCCCAAACAAAGCAGTGCTGTGTGTTTTATTAAGCGGTTAATATACTCGGGCAGCTAAAATAGCAACTATTTAATGGAAACTATGGAGCATAACCAGTTTACATCATCAACCCAGGGTCCGCTGTACATGTAAAGTACACATTGTAGATCAAAACACTGAATGCAGTAAGCATTGTAAGATTAAAAAAAATAATGAAAAAACTGAAGCATTTTCAAAATCATGCATTTGTAGGAGAAGGCATGTATAGCATATTAAGGCCCACGTGTCAAAGTCATGGTTCTATTTAAAGACAACAGTCCATTGTGCTGCTCTGCTGAAGCTAATCAGATGCTTAACATGACAGCTTACGAGGACAATTTTGAGCAATACAAAAAACTTGGATCCAATTTTGAGGCAGGTATTTGAGGCTAAACCATGCTGCTGAAGTATGAATGTTACCATCCACTTTTCAGCTGTAATTATGTAATGATTCATTTGGCTTCATTTTCTCCCGTCTCTTTCTCAGCTGTTCTGACTATGAGAATCTATGAACAAAACACAGCTTCAAACTTTCTGCCAACAGTAAAAGCTGCTCGTTAAAACTTTTCAAGAGAAAACAAAGGGCTGAGCAGCAGTCATTATCCCTAAACTCAGAGGTCTTCCAAGCCACACATCAAAGAGGTGTTGACTTCGAGGTCTATTATCACATTGTTAAGTTTTCTATTTTTAGTCATGAGTGGAAAGAAGAAAAAAAAAAGACCCCCCCCCCCAATATAAAAAAAAAAAGAAAATCAGAGTGAGTTGAATTTCTACTGCTGAATGCATCATGTTAATTTAAGATTTCTAGATTTGCTGCAAGATAAAGCAGGAATTATACAGTAGAACACTAAATAAAATCAAACCTAAACACACATGGTGACCAATGTTCACATATTGGTATCTGGAATTATTCACAAAATTATAGATATAATTTTATAAGTGTGTGTGTGGTGTGGGTGTGTGTGTGTGTGTGTGTGTGTGTGTGTGTGTGGTGGGTGTGTGTGTGTGTGTGTGTGAGAGGGGGGGGCTCACTTTTGGCGTGTCACAGGGTCCGACTCTGTAGGGTGAATGTAAGCACTCAAGATCTGCTTCAAGGTTTGGTTGTCAGACACCCTACAACAAAACAGTCATTGTGGAGAGGCAAAAATAAAGGATCAATACATTTCAAATGTTGTCAAAACATGCTCATAACATATTCAATACCAACACAATTTGCTTTAACTGCAAGCTAAAAGCTTAGCAGCTTATAATATACTATTCAAGAAAAGTAATTATTATTTCTTCACTCACCTCCTCTGAGTGAACTCTGAACTGCTCTGAGGAAATATGAGCTTCAGGTGCCACAGAAACCGTTTTTCTCTAGAAGAGACACAGAAATGCACATTTTTTAGTAGCAGCTTATCAAAAACAGTAGCACATGATAGATGCCTGTTTTTCAATAGTCAGATAAGGTCATTGGTTTTCTCACTGTACTTCAAAGTCAAACACAAACACCCTTGTTTAAATTCAGAGCATAAAATGGATACAATACATCTGGCTGCTTCCAAGATCTTGTCCATCTGTGTGACTGTGTGTAAATTTGGGGGGGAGGGGGGGGGGGGGGGGGCTGAGTTACCGTGGAGACGATGACATATACACTCAATACTAGGACACCAGCTGGCCAATATCACATAATAATCACTTTTTCTGCGGTAATGCTTTGGGCAGTGACTGTTAAATGTGGTTGGGTGTTCTGTGTTGCTGGGCGTGCTCTACAACCAAACAATCATTCCCTAAACAGCTGCAGTGTTCTACTACTGTCGTCAGAAATAGCCAACAAAATGTAATATATCAAACCATTTGGGAGATAACAATAACATGACGTAATTTAGCCTTCTGTAATCTCTTACAGAATCTTTGATGGGCTCATGAGCAACTTTTTTCCCCCCACTTGTTGTCCCCCCCCCCTTTTTTTGGTTTAACGTTTCCACATGAGCCAGCTCTTTAAACTGTAGCAGCCCATACACCAAGTGGCCACAATAAAATTAATTTAATGCTGCAAAGCAAGAAAGAACGGAATAAAACCTGATGGCACAAGCAGCAGCAAGCTGTTTCTTCAGAGTCATCCTGCAACAGAGTGAGTGCTAAACCCAACTACAAGGACTTGTGTTAACCAAGACCACAGAGTTTACTATGTATAGGGTGGAGCTGATTCATCAACCCTTTCTTCAGCAGAGCAGAGGACTCAGGCCTTAACAGATGTTAAGAATGAAAATGAAACATTCCCTCAGAAAGTCCCAAAGCATAATTGTAAGGAAAGCAAAGGAGACCTTGTTATTAGGGGTTTAGTACTCACCAAGAGGGATTCAGAGCCCATCATGGAGGTTTGTTTTTGTTATGTGCACCAACACATCTATCATCATCCTACTCTCTTTCTGCCATGCTCATTAACCTGCTCTCCTCGGATTTATTTATTTCCTCCCTCACCTCCAACAGCATCAGCATTGTCCCTCTGTTGCTTTTGCAGTTTCTGTTTATTTATTCTGAGCTGAGCTGGGAGTTGCCGGCAGTCCTGCTTTAAGTTTGATTTTATTAGTTTTGCCTACTAATGTTATTCTAGGGGAGAAGCTAGAATCCAACAACTCATTGTGCAGTTGATCCATGGTCTTCTTCCTCTTTTGTTTTGTTTTCACTGGGGCTCCCATCTGTTTGTTTTTGTAAATAAATATATTTTCATTATTAAACATTTGCTGAACTGAAGCATTGTGGCATCTTATAAGTTAGGTTCCTCTGAGCCATAGATGTAGGCACCTTAACAGTTCAATGATTATTGTATTGCCAAACTGCTTGGTTTGTGGGATGCTCCTGCAGTGGTGACAGTGGTTCAAGAGAGGACAATCTACAAAGCTTATCACTGCCCAGGGATGATAAAAGCCATCCTACTGCGTACTGTCATTCTGATTTTTTTTTTTAATCTTTTGGCCAAATTTTAGAACAGCAAAAACTCTGCTTTAGAGACAAGCCAGAAAATGCAAAATAGAGTGAATGATGCTCCAACTACACTTTGCTGAGAACAAAGTGTCCAAATACTCTGAAGGCTTCAGCTCGCAAGGGACTCACAGTTGATCAGTTCACTGAAGACTGAAGGTGAGTGAAATACAAAACAGGAAAATATGATGACTGTAGGCTAAACCATCAACAGGGAACTAAAACAATCTCTTGTTAACAGGATAAATTTTAAATTAAATTAAACAACTTATATAAACTTGAGCCTGTCCATCAATGAAACAGTAGAAGACAACACTGTCAGCAGTAAGAATTTGTATTTTCAGAGGTAGGAATAGGCGAACCACAAATTCAGCACAGAATTTTCCCCTTTGTCATATTTACAAAGTGAGGTTACACAAAGTAGACTTCTATTTGGGAGACATTTGTTCTATTGCTGTTAATAAGCAACACCAGAAGGTGCAACTAGCCTAACTGCAAAGTCCCAATCAAATATATAAAACTAGCCTGGCCTTTCTTGCTCTACTAAAATCCTTTTGACAACAGGCATAGTTCTGATTCTTGTGGTGTTGTTCTGTGGGTCCAGATGGTATCCCAACATAACAGGTGTCTTTTTCCCCCCATTGCAAACAGGAATAGGATGAGGGAAAGGAAAAAAAAAAAAAAGAAAAACGAAGTGGATAAATGTGCACAACACTGAGTGAAAGGTTGTTATGAGTTTTCACTCGGTTGTAAGGTGTGGAGTAAAGTGAAGGCTGTGGCATGCATGAAGACAATGGACTGGGAGGGGACTCCCTACGCAACTTTAGAAGGTACCTAACAACTCCGGCCCCTTAAGAGAAATTTATGTGTTTGCTTAGTTTGGGCCAAGTTCTTTCTTTGGTGCGTCAGACTGTGTGCACATGTATACTTGCGCAAGTGTCTATGTGTTTGCATGTATAAGCAAATGAGGGTGGAGCACCAGGTGATGCCATTATTCTGTCATTACAGCAAATGGAAACCACATCTTTCAGTGGAAAAGAGGCTTGCCCAAATATCCAGACAAATGTTTCAGGCAAGGCAAAAATGCATACCTGGGATAGGTGCCAGCATTCATAATCAGAAAAGAAAAGAAAAAAAAAAAAGGGAAACTGATCACAGTACCTAGTCCTTTAACTGTTTTTTTTTTCTTTTCCTGATAGCCCTTAAAAGGTATTCAAGATTCCCGATTTTCCAACACAATCTAAGAAAGGTTTTGATCCAACCTGGGAGTAATACAGTGAACTCACAATTCAGAGATTCAACTTACTTTATCTCATTCTGAAAACTCACTGTCTTGGCAAAAAGTACCTAAAAAAATCTTTCAAATTACAGCAGCCTGAGCTGCAAAGACAGGATGGAACCCTCAACTCTTGATGCTTTCCAACTGTTAATATTTCCTCATTCTAAATTGGAAGCACAATAGTAGATGTTTGTTCTCACTAGGCTACAAAGTATTTAAACAACAAAAAAGAGGGAAAATTTATTTTATTTTTTAAATTGAAGCCTGATGGTCATTCAACAGAAAGCATCAGCTGAAAGTAGGAGATACAGCTACAACATTTTAGGCAAACAATTTTGAGACCAGATTTTTTCAGATTACATTTTTTTTTTTTTTGAGAAGTCGTCACTCCAATTAATCACTGATTAGTCATCTTTGCCTTAAAAAACTCCATAAACTCAGTGTGGTGCTTTTTATTTTGCTCCACTCTCTTCTGTCCATATGCCAATCCAATTTTCATAAGGTTAAGCTTTGTATCATCCAAACAATTCTTTGATGAATGACCCCTTTGGGTGAAAACATCACTTTAATACATGCTGTGTGTCACTATCACACTGAGTTTAGTTTGACCTTCTGTGTTTTAACACTAAATTGCTTTTTAAACTTGTTTTTACATGGGAATCAGCTTAGCACTGTACGATTTTTAGTATTCTATGAACCACACAATCCAGTCCACTTTATGCATTAATTGGCAAGGTGTGTAAAGAAAGGCACTGTTTCACACTTCACATAACTATATCAGTCCCTATGTGGGTAATAAGCATACATAACACGCTTACCTTTCAATATCTAGTTTATAGTGTACAAACTAGTATGTCTTAAGCATACTGAACCTCTAAGTATTTAAAGTTTGGCTACTGCTTTAAAGTGAGTCTTAGCAATTATTCTCATTTGTGGAGGATACTAAGAATGAAAGCATATTCAGAGGAAGATGGATAAATTCATTAACAAGAGCACACTCTGTTGATTTAGTAAGTGATTGGTGGTGTGTGCGTGTGGTACACTAGCGAGCCGAAAGCCCGACTGGTGGTCTGGCAGTTACAGCAGAAATCCATCTGGATGGATTAAGAACTGGACCGCTCCAACAAAAATGTCACTACACGTGAAACCATGTGTGCTGTGTTTCTCATGGTTGGAGTTTGATTTGAGTGGCAAGTGGGTGCTAGTAAAATCAGATGACAGGATTGTGGGGGTTGTCTATTAAGATACAAAAACTAAACTCAGAATTCAAAGCAATAGTTGTGTCCACAACCTCAAAGGGTGCAGTGGCAGAGTGGCTGATGGAAGAAAAGCAAAGGAGAGAACGATTACAGGCAGCTGCAGCTTAAGCATTCTTATTCAAGTTTTGTCTCGAACCCTAGTCGTTTGGCATGTTGCATAGGACAACCCTTCCTGAAAAGTCATATACACATGACTTTACACACATGACAAACTTGTATAGGTCAAACTTTGGATGTGTGGAAGACCTTTTTTCAGTTCTAAAATTAACAAAACCTAAAAAGACAAAATGTGACTTTAGACCTGTGCTGGACCAATGCAAATCTGGGTTTGCATGTTGCATTAGATGCAACATCAAAAGATAACAGAGGTCATTATGAGCAAACTGTGATTGTACAGTACTGCACAAAAGTCACCCCTCATTTCTTTATACTGTGTTAGGAAATAGGTGCAGTGATTTACTGAAATGTGAATATAAATACATGGAAATACAGTATATAAGGCAATAACAGTGAGTTTAAAATCAATATTTGGTATGACCAGCTTTATTTTTCATCACAGCCTGGACTCTCTTAGGCAGCTTGTAATTTAGTCTTCAGGAACAGTTCTCCAGGCTTCTTGAAGGACATTCAATAAAGAGGATGGTTGCCGTTCATTCCATTCTCTGTGAAGATGATCCTAGACTGTTTCCACTACCAATCAGACGTTTTGCAGATGGTATTCAAAGATGGCGGTACTTGTCTCCGTTTATGATTTCAATTTGACAAGATCTCCAGCACCACTGGCTGAAATGCAGCCCCAAACCATGACAACAGGTGGCTGGTGAAACTCACTGTACCTCTCTCCTGACGTCGTCTGTACATACTGATGATGATTTGAACCAAAAATTTCAAATCTGGATTCATCACTCCATAAGACCTGAAAAGATTTCAAGATTTTAATATGTCATACCTCAGCCTTTTCTCCCTGTCTCCCTTCCTTAAGGATAGCTTCTTGACTGCAACTGAAGGGTAGAGCTACATCTCTTGGCTCCCGTGTCAGTTCTTTGCTGGATTTTTCCCGATTTCTTAAAGACATGACTTTTCAGATACTGTTCAACTGCTTTTTTTTTTTTATCTTAGGCCTTTTTTGTCTTCGTTTTGTCCAGTTTCCTCAGACATACTGCACACAATGCTGAGATGTGCCAATTTTTCAGCCAATAGCTCTTTGAGAATCACCTTGTTGGTGACTGTTAAACTGTGTTTGGCGTTTTTCATACCCTCAATGAAAGAAATGGGAAAAATGTGTTTTTGCGACTGGCTGCTAGTAACAAATAAAGTTGTCTGTTATATGTAGACACAACACTGGCTCATCTCTTGAGTAAAGTGGCTTTTTGATGCCTGGTATGCTTCATGAGTCAGTGTTACATGGCTTAGCTTAACAAAGAAAGAAACAAAAAACAAAACAAATCAAAACAACAACAGCAGCAACAAAAATATTCCTCTGAAAATGATCTGGTTCAAGGACTGGATTGAAAAAGCAGCCAGTGTCTAAAGAAAGACCTTTAGAAAGTCTGGAGAAATATTGCTCTAGACCAGAGGTCCCCAACCCCCGGGCCGTGGACCGGTACCGGGCCGTGGGACATTTGGTACCGGGCCGCACATAAAGAATAAATAACTTAAATTATTTCCGTTTTACTTATCATCTGCGCCTAAACTATATTTTATTTTGAAAAATGGGCGGATTCGCTCCGTTACTTCCCTCCATGACTTCCTCTTGACGTGTCAAGACGTTTCTGCTCACATGATACGTCACCGCTAAAATTAAACCCAGAAGCTTCAGGCCTGTCTAACGAAATCGGTTGGTTGACCTACATAACGCTTCTTTAAATTTTTGAGTGCTCAACAAGAGTAGAAAAGCGCTATGTAAGAACTAGTCCATTTACCATTTTTATTTATCAACACCGGGGATAGCAGTGAGGTAGACCCAGCCATCAAACTGACTCTCCAGCGCTTGACACCGCGGCTCTGCAGCCACGCTCCATGTGAAATCGGCCGAACCCAGTCAAACCAGAAGCCAGCAAAAATGAGTATCAGAGAAACAAGCTCAGGGGGCTTACACTGATTCAGTGTTATGGTGAGTTGTATTTTTCATGCGCTTTATACAGTAAAAATCACCTAAGTCGAAGTCGCACAAATCGGGTTTTCGCTCTAGTTGGATGGCATCTGCAGGTCCTGATTTTTCCTAACATTAATTCCAATAAAATCATCACATAAATCTGTCGGATATTCACCTACCTCGGATGAAAAATCTGGTCCCATTGTAATAAATTTCCAGTTAAATGTGATCGCATAAACTGGATGAGTTTAGCGCTAAAACCCTCCTCAGCTCCTGTCCGCCCACTTCCATGCATCGGCTCGTTCGTGCACAACTACACACACTAACAACGCCTGGAAATTGTTTTAGTGTTTATATCAGTTCATTTCACCGGGGACAATCGTGGCAAGTGTAAGCTACAAACTTGCACTTACGAGTAAAATTTCAGATTATAAAATTTGCAGAAGCAAATTCATAGATGAAGCAGAAGCCATTGCAGCGAAATTCGATAATAGACCCCAAACTGGGCCATTTGAATCCGACTGAGGTGATTTCTACTGTATTTGTTTTTGCGGTGTATCTTATTTTGAAGGCATGTTTTACCATGGCTCTAACAGCTGACCAGGGAGCGCTGTGGGCAGAGAGCCTGTTATTCATGTTGAGGCGGGATGTTACGAGGACGCTGCTGATAGAGTTGCATACGAATACAAAGTGGATTCACGTTTTTTATTATACGTAGAAAATATCACACTTGGTTATGGGCGTATCATTTATTTTGACGTATTTATTCGCCACACCTTAAAAGCCGGTCCGTGGAAATATTTTCTAACACTAAACCGGTCCGCGGCTCAAAAAAGGTTGGGGACCACTGCTCTAGACCACCTTAAAAAAAAAAAAAAAAAAAAAAAAAAAATCAGAAAGAAGAAAGAAGAAAGAAAGTCTGACTCCTTCGAAGCAACATGTAACAAAATGCCAGGTGGCTCAAAATTTTATATAGCACAAAAAGTAAGAAAATTTATATTTGGTCAATTATTTCTTTGGTATAACAATGCTTCCTGACAATAAACCTTAAAGTATCCCATTTGGAAAGCCTGTTCATTTCCCCTCAAATGGTGCCACACTCATAAGGAAAATGCATTTGTAGGTCGACCAGCAGAGTTGAGTGTGTGAGTTGCACCCATGAAAACTTTGCTAAATCTTCTCTGCCAATGCCAGAGAACTTATTCTATTGTTGACTCTTGTTTTGAGTTTCTGGTACCCGAGATGCTGACAATCAGACTTCTCATCAGTGAAATGGAGATGAGAGTCTACAACCAGTGGCAATCTTATGTCACCATAGTCTGGGACCGAACTCTATCCTTCAAGATGACAACGCTTGCCCCCACAGAGCAGGGTTTATCAGAGACTGATGATGTCATGCATGATGGCAGCAGTACAATGAACTCAAAGTCTACAGAAACATTCTGTCAATTTAAAGAAAGATGCAACCAAAATGATTGGAAGATCCTTCCTCATGCAGCAAGATAATAACCCAAAACAAACTGCCAAAACTACAAATGAGTTCATTGGGGCAAAAAGTAGAAGGTTTTAGAGTGACCTACTCAGTCTAAAGACTTAAACCCTATAGAGTATGCATTTTACCTGGTACAGGGGAGAATGAACAGAGTAATGCAAAGGATTTGCAACTAAATATTGTCTTATTCACTTTAATCTATTTTAAGTTTATCTGTTCCAATACTTTTGCTCAAAAGAAAAATGGGTGGGTTTAAAGAAAAGGTGCTATCTTCTGAACTCTGTATCGGATCCAGATGTAAATGTCTAGAAATAAAGCTGAGAAGTTGATCTTTTGTCTCATATTGTACAAAAAAAAAGAAAGGACAAAAATACTGAACACATATAAACCTATTTAACCGAGCACAACATGTTGCAAGTTTTTCATCTGACAAGCATCTAGCATGTAGGGCTGCAACGATTCATCGATTAACTCGATTAAATCGATTCTAAAAATTTATCGACACAAATTTACTGTGTCGATGCTTCGTTTAAACTCTGCAGCGCTCAGCTGTCTCGGTGTAAGCGGCGCTCCTCACTAGCATTAGCAGCATTTGTGCTGACGTTTTTTGTGGGTTTATTGGGGGCTGGCAAACCAACATAGAACTGCATTACCGCCACCTACTGGACTGGAGTGTGAATCACTCACGTATACACAAGCACACATTCTAAAAAGCTCTCCGTCGCTGCGATTGATTTCCTTTCACACAGAGTGGATCATCACTAGAGTTGCCACCTGTCTCGTAAAATACAGAACCCCGTATGTTACGGGACTCCGTGGAATACGGCTCCGTAACATGCCGTGTTCCGTACTTTACGGGACGGGTGGCAACTGTCGCTGACATGCATTTCCACGCCTCCACTGCTCTCTGTGTGTCTGTGTGTGTTGTGCTCGCTGAGAATTTCAGCTGCTATTTTTGTCTTTACTTCAGCTGTAGCTACCAGAACTGGTTTGCTAGCGAGCGCGGGCCATTAGCACTAGCGATGGTTCGGTACCGGAAGGCCCGCCCCCCAGGACCGAGGGGCTCCTTCAAAATATTTTTTATACTTTAATCCCTTATTAGTGACTAAATATAGACCTGCAGTAGAAACGTATTTTCGAGAATGCTTGTGAATACAAAGCATTACACCATTACTCACACATGCGCCATGGCTCCCGCAGCCACTAGTTTTCAAAACACTCATAGCAGGCAGCGGTTTTAACTGCGCAAGCGCAAAGAGGCGAAGCTGTGACGGTGAGCTCAAGTAGTGAAAAAGGAAACGTTTTTCCAGCGTCCAAAACAGCAGCTTTTTCTTTTAGTAACCACCATTAAATCTGTGAAACAGCTGGAGGTCCTTCATCAAGCACCTGATCAGCAAGTGTTAAGGTGAAGAAAAGAGAACTTTGTAGCTGCTCCATTCACCGCTGTTTGTTCACAGGCGAAAAACTGCAGTACGGAAGTTAAAATATGCAGATAAACTGTTAAAAAAAAAGTATTTCTTATCCGATTACTCGATTAATCGCTGGAATAATCGATAGAATACTCGATTATTAAAATAATCGTTTTATGCAGCCCTACTAGCGTGATCAAGTTTGTGAATAATTTCCACTTATGCCCCGAGTAAGAGTGATGTGTAGCCCTCAGTTACCTGGCCAACAGTGATGACAGTGTTTGCAATTGTGATGCTGCTGCTTGCCATTCTGATGTAAGGCTTGCCTTGGATGGCAGCAGACACAGATTCTGCTCTGTATCAAGCTAAGCCAGCCAAAAGGCTGTCTGTTGGAGTCTAAAAAACATTTGACTAAAGCTGCTGCTGATTGTTTCATTTGAACTTGGAAAGCACAAGTGGTAATGCAAATGAGAGTGAAGTGATGAATAGTCATCCCCTGCCATGAAATCCTGGGTGAAGTATGGTTCTCACTGCTTTAAGCCATTTGTGTACTCATTCATCACATGCAATAGCTCACACACTACTTGGGTTTCTACTAACCTGCGATGAATATCACTGCCACATTAAAGCATTTTCAAAATTGCATTAATTGGTCTAATAGAGTTACTAAAATTACAGCCCTTTTCCATAGTCTCAGTACGGCAAACTTAAGCTGCGCCATATTTTGCATGTGAATTTCCACTGCATCTTCACAGTGAGGGATCAGTGATATTTTCACCATGCTTGGGAAAAAACACCAAACAACTTTAACCCTCTGAGATCGAAGTTGTCACAGGTGACATTACAAACTGTAAACTAAAATTTTACCCTAGGCAATCATATTATGTAATATGTCATTTTTGGTTTTTTTGAAATTGTTCTCACAAGTCTTGGCAATCAGGGAACAAAGAAAATTATTATTCCAACTGGCACAGATGGCACTATTCAAGAGACTCCAAAATATGGAGTTAGGGTTACCATCAACGGTGACTTAGACCTCTGAAGGATAAAAAGCTACCTCCACTATTAATAGTTTACATGTAATGTCACATCATTACAAGAACAGCCACCTTGAGAGCAAGACAAAGGCTGTCTTTTTGTTGCCAGTTACAGTAGTAAAAAGAAAGTACACCCTCTTCGAACATTAAGGTTTTAAGTATCAGGACATAATAAAAAAAAAATAACCTGGCCCTCAGCAGGTCTTAACATTAGGTAAATACAACCTCAGTACAAAACATGACATATTACACATCATTTGACAAAAACTAAGCCAAAATGCAGAAAACACGTGAAAAACTAAGTGCACCCTTACTGCTTCCATAAGAATTAAGAGGTTAAGTAGCAGCCAGGTGCTGCTAATCAAATGCACTTGATTACCTGATCATCAGCAAGTGTGAACACCTCTATAAAAGTTCTGGCAGTTTGCTGCACTGGAGCATTCGGCTATCTGTTCACACAATGCCAAGGAGGAAAAACATCAGCGGTCTTAGAGAAAAACTGTTGTTTCCTATCAATCTGGGAAGGGTCATAAAGGCCATTTCCAAACAATGTGGAGTCCATCATTCTACAGTGAGAAGGATTATGTGTCAAACATTCAAGACAGTTGCAATCATTCACAGAAGCAAGGTCAGGCTATGCAGTGTATGGTTTGTTTGAAGGGGTTTGCCAGGAGAAAGCCTCTTCTCTCTAAAAAGAACCAGCTAATAATTTAATGTCCTGATATATAAAACCATAGACAGAGGCTGTACTTTCTTTTTCCCACAACTGTATTTTTTTATTAAACCAGGATTATTTTGTAAAAATACCAGGCAGTTGTTAAATATGATACACCATCAAGCCACCACTTTCACAACTGATCAACAAGCGTATAGCAGTGCATATGTGAACACACTTTTAACCCTGACATGTAACTATCTATCTATCTTATCTTATCTAACTGCAGTGGTCATGTCACACCAACCATTCTTTCTCCACAGCAACTTATCACAGGTAGGTCAATTACACTGGTAGTGGATTATAATTAGATTTAGATCATATAACTTTCATAATATGCTGCTCCAGAACACTGATTATTGTGACCCCTACCCATTTGTCCGTCACTTTCCCAGACAGCAGTATAATTAACCTATCCAGAACAAGAATACAGTCTGTACCTTTGTACACTTATCGTGCCAGCATAATGGAACTGAGTCTCCACAATGATACAGACATGAACAAATTGCTGGTACCCTTCTGTTAAAAAAAATCCCACAGTGGTCACTGAAATAACTTGAAACTGACAAAAGTAATAATAAATAAAAATGTATTAAAAATCAGACATTGCTTCTGAATTGTGGTTTAACAGAAATTATTTTAAAAACAAACTATTGTAATTGGCCTAGACAAAAATGATGGTACCCCTAGAAAAGATTGAAATAAGTTTACCATAGGGACATGTTTCAACTTTTCACCATTTAAAGGGTGAAAATTAGTCATGTAGTAACCGTGCTGTTTGTATCAAGTTGTGTATCACACTGAACATGGAGCACAGAAAGAGCTAAGGATAGAGCTGTCTCGAGAAGATGAAAAAGACAATTATTGACAAGCATGTTAAAGATAAAGGCTACAAGACCATCTCTCCAAGCAGCTTGATGCTCCTGTGACTACAGCTGCACATATTATTCAGAAGTTTAAGGGTCACAGGATAGTAGTCAACCTTCTGGACGGGCCACAAGAAGAAAATTGATGACAAACTAAAGAGACAGATAATACAAATGCTAACAAAGAGCTCAGAATAACTCCCAAAGAGATCTGAGGTGAACTCCAAGGGTCGCAGTGCATCAATATCAGACTGCACCATCCATTGCTGTTTGAGGCCAAAATGGACTTAATGGAAGATGACCAAGGAGGACACCCCTGCTGAAAGCAAATCATAAAAAGAGAACTGGAATTTGCCAAAATTAATATGCACTGATAAGTCACAAAGCTTCTGGGAAAATGTCCTTTGGACAGGTGAGACAAAACTGGAGCTTTTTCACAAGTTACATCAGGTCTATGTTCACAGATGCAAAAAATGAAGCCTACAAAGAACACTGTACCTACTGTGAAACATGGAGGAGGCTTTGCATCTGGCAGAGGGTGGTTTGAATCTGTGCAGAGTACAATGAAATCTCAATGAAATGAAGTCTCAAGACTATCATTCTGGAGAGAAATGTGTTGCCCAGTGACAGTTGCAGGTCATGGGTCCTCCAACAGGATAATGACCCAAAACACACAGCTAAAAACACCCGGGAATGGCTAAGAACAAAACATTGGGCCATTCTGAAGTGGCCTTCTATGAGCCATGATATAAATCCCATTGAGCATCTGTGGAAGGAGCTGAAACATGCAGTCTGGAGAAGGCACCTTTCAACCCTGAGACAGCTGGAGCAGTTTGCTCATGAGGAGTGGGCCAAAATACCTGTCAACATGTCCAAAATCTAATTGAGTTACAGAAATCACTTGATTGCAGTGATTGCCTCAAAAGGTTGTGCAACAAAATATTAAGTTAAGGGTTTTATAATTGACCAATATAAATGTAATGTGAACTGAAGCTCTATCAGGGACATTAATGACGGGGTGAGCAATATAGTCTCAAAATTATGATGAAATTTCAAGGAACTTTACAATAATATTTATGATATATATAATATTTGTATCAACAATTGCAGCTCACAGGCTGAGGGAATTTCCGTCCTTCTTTTCACATTAAACAGAAATTCACATTAACTACTTACATTCAGAGTCCAGCCAGAACCTCATAGATCTAAAACAGAAACTGAAAAATTCCTCTACAAATAGTGATGCAGTTGCTGCAGGACAATGATTTAACTTCAAGATGGCATAGGAGGTTGGCAGCTTTGCCTTTATGTAGGAATATAACCAGAATGCAACCACTTGAGCTGAGTCCCATATTGCGAAGAGATGCACCACAGACAAGTTGCACTCATCTGCACAGACTGGCTGCAACAAGTTGTCTGTCTGTGTTTATAAAATAGATGGCAATTATTTGCAAACCTTTGCCAATCTGTCTGTGACTGACTGCAGTCAGTTTAAGTAGGATAGAGATTGCTTGGAGACAGGCAACCTGTGTAATTGCCTTGCGACCAAAAGTGGTCACTGCAACTACTAACAATTGGTCTCTGAATGCCGAAAAAGTTAATGCAATCACACGGCAACCACTGATCCTAGTTTCAAGGAGGTTGCCATCCTAGTTTTACTTTAGTGTGACTGAGCTATAAGAATATAATTTATGATAAAGGAAAAAAAAAAATATAATGGTTGAAAAAAAAGCAGTGACAGAAATGTTAGAGCAGAAAGTGTATGCAACAGATGTGTCAGTTTGAATTGACTTTATTTTTATGCCAAGTTTTGAAAAAATTAAATACTACACAAAACCTACTGTAAGACATGCCAAGCATCCAAAATATCTATCAAGTCTACGGTGCATATGGGTTACCAGTGCTTTTATTCAACTACAAAGGCATTATTTTATATTTTATTCTCAACAAGAAGCACTTGATTTCAGACTTCACTGGTCAACACCTGTCAATAACTGGAAGCAAAATTAGAGCCGCACTCACCCAGAAAGCTGGGTTAATTGAGGCTGATTCCCAACATATGGGAAAGTAATATACAGGGCATGAAACCACACCAGCTCATATTACTAATTATCCCAAGTTATTATAGAAATATTTTCAGTTATTACATGCAGTAACTGCTCCTGAAATGTGTTGTCCAGTCCACTCAAGCTGTCTATGAGGAAAATTCTCTGCCCTGCCAGACCGAGACTGTAGAAAACATAATTCTATCCTAATACAACTACACCCAATGTTCTGCCAAATGCCAGCTATTACCCTCTAAGGACTGGACTGAGAGGCAGCCTCAAGTTTTTTTCGTTACTGTTCATGCCTTGTTTTTTTAAATTAGTCATTGGGTACGAAGTGGAAAAAAAAAAGGAGCTGCACAGCCATTATTTTGCATACAAACATTTAATCAAAAAAAATACACGTGCTACCAAGCTCACATTCACCGCATATGCATGTATACTCACACGTACACACACCACCGCCAGGCATGAAAACCCTCCAGTCAGCTGTATGCCAGTAATGATCCTTCTCTGGCACTGCGAGTGCGTAGCATGAATATGTCGCTAACCAGCTGCACTCACACCGTTCACACATCTGCTTTTTATATTATGTACTTGGTACATTCTGAAACTAATTTGCTCACAATCTTTTGCCATTTATTAATTGTAGACCTTTTTATCCCAACCCTTGTGTTTATTTGTTAGTGTGTAAATGGTGCACTGTTGAGGTTAGTTGAAAAATCTAGCAAGACACAGTGAAACAAGCCAGACTAAACAAAGGTTGTGCTGCGGGCTGATGATTCCTCTACCGGCACTAGAATAACAAAAGGATAAAAAATCTCATATCTTGTGCACACATCTTAGAAATAAATATTTGTGCAAAAAAAAAAAAAAAAAAAAAAAAAAGAAACCTAAAGCAGAAATCCTAATAAAACTTTCAGGCAACGAGCTGGAGTCTGCTACAAGAACTTGACAAAATTGTCTCACCCTGTGATGTGCTCACTTAAATCAGCACCTGAAGAACACCAGAGACAGACATGACAGAGTGGTTGACTTTACAGATGGAAAAGAGGGTGGTGAAAGGGAAAGTAACAACATAAAACCAGCTGGAAGGAATGACAAAGGTTTCTTTTAGTGGCAAGCCTGATTGGCACCTAATGTTGTCCCTGGGCATTTCAAGACTCATAAAACTTTAATGTGCAGTTCAATAACAATCCCCTCCCCCCCCTGCCTTCCACTTCTCTATTCTTCAACTGTGGGATTAGAGTGGTTGGGACAACCCTCAAAGAAATTGCAAAATGACTGGCACAAGGTTGTCCAGGGAGTGAGAAAAGCTGCCAAAAATGACAAGACAACCAGTGCAATTGAACAAATTTGACAAAATTCACAAATACTCTAATTCAGTGTCTAAAAAAAACAATAAAGCATCTGTGTCTAAATAACTCAAGTCTGCAATATTGACTAAGCTGAGACTTTTCTGAAACTCTCTCTTAATGGTGTTTGGTTTTCCACTGTGCACAGCACATCGGCAAAACTCTGGCAAAACTTTTTTGGTACCACTCCAGTCGAGATTCCAAACGATGTAAGCCAGTACTAAAAGGTAACATGAAAATACTGCAGGATGCTTACAGGCCAGAGAGAAGTGTCACTAGAATTGTCACATGTGCAACATAGGATGTTGGAGTTTACACAGGATGTTGGACATGAGATATGAAATTACTCATACCTTCCTGATTTTCCTGTCTTTCTTCCTTCATTCCTTCAGCCTTTATAAAGCACAATGTCAAAGCAGTTTGATGTGATGCTACCATGACCACTATCTAAGAATGAAGGGGTATTATCTGAAATTATCTGAAATTGAGTTGAGCTGAGCTGTGTCATTCTATAGAAACTGGGCTAGAATGGAGAAAATGAACTGCAAGCTGTCTAAGCTGGACTACGGTGCCACTGATCCTTTGAACAGCCTGACATGTGTTTGTATGTTGGTTCTCCAAAAATATTCATGATGGCACATCCGACAAGGTCTAACATAACGGTTATACCATCCGAGCTTAAAAAGGTGTCCTTCTTTACATTAGCAAACTACAGCAAAACTGTAAACTCCTTTTGTTTAACGATTTAAGGACATTCATGGTGGGTAGGTGAATCTTTCATAAATGTGGGTAGAGACTGAAGTTTTGTTACATGCACAAGACTGCCATGAGATAACCTGTGGAAAGCCAGCTCTAGATAAAACTGGTGGTAG
This sequence comes from Archocentrus centrarchus, assembly GCF_007364275.1. NCBI lineage: Eukaryota > Metazoa > Chordata > Actinopteri > Cichliformes > Cichlidae > Archocentrus > Archocentrus centrarchus. The sequence goes on along the minus strand of NC_044349.1, from coordinate 9,536,886 downwards.
GGCTTCACAAGAGTGCCATCCTGTGGTAAAATAAAACATCACTAAGCGCAGCAGATTAAGTGGGACTTAATCAGAAAACACTAAAATCCTGTTTTAAACTGCAACTAAGTGGATCTTCAACAGCACCATAATGTCTTATTAAGGTTTGTAGTGGTGTTCCTCTGAAGGAACTCCAAACAACTATGTAGTATTATCATTACTTGTGTTTGTGCTATAATGCGTTTCTTTTTTGTTTTCGTACCTGTGTAGGATATGTGTAGGCGAAGATTAATTGTGTACATATTTCATTATGTGATAACAAAGGAAATGACGAGGCCTTACTTTGCAGGATGAAGAAAGTGATGAGTCTGAGTTACTAACTTACCCTAAATATATTCTGAAATACATACTGATCTTTAACTCTATGCAACAGTGATTGTTCAAAAGTATAACCAAAAACAGGACAAAGATATAAAAACAAGTCTCTGCATTTGAGTAGTTGTATGCTTACTTTGTAAAGAAGAAGGTGGAGTTTTCTCTGCTCTTAGTGAAGGTGATGGGGAGAAACCTCAGGGTGATGTTCATCTTCCTGGCATTGGAGGCCAGTTTCTTGGACTGAACAACAGAAAATTAAATATAACATAGTGGATAATATTAGTAAAATGAATATTCTGAATGAGTGGTCAAAACACCAAATCAAACAGCAACAACTTTAAATTTCTTGTCATTTTAAACAAAAGCAGCAAAAATGACATTTTCATCTTTTTCAATGTGAATATCTTTTTTTTTCTTGCCTATAATAATTAACCGTATACAATTAGAATTTTGTTGCAGCCCCATAAACATAGAACAGCCCTGTACAGCAGTGATTCCCAAGTTCCCCAGGGGGTACTTCTGTAGCAGCGAGGATAGATGGAAAGATTAAGATGGGAATAAATAAGCTAAAATGATTCCAACAGCTGAAACAGTCAGCTAATACGTGTGGATAATTGTTAGTTAAACACAATGCAGAAACAGTGGGAAGAGTTGGCTCAAAATATGAAGGAAAAAAAAAAAAAAGTACTGCAGCTCATACAAGGATTAGTAGTAGCCACTGAACAGCTGTTAGATAGAGTAGTAGCTCGGAGGAATGACTGAAATGGTGAGCTATAGTTATGAACAGTTAAAATGGTTAAGGAAGAGTTGTTTATAAAGAGGTTATCATGTTCATCTGACAGGTCTGTGGTGGTACACTGGATGAAAAAGGCTGGGAAGCACTGTAGTTCATTATCTGGAAAATTACCATTCAACCTACAGTACTGTGCAAAAGTCTTGAGCTACCCCTCATTACATCCACCAAGGAGGTTATTTTAATTTTTTTGTACTGTTTGTGTGCATGCCATTCTGTCTGTAAACATGATAGCTCAAAAAGTTTTAAATGAATTCTGAAAATTGGGGTCATGTTAACAATCCATTCAAATTAATGATTTATTGATCCAAATTTGACAAAAAAAAAAAAAAAAAGCTTTAAAAACGTACAAATGTGGTGTGTATTGTCAACATAGAGATAGTGCAGTATAACGATTTAAAATATGTCACATTTGATCTCTGACCTCTCCTTCAAGGTCAATAGATTAAGCTGAAGGTCAAAGTGATAATAATGATATGTAGAGCTATTTAAAACTATGTTTCTTACTGCCATTGTTTGTACTGACAGCATGTAGGCATATAAAGAATGGATATATGGGGATTCTAAATATTGTGTTACTTTGGCTCTCTGACCTCTTCTTCAAGGTCAAATAAAATCAAACTTTCATAAATGTCTTAACTTTAAAACTGTGCTTAAAAATCTACTGCCTTTGTTTTATTATGACTTATTTATTTATATTACATTAACAGGTTATAACCACTTAAGTACATAAAATAAACCTGTAATCAAAAACTTTTTTTTACTTTATTTGTTACTAAACATTTAAATGAATTTTACTAAACAATTAAATGAATGCTGCACATGCACTATGTACAAAAATAAAAAATTAATAATACTCAAAATGATGTCTGGTGCATTATAATGAGTTTCAACAGGGCAAATAAGTCTGCACTTTGCACTTGTTTTTACTTCACTACAAACTTCTTAAAGTATGTTTAAAAGAACAAAGAAAACAAAATGAAAATATAGTACTATTCCCTTAAAAGTAAATACTGTCCAGAGAGTGAGCTGCCTTGGTGAAAACTTAGATGAAAACTTGGCATGGAGTGTAGTGTGTACTTAAAAAAGTTTGCATAAACTGGAAAACTGGAGGACAAAAGAAGCAGCAGGCCTAAAAAAAAAAAAACAACAGCTGTTGAACAGTATCTATAAGTCCTTAAGAAATCAGAAAAAAATCTAGCAAAGACCTGAGAGATGCATCTGGCCCTTCAGCTGATCCATCTACTGTTCACTGAGGCCTCATCAGAAATGGTCTCAGCGGAAGAGTGACTGTCAAGAAGCCATTCTTAAAGAGGGGAAACAGGAAGGAAAGGCATGCCAACTTATGGGCTCGACACACGGGGAGCGACAAACGACAGCGACGAATGGGTCGCATCGCCACTGGGGTGAAACCGAACACACGGGACGCGATAGCGACGGCAGCTTTGCGAATCACGCTCTTACATCACTCGTCTCCAAGAAATGTAATTGGTTATGAAACTGGAGGGATTTAGACATTTTAAAAGCAGTCCGTGTCAGACACGGCAATAAAGATGAGGAGTCTAAAGATTTTATTGGAACTGACAGAAATCTTGCTGTTAAGGCTCCGCTACAAAAGAAAAAGACAACCTTGGGTTCATCCTATATTAGCACAAAAGTCCTCTCTATCCGTCAGTTTAACGTTAGTGTTACACCAACACGTTCTCATACGGCTGCCTTTTATATGTAACTCGATAATCACTGCATGAAGTGTCATTTAATATAGGAAAGTCAAACAGATAAAACGATGCTTTCCTTCGTGCTGAAGTGGTTGCAGACTGCAGTGTGTAGCATACTCTTCGCTCATTGGTCAGTCAATGAAATTCTTGCTGATTGGTTTAGCGCCACGCGACAGCGACAAAAGTAGAACATTTTTCAACTTTGTTGTGTCGCGTCGCCTGGTCGCGTGTGCACGTCTACGTGTACGAGCTCGAAATTTCACATGCACGAATGTCGCCGGTCGCTTAGCTGGAGGAGGGCAAGCGATTGTCGCCTCATCGCACAAGCTCCATAGGAAATGAATGGAGAGCGAGCGACGTCGCTCCCCGTGTGTCGAGCCCCTTACAGTGGACTATGGAGTGATGAATCCAGATTTGAAATTTTTGGCTCAAATCGTTGTCAGTATGTACAGAGGAGCTCAGGGGAGATGTACAGTGAGTGACAAAAGCCATCTGTTGGAGGCACCAACATGGTTTGGGGCTGCATGTCAGTCAGTGATGTTGGGGATCTTGTCAAAATTGATGCAAGTATGAACACAGGCAAGTACCGCCACCATTGAATATCTATTAAGTGTCTGATTGCCAACAGCTTCATTTTTCAGCATGGCAATGATCCCAAACACACTGCAGTAAAAGCATACCAGGATAGAAATACATACATTGGAACACCGTCAGTCATGGACTGGCCTCCCCAGAGCCCGGACCTCAACATTATCAAAGCAGTGTGGGATCATCTTAAACCAAAACCAAACCAAAAGGCAGCCAACATCCAAAGAAGAGCTTTGAATGTCCTTCAAGAAGCCTGGAGAACTATTCCTGAAGACTACTTCAAGAAACTGCAAGAAAGCTGCCTAAGAGAGTTCAAGCTGTGTTGAAGAATTAAGGTGGTCGTACCAAATGTTGCCTGTTTTTCCTTATATACTGCATTTTCATGTGTTTGCATGTTTCACTAAATCCAAACTCCATCTCACATTTTCATAGCAAACTATAAAGAAATGAGTGGCTTGAGGCCCTCAAAACATGCATCAAACAAAACAGCTGTTCACTTAAACAGGAAATGGTGTAAAAGACAGCCTCTATTATTAGTTATTCTTACTTAATAACAGATATGTTGGAACCTAGGATGGCTGACCTTTAAGTTCAATGGAAATGTTAGTTGGGGGGTGTCTTCTCTGTACAAATACATCCAATTACCAGACATCTGTTTTACACCAAAAAATACTGCTGTGAGAGTTTCATTAGCAATCAAGCCAAAGATGGCCTGAACTCCTACGACCCTCATCTAAATTTGAAAGGACAAGCATTTCCTTTCTGGCTCCTTTATAACTTCAGATTGGCAGCAAGAGAAAGTAAAAAAGAGATTTATTAAAAAGGTGGGGATATAAAGGCCAAATAACAGATTACTGCACTTGCAATGTTCTGGAGGAAAACCAAATCCCAAAGCTCATCATACGCCAAGCCTTTATCTTTCCCTGAGAATATGCCTCATTATTTTGATTGATCTGTTACAGCTGAAGCAGTGACTGCCTCTAAAAAGAGGCAGTCACTGCTTCCAATAAAAGAACACAAATTACTTCAAGCTATCAAATGCCACTTGAGTTGGGTTGCAGTAACAGAACAGGTAATAGCCAGTATGAACTCTTATACAAAGGAATGTCTGTGGTTTGAAGTAACAAAAGTAAGAATTGCATAACTGCAGCCACAAATTATACAAGCAAAGCAATAAAAGCACAAAAAGAAAACAGTTAAGGGATATTGGATTCTTCTGATGTGAAACTGATAGTGTTCACTTTTGATTTTCAAGATGTACATATCACATTGGTTAAATACACTCACCAGCCACTTTGTTAGGTACACCTGTTCAACTGCTCATTAACACAAATATCTAATCAGACAATCCCATGGCAGTAATTCAGTGTGCCTCTGAACATGGCATGGTTGTTGGTACCAGGTGGGCTGATCTGAGTATTTCAGAAACTGCTGATCTACTGGGATTTTCCCACACAACCAAAAAACAGAAAATATCCAGTGAGTAGCAGGTCTCTGGGTGAAAATGCCTTGTTGATATCAGAGGTCAGAGAAGACTGGACAGACTGCTTCAAGCTCATCAGAAAGCAAAAGTAACTCAAATAACCACTCATTACAATCAAGGTGTGCAGAAGAGCATCTCTGAATTCATGACGCATTGAACTTTGAAGCAAATGGGCTACAGCAGCAGCAGAAAACTACACCAGGTGCCACAACCATCAGCTAAGAACAGGAAACATTTCACACTGACTCATCAAACAACAACAGAAGATTGTGAAAACATTTGTCTGATGGTCTGATTAATCTTGATTGCTGCTGCAACATTTGGAAGGTAGGGTCAGAAATAGAGGCAAATAACATGAAAGCATAGATCCAACCTGTCAATGGTTCAGGCTGGTGTTGGTGTGCGGGATATTTTCTTGGCACACTTTGGGCCCCTTAGTACCAACTGAGCATCACTGAACTGCCAACCTGAGTTTTGTTGCTGACCATGTCCATGCCTTTATGAGCACAGTGTACCCATCTTCTGATGGCTGCTTCCAGCAGGAAATGTGCCACGTCACAAAGCTCAAATCAGCTCAAACTAGTTTTGTGAACATGACACTGAGTTCACTGTACTCAAATGAGCTCCACAGTCACCAGATCTCAAATTGATGGAGCAGGAGATTTTCATCATGAATGTGCAGCCAACAAAATCAGCAGTAACTGTGTGATGCTATCATGTCAATATGGACCAAAATCTCTGAGGAATGTTTCCAGCACTTTGTTGAATCTATGCCACAGATATTAAGGCACTGTACCTAATAAAGTGTCTGGTGAGTGCATGTCCAGCACCCTTTGAAAGGGTTTCAGCTTCTCTAAAAGGTTTCATCAGGAGCCAAATAACGCTCTCCTATGAGGAGAATGTGGCAGATTTTTTTTTTTTTTTTTTTTACAACAGATGCCCTTCCTTTTCATACATTTGTTACACCGTAAACAAATGAAGGGATACATTTTCACCAAATATTTTGGTACTGCACTTTGCCCTTCTAGGTGGTACTGGTTGAAACCAATGTAAATCCAAGCTAATGTATATCAATATTGTTAAAATTAGTTATAAAAAGAATAAACAAATTCTCTCAAATTTCTCAAATCATGCACCAGGTCACCAAAGTGCACTACATCCTGGATTCATGCTCACATGAGCACAAAAGATACAATATTTAACTGTTTCATACTAAATCTATAAATAGAGGACTTACTTTCAAAGTGACACGAGGAGCCTGGATGAGGTTGTCTCTGGTGGCGCCATCAGCAAATCGGCCAGTATCCTCCAGAAACCTGTAATCTAGAGTTAAGGCAAAGGGTCAATGATAAAAAGAGAAAATAATTCATTTTTATAATACTACACACTAATAAAACAACCTCAAACCGATTATGTTTAAACGCTTTAGCAAAATCAAATAATGTTTTAGTGGCAAAATGATTCTGTTTGCTATGTAGAGAATAAGCCAAGCAAAGAAGCTGCTCACCGCTGAGAAGTGCCATTTCATCAAATTGTGACAGAGTCACAAATGCAGTTTTATTTCTAACGCCACTGCATCCTGAAACGTCCTTGTGCTTCTTCACACATGGCAAGCTACACAAGACACACAGAAAGCGTTTGTAAGGCAGTGATATCATTATTTAAACAGAGTTTAAGCTTCTGACTTGTGTGCTGTGTCTAATTTAGTTACAGTGTGACGAGAATGGTAGCAAATGCACCACCTCTCAGATTAAAACAAAACCCAATATTAACCCTAACAAGTATTTTCAATACGCATTTGTGTCTGGTTTCAATCGGTAAAGACCTGCCACAAAAATACCCAACATTATGTAATACTTAAGGTACATAATGCAGTTTACCTATCCAAGTAAGAAAGTAGTTTGCTGATATTTACTTAAATACTTAATATTAATGAATCCGATATTGGGTGGGTGGGGGGGGGGGGGGGGGGGGGGGGGGGGTGCATGACTGGCTTTCGAAAGATCTTAAATATTAAAAGCTCACACTCCTTCACACACAAGCACAAAAATCTTGGGATTTTATCTGAGCATGACTAGGCCAGTTTTCAGACTCTTACTGAGAGACAGGTATGTGGACCGAGCCGTGCCAGAGACTGTATTCCTAGAAACTATGTAAAAGGAATGCCGAATGATGCCCAAAAACAACAGGTAACAATCCGAGAATGGAAAGAGCATTTGTTAGCCCCCATCAGATAAATCTTAAAGAAATGTTCACCAATGACATTTTTGTACCATTCAGTATTAGAAGGTGAAGTTGCCAATGCTTTAGCATCTACAGAATTCAAAGAACGTGCAAACGGACCATTGAGATTCAGTGAGGCGTGCTGTCCTGAGGCGCGCCGGCGCTGGACATGAATCAAAGTAAAGTGCAGTCAGTAAAAACAAAAACACAACCATCTGTCAGTCATCGATATTATTTTTCTGGTGGAAGATGTGAAAGGTGAAAGATTGTATTTCTTGAGCTTTTTTTTTTTTTTTTTTTTTTTTTAAACTAGTGATATTAGACACAAATGGAACAAAACTTTATGAAGAATCATGCTATCCCAGTGCAGTTTCAACACTACAAACAACCAATTGCCTGTGATGAGATGATAAAGGTTTTGTCTCTTTGTTTTAAATTCTGCATGAAATCTTGCACCTACTAAGCTATCTAAGGCCATATCGTAGACAAAGATAGTGTGATGCGATTTAAAAACCAGTTCAGTTTGAAAATGTTTGGACAACAATACCAATTTTCCAACAATGTGATGCCAATTCCCAATCTAGAACTGGTTCCACACATTTCCACTGAAGAAAATATTGTATAATATTGCCAGTGCCAAAAAGTTGAAACCACCATTACACTACTAAATTGCTGGGCCAAAAGTTGGAACCACTGATGTCAATGGCTACAGGAGGAACTCTGACAAATAATATACCAATGACTGACAGATGCAGCCTACTAATTCTGTAAGTGATGATTTTCTTCCCATGTAACACCATGTAATAATCTGTTTTAAAACCTGTCGAAATGTTGGCTGCTTCCACATTAGTGGAAAAGAAGCAGTGACAAAATTTTCAGAAACGTGGCTCCATGCAGGAGTCACAAATGATCACAATGAACCACATATCTCATTAACTGGGCCAAAGGCCAGGCAAATTCATTCCTTTTCCATGGTATCCAGGCTTTTATTCTATTCCATAGCACCATCGCTGTGCTCTCTGCTGGGTGAAAGAAACAAAAATGGTCACTGTTGACATTACTGAAATGTACCACAGCTTTTAATTACTTCCCCTTCTCATTTTCTTTTGCACTTAACATAAATATCATTTTGCAGAATAAAAAAATGTAACAATGATAGCTACAGCCTGGAAGAAAGTGATCAAAAAGAAGAGTGAGAAAGTTAGATTGCTTCATTCTGGTAGGAGAAACAAAACAGAATTATTCCTAACCACGTTATGGACAAACAGTATTGTTAAATATACAGTATTCTTGAGTATTTGCTTATAAGACTTTAACACTTCACCAGAGGATATTCATCTCACCTGCACGAATGTGTAAGGCAGGCAGGACACCTGTACTTGGCCTCCTCTGATCCACAAACACCACAGCTGGAGGACAGACAACATGACAAACTGTGGGTTTATTCAGTAACGGTGCTGAACTGGAACACACAAGGGAAACAAAGTAGCCACATGGACTAAAGTACTAATACTATTTTATATAACCACATAATTAGCAGTTAAGCCAGAAAATATTTTTCTTGGTGACAATGTTTAGGAGACATACCTAATATAAGAAGAAGTTAAAGAAAGAGTTAAAAACGAAGTAAAAAGAGAGAGTTTGGTGTCGGTGGTCTAACTTGAAGCTAACTAATAGCTTGCTAACTTCGTAGCTACCCAGCGTAAACATATTACGATAGGTGGTATTTTCTATGTGCCGGCAGGTGTATCTGCTACTCGGTTAACAAATATTAGGACTATAACAAATCTGAAAAGTAAAGCTGCGCAAACCAACTGTGTTGGCCGAATCTTGTCACTGACCAGCAGTCTCATTACTTACCTGGAGAGAGAAATCTTTCTTTTCATCCCTCGCTGCTCTTCTTCCATGCTGCTGTTGTCCATTTGACTCTCCAAAGATGACATTGTGTGTTTTAGGTAAACTAACTGAGCATATAACAGGATAATTGTAGCTGCACGCCGATGAAACGACCGGCTGCATCAAAACAAACGCTCTTCCGCCCTGCTGCCAGCACGTGGAGAGGAGTTCCGGTTGGAATATTGCTCATTGGCGCCTCTCGGTGTCTGCAGATCAGAAGTACACAACAATCGTCCCGTCAACAGTGTTTTTTGTTTTTGGGGGGTTTTTTTGCTTCCTTTCTCCCACTGTATATAAGCTTAAAATAGCCTGGAAATATATAGTAAGTAAGTGGAATAATGCGTCACCTAGTAGGATAGAAGCTACAGACCCTCACACAACCAATCCTTGTGTGCATTTGAAAATTTCCCTCTTCACCAGGCTTCTGTGTGTGCTCATATAGCTGTGTTTATTATTGGGGTGGGTAGTAGGAATTAAAGATTTCTTTGGGCTGTTTGCATATGTGAAAAAAAGGGTGCATGTCCAGCACTTGATAAAGAAAACTGAATTGATTCCATCCATCCATTCATCCATCCATCCAATTTTCTTAACCACTTGTCCAATTACGAGTTGCAAGGAAGCTAGAGCCTATCCCACCTGTACACTCAGGACAGGTCATCATTCTATCATATAATACACCAATACATAGAAACAACTATTCATGCTCACATTCACACCTGTGGGCAATTTAGAATCACCAATTAACCCAATATGCATGTCTTTGGACTGTGGGAGGAAACCAGAGTAGGAGTAGCAAACCTCATACAGAAAGGCCCTAGCAGGCCATTGGATTTGAACTCAGGACTGTCTTGCTGTGATTAATCTCTGCACCACTGTGGCCACTGTTAATTAATTGCATTAGTTGTAAATAAATAAAATTACACTCTCTTTTTACACTTATATTTTTATAATTTTTTCCTGTGATCGTGCTCACACATTTTCACACTGAGAAGAGGTTCTGCACGATATTTCTTTAACTGCTGCACACTGAGTAAATCACAAGTGGGGTTACAACACCTCGATCAAGGGTGCTTAAGTAACTCTCAGAGGTCTTATGTCATTGTGCACAACTAAAACTGATAACATGGTCATTCTGCCATGCTCCACCTTTCTTTACTTTGAAATGAATTTCTTTTTTTCTGTCCTGCCCTCCGTCACAGTGGCCAGTTTGTCCTTCATTCAAAAAAAAAGTACCGAACCATGTGTGGATAAAACGTCCCATTTATTTGTTTGTAAAATAATTTTTATTTACACATTTGCATCCAACTTTATCCTCCACAAACCTTATATAATTACACTTTATTAATGGTAACATAACTTAAGAGTATGATGACTGTTTTCTGTGTTTTCTGACTCTGTCCTCCTGTAGCTGCATTTGACCTCTGAATGAACTAAGCAGTATGATGAACATACAGTCACAGGTGGGAATGCACAAACACACTTTTCCAACATAAATACTCTTCTAGATTGAGCTGTGGTTGACCAAATAAGCAAGTTCTCAGAGTATAAATTACTGTGGTACAGTAATGTGACCAAAAAAATAATAATAAATCCAAAAAACAAACAAACAAACAAAAACGGTTATAAATAAACATACAGTATGCTGTCAATATATACACAGGAAATGTCACTTATGACTCATTCTTTGTTGCAGCACCAATGATAGGTTTCCCCTGAGGAACCTACCGCATAGAAGGAAAAGCTACGAAAATATGTAGTGTATCAAAAAATGGTTCATAAATTAGAAGTGACCAAATTAACATAAGTACTTATACAACATAACAAATTTTGATGTAACCGGTACATACAACACAAAGGCAAAAATGACGTAACTTGACTATTCTTGAAAGCAGGTAGAGGTAGAGCACCATCTGTCAAGATGTACAGGTCCGAATGGGTGGGACCGAAGACAAAAATACCATGAAAACAATGTCAAATATAGCCTCTGATTGGACAGTGAAATATTTAAAGCAGTCACACATTTTCCACATGCTATTGCACTCATATAAAGCTTTAGACAGTGCCCTCTGCAGAGGCCTGGCACGATCCTTCGGGTTGGGCCCCTGCTAAGGATGGTGTGTTTGGGGGTAAACGGGTGGAACATGAGTGAAAGGGAGGTTTGACTTTTGGGGTTTGGACAGGCTGCTGCGATGTGACGCCCTACCCTGTGATCAAGGTGTAATGCGGGTCCATATGCAGCAGGCCTAAGTACCATTTGTGGGAAAATTAAACACTTTACACATTGATTAGCTAAATATCAGTCTACAATGTTCTCCTTTGGGCTCTTTGGTACAAATGTTCCACGGAGATTGATTTCTTCCAGGTGGGGCTGCCTGCTGTTGGATGTTGGGGCAATTGTTACTGTCACAGTAAGTCCTGTTGAAGCTCTCCTACAAACACAACAAGCTCTTAGGGACACTCAGTCTGCTTTGCTGTGCTAGCATCTCTTTGGTAGGAAGGCATTTGACAAGTCTGTGGATTTAAGTGGTTTATGTAAGTGGCTTCCAGGACAGGGATGTTGGTATCAGAGGAAGCAGACCGGACCGATTTCTATGTGTCGCTGACCATTGAGTTCTGAAGTGGGAAATTCCTGTATGTCTACAATTGGTAGCTGACTACTCTCCTGAGTATGGAAGAGGAAACTTGACTGGTGCCAGCTGCCATCTTGGATCTGAAACAGGACAAATGGAGGAGGGGAACAGAAAGGAATGGAATTCTAGTAATTCATGGTCATGACTTTTAATAAATACAAAAAATATATCTTTAGAAAGCTTAAATTTTTCTAAATTCCACTATTACTTATTTAAAAGCAACCCGCAATTTATCAGAGGCATAAAGAATCAGGGTATCAGTTTACATGTTCAAATCAGCCCCATCGAGTCATCAATGCACAAGACAAATCCACTAATGTACAGCATTTTGCTCAGGTTTATGCAAGAATCTTCGGAAAAACTAATCATGACCACATGAAACAGTCACAAAGACAACAAATGTTTTAAAACCCGCACGATGTCTGTAATTACCTTGCACTCATCTTGTAGCACATGTGGTTCAAGTAGTGTGTCTTTCTCAAACATCTGTTTGTTCCAGCCACGAAACCAAAGCCTGGTGTTCTCTTTGTGTCCACTGGAGCTGAAGCTGTCTGCGGTGCCGTAGGGTTGATAACTCAGGCAGTGAAACGTGATGCTTTGGTTAGCCTCGTTGCTCAGTAAATGGAGAAACTTCATCTGGACATTCCCTATGTCAAATACCATCTGTGGGAGTGAGAGTGCACAGACGGTGTATATTGTGATCATCGTGTCATTCCAACCACAATGGGAAAAAGAAATTCAGATACCCCTCCATTCAATATCTGCTGTGGTGAAGCAAAGGCAGGATAAAGTACAGTTGCATGTGCAAGCCATAAATTGATCAAAAAGAACCCTTTATTTTTGTATAAACTTACGTATAAACTAACGTATGTCTACGTTAAGTAATGAAGGCTTTGATAAAGTAAGAGTACTATTTCACTGTTACCTTATCTGTTGCCACTGGATGTAAACATGTCTGTCCCCCTGCTGTAAAGTTGCAGAACACCTTGAAGGCATCAGACGTGCAGCCCAGGTTTGGATCAACCCAGAACCAACCTGAAAACAGAAGAATAGAGAGTGTGTAAGACCTTCTACATGTGCCAAATATAATGACAACACAATCCTGGCATCCAGGGTCTTCGATACGTGGGCAAAGACACTCACCGTCATTTAACTTGTGCTGGCAGTCCAGCAGGTCTTTACAGACACGAGCTGGGTTCTCCTTTGTCCCGAGAGGCTGTTTGATGCTCTCAATCACACTGCTCAGATACTGTAGAGTCTTAAGTACTTCTGTATTCTGGTCTGGCAGGCTCATGTCCATGTTCTGGAAACTCTAATTAAGGATGGGAAAGATGACACCATCAACTCTCAAGTACTAACTTATTATATGGCAGTTAAGTGGCTTCATTAAAGTGACAAGTCCCACCGTCCATCTACTAAAAAAATCTACTAATCCATAACTTCTCTATCCATCTTTGTAAAGTGCTTTACCTCTGTCCTTAGGGCACCATGGGAGTCAGACAGACTGTAGACTGCTAAGTCGTCATATATCTGCCTCTGTGGATTCAAAATCAACATATTCAGTTCAATAAAAACACGTCAGTGCCTTCATTATTAAACTGAGAGATTTTAATCTGTGAGCTTGTTCTCTGGTTAAAGAAAACATGGCAGTTTGAAGACACGTCCAGTTTACTGAGAAAACTTTGAGGTCCTCAGCGAACACTTTAATTCCAGACAAAAGCAGAGAAATAAGCCTTGGATCAATAAACAGCCACATTCCTGATTTCAGTAGAAGGAAAAATAACACATTCCCCTTAGTATAAACACTACGGCTATCACTTAATGTGTGTACACAATAAAGGCAGCTGATATGCTGCAGTTGTTTTTTTGAGGGGGGTTCTTAGAACTGTTTGAACAGGCAAAGGTCATTCAGAGAGCAGAAAGTTACATGATATCCAGAAGCTTGGACAAATAAGAGAAGCCATGCCAGAAAAGGCTTTACCAGTGCTACTGAAAAACATTACAGCGATCTTACTTATTGCTAAAATACACGATTTGTTGGCTCATCTACAGTAAGACAGGAAACAGGTGCTTGCTCTGGTTCTATCATACCCTGGCTTTGCTTTGTCGTCAGGAAAAAAAAAAGGCTTGTATTTCTTCCTTTTCACTGCATAGTCTATTTAAGCTTGAAAAAGCAGACATCTTTGGTTTCAGGAAAGAGAAAAGAGAGGGATGTAACCCAGTTACCCCTCCACCACAATGCGATATAAATACATAAAGGCAAAGTAAAAAATATTTAAAACAATATCCAAGAACTAGACATTATTACATCTGAATTTTACATTAAAGCAGGACTCCTGCTGTCAAGTCAGTCTTGCCTATATTACACAAAGCACTTACTGTTGGACCAGGAGCGCCAGGGGGTCCCTGGGGTGGTAGGAAAGAAGAAGACAAAATGAGTAACTCACTGAAAAATGAGCTCATTGCGGTTGCCATCATTTCACTTTCTGGTCTACCATTTATGTGCCAGTGGACCCCGTGAAGCAAATGTACACTACAGGGAAATGTTTGAGTATACAACCACAGAACTGCCCTAAACCAGCTCACCATGTAAATCTAGAATAGATTCCCAGTCTTAGAGTTGTACAGTGTATGAAGTGAACAGCTGTTCATTGCGATGCATGCTGGGCCAAAGTTACTGCACAAGTCTTGCTTAGTAATAATAATAATGCTTTGTGGAGCTATTTAAAACTATGTTTCTTACTGCAATTGTTTGCATTGACCACATATAGGCATACAGGGAATGATATATGGAGATTCTAAAGATCACGTTACTCTGACCTTTTCTTCAAGGTCAAATAAAGTCAAACATTCATAAAATGTCTTTTATCTTTAAACCTCTGCTTAAAATTCTCCTGTCTTTGGATTGAAAACATTTAGGAAATGATACTGGTATATGGGGATTCTAAATATCACACTATAGTTTACATCCAAATATGTCACATTTGACCTCTGACCTCACTTTTACATTTCACATCTGCCTTTCTTTCAAGTTGACCCCAAAATGTGTTACATCTTTAAAGAAAGTATTGTCAAAAGAGAATGAGCTGCCTAGTTACATAGAAATATTCTGTAGTATAATACATATTACATAATAAGCTCAAGTTATTCATGTGCAGATATTTACAAATCAATAACTCAAATAAAATCAATATCCATTACCTACTTCTACATAAGTTTGTGCAATCAAAGTAAACATCTGTCATGGTACCCTTATCTGATTTTTACTGCACTACAAACTTCTTAAAGTACATTTAAAAAGAAAAAAAATTAATGTGTACAAAAAACAGTACTATTCCCTTAAAAGTAAATAGTGCCCAGAGAGTGAGCTGCCTTGGTGGAGGTTTGCACTCTCTGGACTGCTTCTTGTTTCTTTATATTTTGCTTCCAGTGAGCCAGACATTCCTGTAAATTTTTAAAGTGGTCTTGAGCAATAGTTCTCCAGGCTTTCTGAAGGTCTTTCAAAGTTTTTCTTTGGACATTGGCTGCTTTTTCCATTAGAACCATTAGAATTGTACAAACTCTACTTTTTCTTTATATACTGTATTTCCATGTATGTTTGCACATTTCAGTAAATCACTGCACCTATTCCACATTTTCAAAACTTGCACAGTTCTGTATATGTGAACTAAACTGGAAATTCATAATTCTTCATAATCAGAAATAACAGTGACGTTTATTGTTGTGTTTCTACAGTAAGAATCATTCAGAGATGTGATAGTGAAGTTAACACTTACTCTGGGTCCGGGGCTTCCCTGTGGACCTTGAGGCCCCTGAAAGAATCAGGCACATACCAAATGTGTGTTAAAATGGCTAAAATGATTTCATCAGGCAAGGAATTTTGAATGAACAACACACACTGCCAAAGAAAGAGAAAATATTATCTATAAAGTAAAACAAGTGCAGGCCCACAGTGAGCAGAATGGGACTTGAGTACAGACTCATGATTCATCTTCCTCCATCCTTCTCTGAGATGCTGTTTAGAGCAAGGGTACTATCGTTTTGTATGTGATCACCTACTGCCCCCTCTGGTGGACCAGGGACATAACATAGCTATCAGTGCAGTTGAACTTTTTAAGGCCTCTTAGTGGGATTTCAGTTACTTCGTGTCCATACCAAATGTGAAACTATGCACATATTTAACAGCATCTGAGAGAAAGTCTAGGATTAGAGGCCCACTGAGTACAGTCTTTGTGTGTGTGTTAGGGTAAATTGCAGTGGGATTTAGTCTGAACTGAGAATCTAACTACTTCGACCGGGAAGTGACTGCGTGGATTACATTGCAGGTTGCCGTGTTAACATTTTGACAAGGTATTTCCTCAACACTGTTTACACAAGAGGGCCCCACAGTGAGCTCCAGGAGAGTATGCTCATTATGACTCAGCCATAGCCATAGCCTAAAGTGTCATATAGTACTGACACTTTAGGACAGTCATATAAACAAAACTACCACTACACCCTAGCTCACATTCATGTATCTTTCATCATCTACAGCTCTGTTTTTACACCCAAAAACTGTTTTGAGGTGGCTGCTCAGACAACTGACTGTTTCTCAGTAAGGAATGTTTGACACTTTGGCAGACTGCAATCATGACATAATAATACAGAAGACTTTCCAGGCTTTGATTAAAGGGTTTGATTACATCTTACCATTTCACCACTGTTTCCTTTTGGACCCCTTGGCCCCTGTTGAAAAGGATAACACAATATAAAGACACATACAGCACTGTACTCCAATCTGTATTACCAATAAACTTGAATTAATAAAGGACCAGTGTAAGAACCTACAGGATTTCCCATTGGACCCATTTTTCCTTCAGGGCCTACAGGTCCAGTGATTCCCTGAAATAAACAGTAAGGCTGAGTGGTGGTGCAGCAGTGCCACTGCTGAAAAAGTAGTTAGAACATCTATAAAGACTTCAAGGTATCCTGTACATGTGTCTATCTTATAAATAGTGTTTCTCTTCATAAACACTGTAGCAACTCTGATTTAAAACAAAAATGTATTATATGTCTGAAAGTTGTTTCATATGTGGGGTTTGACTTAAAGCAGCAGTTCTGAAGAAATCACTGTGGTGTGCCCAACTAGTCTTATTTCACTTTCTCTTAAACTCACCAAAGAACCCATAGGACCTTTAGGACCAGTAAAACCTCTCAGTCCCAAATCACCGGTTGGCCCCTGTTTCAAAGAAAAAAGATATTAATTATTTCTTATATAAATCTCCTCTTCTGTTATGGTTTATCGTCTTTTTACACTTTTAATATTGTTTGGCTACTCAGTTGTTTACCTTTGGCCCTGGTAAGCCCTGTAAACCAATCATCCCCAAATCTCCAGCTTCCCCCTATAGGCATAACAAACAAACAAACAAACAAACAGAATCAGATCATATGGAAAAGACAGATCTTTCAAAATGCTTTATTTTTTTTATGTGATGTAATCCCGGTCAACAGTAAATCCCTGTACAAAATCCGCAGTAGATACTTCATTAGGTGCCCACATTTATGAGTAAATTCTAAGACAAATACGTCTTACAACACACAATACATATAAAACCAAAACTTACTATTAGAGGCAATGGATACCAGAAAATAAGTTGTTTGCCTCTCCATATGAGGAGAGAGGCACCTTACTTTTTAAGCAGTCATCATGATATTTAATATGGTGAGCATACAATAGGTAAGAAAATACAACATGAGTTTTACATGATTTTCCACCCAGTTTTAATACCAGACACAACAGGGACACCACACGGTCCTTTTAAAAACTCTTCTTCTCCTTTTCAAAAGAATTGGGGCACACACACACACAAGGCTTTCTGTCTCGATCTACAGTAGCCTCAACACACACTCACACAACCTAGACACACTGCGAGGGGATGGATGTCTGCATCCTATCCTGTGTCTAAGCACATGCCGTCCAGGGTGGCAGACATTGTTTGTACAGCCAGTCTTCCACATTCTTTAGACGGCTCCACTTTGAAACAGTGACTCTGGCCGAGAAACTCTATTAACTAAAAAGTGTAAGGGAATCTGACCCAAGGGCCTGAGTCTCCTCTCAGTTTCATGAGCATCAATGGAGATAACTAAAGGAGGAGAGAGCAAGGGATTAAATGCTGTTTCTCTTTTTCTTCTTTGAGGAGTTACATAAGTAAAGTGGAGCACCTCTTTTTCAGGTCTCTGGAGTGTGAGGATCTTACATAACTTGGCTCTACCCGGAATGTTTCCATTGCTGGTCTCGCCCAGATAATTTGTTACTCCACTCAGGCTGGAAAAGTGTCAGGCACACGCATTTAAACCCTACCATAGAGAGGCTACATAGGCCCCTGAAGCTATATTTAGAGAGGTATTAAAGAATGTATATAAGCTTATGAAGCCATATTTCACTAAGAACATTCCAATGGAAAGCAATGTATGGACTCTACGGGCATTGCCAATATTTCGGAATTACAGATATTTTTATATATGGGCCTTCTTAAGTCAAAACTCTTATAATAACCCATTGAACTGCCACATAATTTACGACAAAATTTGTATATACTAACAGGTTGTCCTTTGGGTCCTGGGTCTCCTTTCTTGCCCTGGTCACCTGCAGCCCCCTTCATGCCTTTGAATCCAGGAGCTCCTCTGTCCCCTGGCAGGCCAGGTTCTCCCTGAACCCATAAAAGTCAACAATTAAACAGTGCAAGTGCAAATTACAAAAGCATTTCTTCACTACAAATTAATTTCATCTGTCAAAGCACTGCAGCAATTCAGAATAAAATACGTCTTTATAACATCATTTTCACCTTGTGACCAGGCGGTCCCCTTTCTCCAGGAGGTCCAGGAAGGCCAAGTTCTCCCAGGGGACCTGGACGTCCAGCGGGTCCTTCCGGTCCCACCAAGCCCCTCTGACCCTACATGCACACACGAGGCAATTATAAAACTCTTTGCCATTGTAAAAATGTTCTACCTCAAAAGGCACTAGTAAAGCAGGTTTTTATTGAAACACAAAATCAAACATTATGCCATTATTTAAAAATGCAACTTTACAATAGCAAATACCATATACAGTAAAAACAAAATGTCATAAAATACAATTAATTACCCTCCACATTTGAGGTTTATGTTTGGGTCATGTTAACAAATAATCCTCAAACTTCTGATGTGGGATTATGATGCACCACCAAAGCAGGCAAAACCAGAAGTATGATCCAGTAGGAAAGCTAAACATAAATATATAAATGTATTTTGGAAAAGATTTTTTTTTTATAAATGGAACTTGAGTGTTAGTGGAGAGTTTTTTTTTTTTTTGCTTGGTGGTAAATATTGTAGTATACTATAATTAGTCGCTGTACAGTATGATTCAGTTTCATTTTTTTAATATCCTAACAAAATTTCTAAAATCATGACAGCACATACCGAAAGGGTGTCCAGAAAACCTGTTAGTGAGTTGTTTTTCATTTTGCAGACCACAGTGGTTTCCTGCTCCATCAGCAGTGTCGTGAGGCAGAAGGGAGCCAGCGAAATTAGAATAACACACTGAGTGAACTGTTGCCTCGCATGCGGCTGACAGTGAAGAGAGTGGATACTTTAGGAATCTGGGTGGAATTACACCACTAATGGTTTACTGGATGAAACCTACAGTATGCAGGTGTTGGCAGACCCTTACATAAGAAAAAAGCCAATTTACCCCTCACCTTTCCCACAGACAGAGGTGTGGGTAAAGGGGCTATGTGCCATTTATAAATCGTTTTGATCTCGAATTAAAAGAAAATCACTCACACTCAAACATGAATTCATTCTTGAAGTTCAGTTGAATATGAGGCTCTTTAATAGCCTGAAAATGATTAACTTTTCAACCAAACTGAATGTCTTTTTGAAGGAGACCTTTGGGATTTAAAGTGTCATAAGTTCATTATTATATTAGAAATTAGTGTTAAATTTTGTTTAAAATGAGCACAAATTGTTAAGTTATAGCCAAAAAGGTCATTTATGAGGTCACAGTCATCTTTGACAAATAAGACATCTTTTGGTCCATTCAAACATTTGTGCCAACTTCACATGAATGAAGGTTTAGGCTGTCGCTTGGGCAGAAGCATAAGAACACCTACCCGAAGCTTCAATATCCCAACAGTGATGACAACAGTATTGTTCCTGAGATGCAGCTGGAACTTTGAATATCTGTTTTCTGGGGAGGATTTTTGCTACGTATGTTTAACTGCTGCTGATTATTATATATTGATCAAATGAAGGAAAAGAATGAATAAAGACATGAGCATTATAATGGAAATAGTGACTACGAAAGACAAAGAGAATAACTGCTATTTCACAGGGATTTAGGAAACCTGCCAGCTTTTTCTTTCCATTTACGGGAGCAGATACTGAGAAATTGAAACAAATTCTCGGTGCTCTTAGTCCCAGCAAAAAGTGCCTTAAACACTAAAGAGACTGAAGCAAACAGTCAGCTCAAGCGTTTGTAACTTTTTTTTTTTGCAGTGGTACTGTATGTACAATAAATACTAGCATCACAAGCATAAAAGTCAAGGCAGAGCTGATGATTATTTGAAAGGTTGTTTCAAGAGACTCAGAATTTGCAGCTTTTATACAGCAGTTTGATTTAGAGACACCCAATTAAGGAGTGAAGAATGTCCACCATCAAGTAAAGCAACAATGACATGCTACAGTAACTTTGCAGAGCTGAAAATCTGCCTTCTTACAGAGCTGAAAGTAAGAAGCGATGCAATATTCATCACTTTTGCCTGTCAGTCTTGTCTGATGCAGTCAGTAAGAAATATTGTCATATGTTTAAATTAGACACAATTTTAAGGGATGGTTTACCTTCTTTGGACACCAGTTTGTAAGAAAAGGCCTCTGTGAATAAAATTCAAATTAAAAAAACTCAAGTGCAATTATGGAGTGAGAAACTGTATAGTTTCAGTTTAACTGAAAATGGCCAAAATAAGCCTTACTAGACTTTTCATACAACATTATCTAAATGAAAGCCAGACAGTAGGACTTGGCTTTCCAACTTACCAAAAAGGGCCTTTGCATGCATGTAATCCCAATCCACTTTGGCTGCATCCATATTTGATGAAGCCCAAAATGAAGAGGCCAATCAAATCAAACAAGACATTTAATGATCAGTCCAAGTCTCCAGTCTCACTCATAAAACAGCAGATGGAAGCAGCTGGAGGAAAGCCTTGGTCACTTGCATTCCTCTTATTCCACCAGTCCATTTGTTGACTTTTGTGGTGCTGCAGTGATATTCTTCGAATGCACACCACAAGTCTCCTTTTTGTCAATTTAATGCTACTGACGGCAAAGGAAATGCCCTGTTGACAGTTTAGTCATGCAAGTATGTCTTTTGAGTTCTTCTGTGACCAACATTAATGGTGCTGAGCAAAAACTTCCAACTGAACTCTGCTTTTTAAAAATATATATATTTTTCGTTAATATGTGTCTATTGAATTGCCTAAAAGGAAAAGCAAATCAGCAACTCAAGCCTAGTTAGCATTTGCAGTAATGTTAATTCCACTCAAGTCCCAAAACCAAAGAAACACTACTGTCTATATGTCACTGATTACCTGGCGCCCTTGTTTTCCTGGTAGTCCTGGTAAGCCAGTCAGTCCTGGAGGACCATCAGGCCCTGAATAACCCGTCATTCCTTTGAGTCCAGGTAAACCAGCTGGCCCCTGTTAAATGACAGCATCATTTAAACTCAGTTTCAAACTGAGAGGCATTTGCAAATACCATCACACTTCTCATAAAACATCACTTTTTGTCAATAATTTCGCAACCATTTTTTTCTTCCTCTGACATTTGGCCTGAAGCACTGAAGTTCACAACTGGATTGTAACAAACATAAAATAAAACATTTGTAATGGTCATCTGTTGATTTAACTGTTTCAGTTATCCCCATGTCAGTGCCTTCCCTGTCTTCTTGTCTCTGTCTTCATATTTCTGTTAGTTTGTCTTTTGATTACTTCCTGTTTTATTTTGAAGGTTGGTATTCTTGTGTCTTGCTTCCTGCCTTTGTTCTTTTTCTGCCTTTTGTGGTTGTGTGGCCCACCATAAGTGTTTCTGTGTGTCATTGTCAGTCACCCCTGAGTGTGTGTGTGTGTGTGTGTGTGTGTGTGTGTGTGTGTGTGTGTGTGTGTAAGCATTTATATATATATTTTTCTTGATGCCATTAGGACTTTGGCTTATATACGTTTTATAATTAAAGCATTAAAGCTCACTTTATGTTCTCCATCTGGCTTCTCTTTGATTGCATTTGTGTCCTCATTTGAGTCAGTCATAAAAATTAGAATTTGTGTAAGCACTGTGGGTCTTATCTTTATGGGTTTAGTACATTTCTGGTTGTGTTTTAAATGTACACTAAGATCATTGTTCATGTTTACAGTCTTGCGGTTCTGTTTTTTTAATTTTTTGCTAAATTTGTTGTTTGTATCCTCCTGTGTGCCTGGTCCTAGATTTTGTCACATTCTGTTGCAACAGCACTCCAGCTATTGTGAATATTACTACTCATGCTTGCATACCAGTTCCACTTATCCTAAATACAATACTACTGAATGATCCCCACTACTGCTTTTTTTTTTCTTCCCTTTTTTTTTTTTGCAGTAATTGGGACCATGTAGACATATGCAATAATAAGGTACTCAGCTACATTGCTCTTAAATGTTACGAGGCTGTTTTTTTCTCTTTAGGCCATGCACTTAGTTGAGGTGATATGATGCTCACTTCAGTGCCAGGAGCTCCAACCAGACCTCTTGCTCCTTTCGTTCCAGCCAAACCCTAGAAAAACATAAACATAAAAAACATGGGCATTAAAAATAAAGTTTTAGTACATCACTCTCCAGACACTAAAAAAGTCTAATAAAAGTTTTATGGAGAACTTACATGCAGGATTTTTACTATACTTTTATCAGTCAAGACAGATATATACATATTTATTAATGACATGAACGGCAGCTAAAATCCCATTAATTCACAGTGAAGTGTTTAAGCTTTGAGTGAGAATCACTGAATAGTGTTGCAAGAAAAGTCCACTTTGAATACTTTTATGAACACTTAACAACTGTAAAAACAAAATACATAAAAAGCTACATCCTTTGACAGTGATTTATGTGTAGTCCCAGAGAGATATTGTTCAAGGAATGCCTTATCAAAGCTGTTAATCTGAAACAGGCATACAGAAGATCCTCAAAGTTTCCAGAGTTTCCTGGCAGATTGCTAAGTTATCAGTATTTCTAAGCATATGGGAAAACAAGTTGCATGTTAAGGTATTGCACAAACCTAATTTGAACTCAAGTCCAGCTGGATAAATGGACAGAAATGGTTCCATAATATGTGAACTGCTTTTATAATCACTCTTCTATACAAGCTTTTCACATGTGGAAGTTAGTCAGTCATATCTGGAAACCTGTGATACTTCAAAATTACAAAAGGTCATACGGAATCTGATCAAGGAGGGTCAAAGCTGTAGCACAGGGAAATCACAGTTATGTAATTAGATGGCCTGCGAAGGCCAAGAACTCTAAAGAACATGACAAAAGCAATAAGTCATTAATAAGCATCAGATAAAAAGTTCGAGACGTTGAGTCATGCATTCAGGGTGTGAAGAAAAGCTTCATTTTCCTGGTTGCCATCCAAATTTCATTGCTCCAAGCCTTTTTTCTACCTCCTGCTTTCTAACTAGATGAAGCTGGATTTTGTTGTTTTATTTTGTTTTGTTTTGCTGAATGTCCTCCACGGCTGAACTAAAATGATCTAGCTTGACTGACAGTTTAAATATTTGCACTTGCATGCTCCTGTGGTGACAGGCACAAGGTGAGCAGTGGGGATTTTGATCAAATCTGCTTGCATCTGTTTTCATATATTTTGCTGTGAAAGGTATAAATCCAACACTCCACACTGTATGCAGAGAAGAGATCAAATTTAGTGACTCCGTAGCCCCTTAACTGGCAAGGGCCCGGTGACGGGCCGTTTGTAGTCCCTTTTATATGGCAGGCTAGACCCTCCCATTTTTATTGACACGTCATTCGGCCAATCATGTAACTGGCTGCACCAAATCACCTGACAAAGCTACGTGACGCCCTCTGAGTATTATTGGCTCTGGGAAACCCATTTCTTAACATTATTGGCCGAATGAGGTGTCAGTCAAAATGGGCGGGTCTAGCCTGCCATATAAATGCACTTCATTCGGCCCGCGGACCAGACGCAGCCGATTAATAGGCTATGAAATGGGTTGTTCAGAGCCAATAATAACCAGAGGGTGTTATGTAGTTGTTTCAGGTGATTTTATTTGCTGCCAGTTAAGGGGTTAAACAATTTCCAAAATACTTTCTTGACTCACCGGAGCTCCTTTTTCTCCTTTTGGGCCTGGTTCTCCAGCGAAGCCTGGTGATCCCTGTGCAATCCAAGAAAAAACACAAACTATAATCATGCTGTGTGGAGCTATATAATTTTGAACTGATAAACTATGAAAATGAAAACTATTCACAGCTGTCAGAAAAATGCACTACAACCGTTTACTGACGTACCGGTGGGCCTTGTGGTCCAATAGCCCCACGCGGTCCAGGGGTACCGATATAGCCCTGAAACATAATTTTCATATTTGGTTATTTTTTCCACCAGTTTTCATTTGTGAATGATACATGCAAGTCATTCTCATGCTCGTTACTAAAGGGAGAGCCTCATGCTCAAAGTGTACAAAGGCCCGTTTTCCACATTCAAAAATACTCAATCACAGGTTCCATAGCATCAATGTACATTTTTGTATTGAGTTGAATTGTATTTATTGTATTGCCTTAAAATGAGTTACATTGAATTTAACAGCATTAAAAAAAACTATTACAAAACTCAATGCAACTAACTAACCAGTCGGTGACATCATGATAGCAGCATCTATCTTTTGTACTATCTATGGAAGCTACAGAACAAACCCAAAATGTCATATTTTTACAACAATGAATATTTTTGAATTTGTAGATCCATTCACAGACAAGCATAAATCCCCCAGTTAAAAAAAACTTCAATGCAGCTGTGCGCTTGAGTGTGTGTACTTTTAGGGAAAGGCATGAACCGGCAAAAAGCACCACATTTCCTGGGAAGAAATGTGCCTTATTGCTTGGATTTTGGTAATCCTCTTCAACATGTGTGGTCTGCTATTATGTGAAAGGGGCAGCATAGAGTATAAACAACAATCAAGCAGACTAAGCAGTGTGCCATGTGTCTGATGTTTAATAGTTCTTTCTACCTGATATCCTTCATCCCCTGGCTCTCCACGCTCTCCTCGTTCCCCTGGAGGCCCCTGTGCAGACATGAATGCACACACATGAATACACATACTGTATATGCATGTCTGTCTTTTACCTACACAGCTTCAATTGAGCTGGGCAGCTATTCAGAGTTACTCCTCAGTCCAACACATACCAAACACATTCTCTGAATGTGACCTACAAGGTATAACAACACAGAGGCCGTCATTGTATTGCTTATACTATGTACTGTAATTCTGTGCCAACTGGAAAATTCAATACTACTCATATGGAAGGTTACTATCTGTGCACACAGCCAATATCCCTGACTGTTTGTGCAGGCCTATGTCAGTAGTCAAGTCCATTGTGGGGAAATGTGTCTTAGAGAACACAGCTTTCATGTAACTGTATGACTGTGGGCTTTCCCAAGCTGCTTTATGCTGATCCTCTTTTGATATTAGTCTAAGAATGAGTCACTGTGGAAGACGCAGAATTCTTGTGGTGACTTAGCATAAGCACTGGGAAGTAAATTTGTATTCATAACAGTATTGTAATGAGACTTCTATTATTGTAGGAGCAAAAACAAAAGCTAAGCTTAAGCTTTGCCCTGTGTGTGGGGTAAGATTTATTTTTTTCTCTAAATTCTCAATCTGTAACTAAGACACAGAAAGTTGATAATCGCTCGATACACGTGACAGATTTAGGACAAGAAACATTAACACTCATTTTTATAAATGACTGCATTTGGTGCTAAAATCAGGAGCTGATCAGGATTAACTTTTACATCCAGTGTCAATCTGGTATTTGAATGGCTTTGTTAAACAGAGCAAGGAGAGTTCAGAAAGGAGAGTTTAAAGGAAAGCAAGACCTACTGGTTCACCTAAGGGCCCTGGCAGTCCCGGGGTCTTGTTGTCCTCACCTGGATAACCCTGGGATGTAGCAAACACAAATGCACAATCACACATGCAAGGATGTAGATTGCAGAAAGATAATTTTGCAACCACAGAGTGTTTTAAAGAAGTTTGCAGAAACCTAAGCAATCCAAGCATGGACATATTTCACAAATTCAGGATCAAATTACCTTTTCACCTTTAGGGCCTGGTGGGCCAATGGGCCCAGGCTTGCCAGGGTGCCCCTAAAGAAAAAGAAGTCTGATTATTGTACGTAATGGAGCTGCCATATTTCCACTAGCTGAAATATGCTGAGTCTCTGAGTTCAGCTCTAAAGTCTGACAGCTTTTAATCAGAACTGTTTGATAGAAACAAAATTCCTTGTACAAAAGCACTCATATTCTGTATGAGTGACTCTAAAAGCACACATGTACATACAGATTCACAAAAAAACGAATAACATTAAACTGTAAAAAGGAATGACATGAACCTGATGTACCCTGTTCACATTTAGCCATTACAGCATTAGCATTGTAACTCTGCCTTCTATTTGTTTGGAATTTATAATTGTATTTTCTGATACTTTGTGTTCTTTTGATAACCATGAAAAATAATGGCCAGTGGCAGGGATACAGTGTTCTCCAGATTTGCATTTGGGAATGTCTCAGGCTCCTGGGGAAGGAGCCTTAGACTAGACTAAAGTTACATTCTACAACTGTATTGATTTGAATTGATTTTATTTTCTTGACTTCAGGGGAACCTTTATGTGTTTTTATCTAGATGGCTTAGTAATCCTACTTTGTTCAATGATTGCGAGCATTGTGAGCATTGTGTAATGTCCTGAGCCAAAACTCAAACTAGACTTAGAGAAGAAGCATTCACATGGGTATATGTGGGCACACGTATAATTTATGTGTGTGTGTTTTTTTTTTACAATATACAGTAATCTATACAATATACATTCTTGTATACATGAACCAACACTGT
The DNA here is from genome assembly GCF_007364275.1 of Archocentrus centrarchus. Lineage (NCBI taxonomy): Eukaryota > Metazoa > Chordata > Actinopteri > Cichliformes > Cichlidae > Archocentrus > Archocentrus centrarchus. Next base: position 9,510,047 of record NC_044349.1, on the reverse strand, counting down.
TGTCATGAAACCATATTTAGGAAAAAACTCACTGGATATCCTGGAGGTCCTGGTTGCCCTTCTATCCCCATGACTCCAGGTTGACCCTTGAAGCAACGCAGAAAATGTAATCAGAATAAGGCCTTGAATCAAATATGGTGCTTTTGTTTTGCTTTTTTTTGTCTCCTCTAGATAAATATAACCTTGGCAGGGGTAGAAACGCTTGATCCACAACTATGACAAAAAAGTCTCAGTGCTTCTACTGAGATGGGAAGAAAAATGTCTGGCATACTCTGCGGGAGGTCTTTGTCTTCCAAGCTCGGGTCCTGCACAGTATCTTAGCTATTCCCAGGACTGCACTCTTCTGGACAGAGATCTCGGATGTTGTTCCTAGAATCTGATGGAGCTATTCTCCCAGTTTGGGGGTCACGTAATCGGAACACTCAGGGCAGTGACCCCATATATATATATATATATATATATATATATATATATATATATATATATATATATTTACACAAGGTTTAAGAGTATGTTTATGGGAATTTTTGACCATTCTTGCAGATGCGCATTTGTGAGGTCAGACACTGATGTTGGAAAAGAAGGCCTGGCTCGCAGTCTCCATTCTGATTCATCCCAAAGGTCTTCTGTTGGGTTGAAGTCAGGACTCTATGCAGGCCAGTCAAGTTCTTCCACACCAAACTTGCTCATCCATGTCTTTATGAACCTTGCTTTGTGCAGTCATGTTGGAACAGCAACGGGCCATCCCCAAACTGTTCCCACAAAGTTGGGAGCATGAAATTGTCCAAAATGTCTTGGTATGTCTTTGTTTTAGGGCTGCATAAAACGATTATTTTAGTAATCGAGTATTCTATCGATTATTCCAGCGATTAATCGAGTAATCGGATAAGAAATACTTTTTTTTATTAACAGTTTATCTGCATATTTTAACTTCCGTAATGCAGTTTCTCGCCATGTGAACAAACAGCGGTGAATGGAGCAGCAAAGTTCTCTTTTCTTCACCTTAACACTTGCTGATCAGGTGCTTGATGAAGGACCTCCAGCTGTTTCACAGATTTAATGGTGGTTACTAAAAGAAAAAGCTGCTGTTTTGGACGCTGGAAAAACGTTTCCTTTTTCACTACTTGAGCTCACCGTCACAGCTTCGCCTCTTTGCGCTTGCGCAGTTAAAACCGCTGCCTGCTATGAGTGTTTTGAAAAACTAGTGGCTGCGGGAGCCATGGCGCATGTGTGAGTAATGGTGTAATGCTTTGTATTCACAAGCATTCTCGAAAATACGTTTCTACTGCAGGTCTATATTTAGTCACTAATAAGGGATTAAAGTATAAAAAATATTTTGAAGGAGCCCCTCGGTCCTGGGGGGCGGGCCTTCCGGTACCGAACCATCGCTAGTGCTAATGGCCCGCGCTCGCTAGCAAACCAGTTCTGGTAGCTACAGCTGAAGTAAAGACAAAAATAGCAGCTGAAATTCTCAGCGAGCACAACACACACAGACACACAGAGAGCAGTGGAGGCGTGGAAATGCATGTCAGCGACAGTTGCCACCCGTCCCGTAATGTTACGGAGCCGTATTCCACGGAGTCCCGTAACATACGGGGTTCTGTATTTTACGAGACAGGTGGCAACTCTAGTGATGATCCACTCTGTGTTAAATGAAGTCCATCGCAGCGACGGAGAGCTTTTTAGAATGTGTGCTTGTGTATACGTGAGTGATTCACACTCCAGTCCAGTAGGTGGCGGTAATGCAGTTCTATGTTGGTTTGCCAGCCCCCAATAAACCCACAAAAAAACGTCAGCACTAATGCTGCTAATGCTAGTGAGGAGCGCCGCTTACACCGAGACAGCTGAGCGCTGCAGAGTTTAAACGAAGCATCGACACAGTAAATTTGTGTCGATAAATTTTTAGAATCGATTTAATCGAGTTAATCGATGAATCGTTGCAGCCCTACTTTGTTTCACTCGAACTAAGCCAACTCCTGACAAACAACCCCACACCATAATCCCCCCTCCACCAAACTTTACACTTGGCACAATGCAGTCAGACAAGTACTGCTCTCCTGACAACCACAAAAACCCAGACTTGTCCATCAGATTGCCAGACAGAGAAGCGTGATTCGTCACTCCAGAGAACATGTCTCCACTGCCCAAGTGATGGTGTGCTTTACACCAGAGGTCCCCAACCCCCGGGCCGTGGACCGGTACCGGGCCGTGGGACATTTGGTACCGGGCCGCACATAAAGAATAAATAACTTAAATTATTTCCGTTTTACTTATCATCTGCGCCTAAACTATATTTTATTTTGAAAAATGGGCGGATTCGCTCCGTTACTTCCCTCCATGACTTCCTCTTGACGTGTCAAGACGTTTCTGCTCACATGATACGTCACCGCTAAAATTAAACCCAGAAGCTTCAGGCCTGTCTAATGAAATCGGTTGGTTGACCTACATAACGCTTCTTTAAATTTTTGAGTGCTCAACAAGAGTAGAAAAGCGCTATGTAAGAACTAGTCCATTTACCATTTTTATTTATCAACACCGGGGATAGCAGTGAGGTAGACCCAGCCATCAAACTGACTCTCCAGCGCTTGACACCGCGGCTCTGCAGCCACGCTTCATGTGAAATCGGCCGAACCCAGTCAAACCAGAAGCCAGCAAAAATGAGTATCAGAGAAACAAGCTCAGGGGGCTTACACTGATTCAGTGTTATGGTGAGCTGTATTTTTCATGCGCTTTATACAGTAAAAATCACCTAAGTCGAAGTCGCATAAATCGGGATTTCGCTCTAGTTGGATGGCATCTGCAGGTCCTGATTTTTCCTAACATTAATTCCAATAAAATCATCACATAAATCCGTCGGATATTCACCTACCTCGGATGAAAAATCTGGTCCCATTGTAATAAATTTCCAGTTAAATGTGATCGCATAAACTGGATGAGTTTAGCGCTAAAACCCTCCTCAGCTCCTGTCCGCCCACTTCCATGCATCGGCTCGTTCGTGCACAACTACACACACACTAACAACGCCTGGAAATTGTTTTAGTGTTTATATCAGTTCATTTCACCGGGGACAATCGTGGCAAGTGTAAGCTACAAACTTGCACTTACGAGTAAAATTTCAGATTATAAAATTTGCAGAAGCAAATTCATAGATGAAGCAGAAGCCATTGCAGCGAAATTCGATAATAGACCCCAAACTGGGCCATTTGAATCCGACTGAGGTGATTTCTACTGTATTTGTTTTTGCGGTGTATCTTATTTTGAAGGCATGTTTTACCATGGCTCTAACAGCTGACCAGGGAGCGCTGTGGGCAGAGAGCCTGTTATTCATGTTGAGGCGGGATGTTACGAGAACGCTGCTGATAGAGTTGCATACGAATACAAAGTGGATTCCCGTTTTTTATTATTATACGTAGAAAATATCACACTTGGTTATGGTCGTATCATTTATTTTGACGTATTTATTCGCCACACCTTAAAAGCCGGTCCGTGGAAATATTTTCTAACACTAAACCGGTCCGCGGCTCAAAAAAGGTTGGGGACCACTGCTTTACACCACTGCATCCAATGCTTTGCATTGTGCTTGGTGATATAAGGCTTGGATGCAGCTGCTCGGCCATGAAAACCCATTCCATGAAGCTCTCTATGTGCTGTTGTTCCCACTCACTTCGTCTTTGTTATAATTGCACTAACAGTTGATTGTGGAATATTTAATGACTGGACTTGTTGCACAGGTGGCATCCTATCACGGTACCATGCTGAAATTCACTGAGCTCCTGAGAGCGACCCATTCTTTCACAGATGTTTGTAGAAGCAGTCTGCATACCTAGGTGCTTGGCTTTGTACACCTGTGGCCATGGAAGTGATTGGAACACCTGAATTCAATGATTTGGATGGATGAGTGAATACTTTTGGCAATATAGTGTATATAAATAAAAAAAAAAAAAACTATGCAGTTTGACTTCAATTGACTTAGACCACGACACTTCCTCCATACCTCACAGATGGAATGAGGCTTTGGTGTTGATGTCTTCTTTTTTGTTTTTTTTTTACTCAAGGCCACATTAGCTGACAGCTCAGCTGATACAATTCCACAGGTTCAATTAACAGACATCACAGACTTGCTATTTAAGCTATTTCACCCTGCACTGCAAGCCACTTAGTAACACAACTCCACCCCAGCTTCCCCGTTAACATTGTGTTTGACTAATCAGTGTCATGTGTGTTGCAATTCGTCCCTGCTTTGTCCTGCATAGTGCTACTAGTCACCTCTGCTTCCACGTGGATACATGGAAAGGTGCATGAGGTCCCCAAAAAGAAAACAAACAAATATATATTACTGTAGATGGAAAGAACAAACTTCTTTTGTCTTTTGCTTTTTTCAGCTTTGTGCAGCACTACAATTCCTCTCCTATGGTCCTGTGAGAGTTGTGGCTAATACAAGGTTTGGACCAACCAGTGATTCTTGAGAAGAGAAAACTTTGTCATCAACCACCATTTGCTAGCCTGTCTTTATATCCACATCCCACACCTTCAATATAATCTCCCTAACTTGAACACCTACATCCAAGTAGCTCCAAGTAGACAGAAGGAATGGGATCTTACAGGTGGGCCTCGTGTTCCCCTGGCACCTTTCAGTCCCGGCTCGCCTGGCAGGCCGATATCTCCCCGGGGACCAATCTCACCAGCAAGACCAGGAGGACCTCTCTCTCCCTGGAAAGATTTAAAATATATATAAATATATATAAAAAAAGATTTAAAATATCATTTGCAGCTATACAAACTACCATTACAGCTGAATCTAGGTGTTTTCTTTTCATAATGTAAGTTCTCTGTAAACATGCTTATGCCAAATGGCACTGGGCTTTGTCTCCCTCTTTAAGGTTGTTTTGATGTTGGGAAACATACTTTAGAGAAAAAAATGGCATTGATCAAGATGCTTACTTTTTTCCCATGCCGTCCTCTGTTTCCCGGGGATCCCAATTTTCCTTCTGGACCCTGTAAAGCAAATGTCAGTAAATTGTATTGAATATGTTTGATATTAAGAGGATTACCTAAATAGCGTAGAAAAAAATCCTGATTCTGTCATATTTTGGATTCTATCTCACTTTATTGCCTGATGTTCAGGTCAAACACCAACCAGCAGATACAGAAACAGCAGAATCTTTTTCATACATCTGTGGGAGGCGTTTTTATAGTTAGAGATCAATAGCTTCAGTCTATAATGTTGTTCTGAGCTCTGAATCAGTTCCCTAAAGTACCCTTCCTTTCAGATAGCAGTGACCTTCTTGATCCTCATCACCCATGGCTAAACTTGGATCTATAGCTCCAAAAATCAAGAAGATTTTGCCAGCTATCAAACTGTGCTATATATCCAAAATCTTTGACATGGTAATTTTACTGACCCAGTAGCAAAAAGTCTTTGTTGAAGAGCAGACTGACCCCTACTGGGAATCAAAGGCATTATTTCAGAGAAATGTGTCTCTGTATTTCCTACATTTACAATATAGTTGTGGTATTATCTGGAAGTTAAACTTTGGAAAAAACATTAACTTACACGAAAGCCCTGTTTCCCAGGCTCTCCAGGTGGCCCTGGGGGTCCAGGGCCTCCTTCTGTCCCTTTTTCCCCTGGCTCCCCCATTGGCCCACGCTCACCAGGCTCACCCTAGTTTGACAGAGAAAGTTGAAGACACACACACACACACACACACACACACACAAGAAAAGTTATAGACAATTCAGTAACAACAGAATAAGCTTTTATTATATTACCAACAGACAGACAGGAGATTTTGGGCACATTTACATAATTTTTACTTCCTTTATTAAAATGTATATTATACTCAAATCCAGTATTAAGTTAAGTGGATACAATAATGCACTAAGATTCAATACTGAGATGACCTTATTTTTTAATCCAGAGCTAATCTGTGGATGTTCTAGCATTTCGATCTACTGGCAAAGGGTAAATCCTGCCAAAACAAATCCATATCTCATTTTGGCTCCCTGGTTTGTTTTATTAGAAAGAAGCAAAGACACACAAGTCAACAAACCTTGGCTCCATCTTTTCCCTGAGGCCCGTCTTCACCAGGGAGACCGGGAGGACCCTATAAATATATCACATTTTTAAATAAAACCCATTCACTGTTGCAAAAAGTTATGTCTAAACTTAAGGCCAGAATTGTGAAATTCTCTAAAACAGAAATAGTTTCATGAAATATTCAAATTAAGTTGAGACTGTAAGACCTTGTCCTCAGAATATCTGTATTGAGAAGATCTCAAAAATCACATATGACCCAGGTTTTTATTTTTCATCCAAGTTCTTGATAATCAGATAAGATAAGAAGAAAAATGGATGACTCTCAGACATCATCGAATTTTGAAAATCCATTCAGATAACGCAAGAAAACAACGAGATCACAACAGCTCCAATGCCAATGAGTTCTCTGGTCACACCTACCTTTAAAACTATTATAGTTTTATAGCACAGATTGTATTTAAAAGATGGATGTGGCCAGAAACTGCTGCACATTTAAATGGTAGCAAGTCAATTACAATGTAACCAGTGAAATATAGCCTGCTTTATAGTCTATTCTACTGTAAAGGGGACCATAATTTACAAAATGAACATTATGTGGCATAAAATAAGATGTAAAACTGATTGTGACCATAAACTCAATGGGAGAGTGTTTTCTAAGGTCAGTAACTTATATAAGAAGCGGGGTTGAGGTTTTTTTTTTTTATAGACTACAATCTGAGCTAGAGTTTCCAAAAGGAATGCAGATCACATCCACTCTGGCTTCACTTTTTAGACACAGAAATTTTATATCATCAAAATGGTTTTATGTATATGTGAGGAGTTTAAAATACATGAAACAATTAAAAGAAAGTGGAGACTGGGGACATGAAGTGATTGACAGGAGCCACTTTTCTACTGCTGACAGCTTTTAGTCATTACTCATGATGATGAATCAGTATGATGACACATACACACTCACAAACACATGCAAATACAGTGCTATGAAAAGGGCATGAACCAATGGACAGACATTCAGGATCCCTCAAGATTTTCCCTAAGATTTCATAGTTCCATCAATTACAGCAAGTCATCCAGGTCCTGAAGCAGCAAAGCAGCCCTACACCATCACACTACCACCACTATGTTTGAATGCTGTGTTTGTTTTACTCCAGATGTAACGGGACACCAACCTTTCAAAAAGTTCAGCTTTTGTTTTGTCAGTCCAGAGAATATTTTCCCAAAAGTCTTGGGGATCATCAAGATGGGGTTTTTTTTTGGCAAATGTGAGTCGAGCCTTTGTGTTCTTTTTGGTCAACAGTGGTTTTCTTCTTGGAGTTCTCTGTCATTTTTGCCCAGTCTCGCTCTTAGTGTTGAATCATGAACTTTGACCTTAAGTGAGGCAAGTGAGGCCTGCAATTCTTTAGATGTTGTTCTGGTTTCTTTTGTGACCTCCTAGATGAGTGGTCAAGGAGCTCTTAGAGTAATTTTGGTAGGCCGGCCACTCCTGTGAAGGTTCACACAGGAGTGCTCACACTGTGGTTTACTGGAGTCCCAAAACATTAGAAATGGCTTTGCAACCCTTTCCAGACTGACGACTTTGTTTCTCAGCTGTTGTTGAGTTGCTTTAGATCATGGCATGATCTGTTGCTCTTTGAGATCTTTTAGTCTACTTCACTTTGCGAGACAGGTTCTGTTTAAGTGATTTCTTGATTCAGGTCTAGCAGTAATCAGGCCTGGGTGTGGCTAGTGAAACTGAACTCAGTTAAGTCATGATTTAACTGGGGAGTGGGGGGGGTGGGGGGGTGTAGTAATATGCACTTTGTTATAGTAACCTTGCAAAGCAATACTCTTTTTAATTCTGTGGGTAACACAGGAAGATGAAACTAAAGCAGTCTAAGTTAATTTACACACAGTTCATCACAAGTTCTGCTTTCTTCTGGCCAGTAGATAAAACATCTTTGTAAGAATGAAGGGGGGAGTAAATGTACAACTGGGTTAGGGTTATCCAAACACAGGGAAAGAAGGGATTAGTGGATTGTTTGCAGTCACTCACTCTCATTCCCTCCTGCCCCTGCTCCCCTTCAGCTCCTGGAGGCCCAACATCACCCTGCAGGGAGTCAAAACACAATAAGAGGCTGCCTGGAGGTCAAAATACATTTACATTTGCACCAACACTCCAACACTTATACTTTGACTTTGCAATCAACTGCTGTTTCGCTGAGGATACATTTATGTCAAGTACAAAGTAGCTGAGCATGTCCTTTGCTTTGCACATTGGTAAAGAAGAGCTATACCAAGGATGTACTAACCTTTACCCCTGGCTCTCCAGTGGCACCTGGTTCGCCTTCTATACCTGGCAAACCCTACAAAGATGGGACAGAGAACCATAAGCAATCTGTAAACATATAATGGATAAGGCTGACAAATAATAGCCATAATCACTAGATGATATAGTTAATAAACCATTAGGAGCATTTAATGTAAAGTACTTCAGGTCCTTGTTCTCCATCAGGTCCAGCTTCTCCAGGAGGTCCCTTGGGTCCCTGAAAGAAAAATAACCACCATAGCTTAAGTGCACAGACATAATGTTTCAGTAATCTCACTACTGAACTTCTAAATCAGGAACTAAAACACCACAACAGATATAATACACAACTCAAGCATGTAATATCACAACTAACACATACAATTATGTGTCTTTAGAAAAAGAAATGAGAGATGAGAGTGCCTGGAATAAAAAGACTGAACACCAGCCAGACACAAGATGAGACCCATAACATAAACCATGCCTCTAGCATTACAGAAAGCTCTCACCCTTATAAATATCTGTATCTGATTGTTTGACATTCTTTATGCCCCTGTGGGGATTGGCAGATTTCCAGGAAAATCAAGAATTTGAAGACTAATCCAAGAAGGGAGGCACAAGGTGCTTTCAGGTGTGGGGGGAAAGTAGAAGGGGGGATGCAAGCAAAGAGAATTTCAAATAAATACTTCTTTTTCTCTCTGAAAAAGGGGAGCTTCTCGTGTGATTCAAACTTCTTCCTCGTGAAACTTGTGCAAGCAATTATGGTTCTGTGTGTTCTCCCCACTGTCATTACAGATTCCACTCAAGGTGTTTTTCACAGCGTGCGGTTTGTTTACAGTTTCCTGTAACAACCACATCAATGCAACAGAAAAACAGCATACTTACTGGTTCACCTTGGGCACCCCTCTCCCCGGTGCTGCCTGGAATACCTGGTTTTCCCTGGAAACATAATCATGAGCTCAGTGGTGATTCACTCATGCATTTTGGTGTAGTTAACAGAGGTCATGTTCTGCTTCTTGTCATTACCAACACCACCATCATTATCACCACAGTTTCCACTGTGGCCACACATGCGATGACTTAGTCTAATATTTCAGGGTTGCCTGACATCTAGAGACACAACACAGAAACTCCAGGATGAGACACTATTTGTTGTAGTATAACCAAAACCAAAACAATTTTTTTTTTCTGCCTGTGAGCTAAATTTGCAAAATAAGAAGTTCTTATTTAAACAGGGTTTAGTCCTGTAGATATTAATTTAGTGCAGCATAGCCGGATAAAGCTGTGCCTGCGTCCAATGGAATGCCTGTTATATTAACTGGTGAGTCTATATTGGCTGTAGATGTGAATGTGAGCATGAATGTCTGTCTCTGTGATGGACTGGTGACCTTTCCAAGACTTACCCCAGCTTAGTGGATTAAAAAAAAAAAAGTTTTAGAAATCTGTCAAAAACTTGTTTAAAACTAAAAATGATACTGCTATTTATTAGAAAAATAACAATTTTTTTTTTTTTTTTTTTGGTGAGCTGGCACGCTGGACTTTTCTGGGAAGTCAGAAATGGATCAAACATAATACTCAAACACTTAAACACATTTTTCTGTTCAGTAATGCAAGTGAATAACTGTCATTTGGCATCTTACTCAAAAAAATAATGTACTTTACAATTTCTTCTGCTTTTTTTGGTAAAACAGTACATTTGAAAATTCATGGATAACAACAATAATTATTCATATAATATTCTAGCATTAAAAATAGCATTTAGATTAAAGAGCTTCCACACACCGGGGGAGTGACCGTTACAGAAACATGAAAATTGATTTTGGTAATCATCAACAATAATTTAGGCCAGCTGTGGCATAAAGTTTACATTGGGTGGTGATGTAATTAATTTGTTAAGCACTGTAGTAATTATTACTCAAATCTTGGTTCTGTCTACTGAATACAAGTACAAGTATGTACATCTCTGCACACAAGGTGGGTGAAATGAACTAAGGGGGAAAGGAACAGATCATTTACCATTTTAAAAATGTCATGGGCCAAGAAGAGTGTTGAAAACTTTTTGGGACACAGAAGTTTTTATGAACAGCAACTGCCTTCAGAATGGGTTCTGATATCACAGACAGCATTGCTTTCTCATTATTACCCAATTTTTGTTTGTTTTGTTTTTCCACAGAGGAATGAGGAATTATGTGTGATACGTTTTGAGAGATATTTTATGAGACACAAGATGGCGCTGTGACTCCAGAGTTGGAAAATGGAACCGCTGCTGCTAAAGATGCAGCAATAAGGAAAGATAGAGGAAGTTCCTCAAAAGAGTGCAGTTATTGATGGCGGGCTCTGAGAAAGGGTAGCAGCAAGCTACTCTGAGCAGTAACTCTCCACTGTGAGGTGTGCTTGAAGCTTGCTCAGTGAATTGCACACAGGTCACAACTAGTCCCAAGTTTGTGCTCGTTGTCCAAAGGAGTGCATGAATCTGCTGCAGTGTTTTGCTGTACTGATGGCAGGCTGAGAGAGAGAGAGAGAGAGAGAAAACACAGGCCTGAACATGCCTTTGTGTGTGTTTGTCTGGTAAGAATGATTACCAACAATCCTGAAGTGTCAAATGTTCAGCCAATACATGATAAGTGGGAGAGGAAAGAGGCTCATTTGTCAGCGGAAAATGAAGAAGAGCCAAACAACAGCAGGAGACTCCAACGCTCCGTGAGCGTGCAGGTGATCAGTAGTTTGTAAATCCAGCCATATATATTGCAGATATACTGCAATGATCATCACTCCATTAATAACCAGCCCACGTGGAGCTGCTTTTGAATCTGCCTTTGATCTCTGTTGTTTATATGTCTTTGCCGTCTGTGAAGCATCAGTTATTCGAGCCTTTCACAGCATATCAAAACTATAATTCATCATTTTCTTAACTGTAAAGACAAAAAAACAAACAAACAAGGGTTTGCTGGCAAAAGGCACCTTCAAACTCGCCAAGAGTCTGTCTGTGCTGTGACCCTGGGATGTGTCTATTGGGTTCAAATGTCCCACTCAGTGTTTGCTGTGGGCACAGCCCTGTCATCAGAAAGATTAAAGGACAACTGTAAAAATGGTTCATTTTTTTTCACGTTTTAAAAGATTCTCCCGTTTTACTTAGATGCAAAAAAAACTGAGAAGCCATAATTTAAAGTATTTGAATAGTACAACAAACATATTCCTATTTCTGAAAATAAAATATCCAGTTTGCAACTCCGAATTGGACGAACAGTTAAAGGAAATGAAACAGTTCCTAATGAATGCCTTATCTGGACTCCGAACACTGTAAACAGACTTAAAATCATCGAGAGAACGAAGATTTACTCCTTATTTCTTAAAATATAGAAGCAGGAAATTATGTTAGCAACTGAGTCATAACAAACTAATTTTAGTACTGTGCAATGTGCAAAACCTGATGAGCAACAAGGAGCACATCAACACATGCTGATTATGAGCAGAGCACCAGTTCCTGTATACCTGTGTCTGTTCCTCATGCGTGAAGTTTCAGTGCAAGAAAGATTTGGAAATATAGTGTTGCTAAAATAATTAAAACTCTGAAAGACAAAAAAAGAAGAAGAAAAATAATACTTACAGGCTTCCCAGGAGGGCCCCTCTCTCCTGGATTTCCAGCCTTGCCCTTCAAGAAGAGAAATCAATAGATGACTGATTAATGGGTATAGAAATAACTTGGATTGAATCAAATACAACCCATTACCATATCTGATGGTGATTCAGTTATAGCTACTAATACACATCTGCCCATACATCAAAAAGAGGGAGCAGCCATGTTTGACATCCCTGACAGACAATTCAAACATCAGGCTTTAGAGAATTTCTCAGATGAAGACAAAAATGCAACTGTTATACGAAATATGTTGTTCTTTTATCTTCAACCGCTAGACAGTTTCAGCACAAAACAACCCAAATGTTTACTTTCATCCTGCTACTGCTCAGCTTATTGAGATCAGATTTCCTTACTACAAACCGCCAGCAGCACATACGAATTGCATTTGTGTATAACCTGATACGCAGGCAAGAAGACAAAAGCCCCTCTGAAAATAAGAACTTATTAACGGCCCAAAGAGCTTTCGCACCAGGCAAAGGGTTGTTCTAGACGCTGTTATGTCTTTTCCGTGAGGTGAATGTGTATCTTCCAAAGGCATGCACTTGTTCGCTTGCTGCAGCTGGATGACACCTATTTTATGAATTTTTGTGATTATTCTTGGCTTCAGACAAATGAGGCTGCATGCAGATTTTATATATATATATATATATATATATATATATATGTTGGAGTTATGGTATAAATTCCATTCTGTTTATTATAAATTATCATATCTTCTGTTTGTATATTTTCTATAAGTTGTTTTATGTACATATGATACTGTTGTTTTTATGTTTGAAATGGGAACACGTGGTGACATTTCTTACAAAGGAAGTTGTAGTTACCTGCAGGCTGTTTCAAGCCTGCAGAGAACACATATAGGATACGTGTCTCGTATACGCCATGTTACATGCGCACATGTCACAGTATGCTTACGACCATATATGGTAAGGAAAAAGCCAAGAATGTTGTTTATTACATGGTGTAAACTGCGTTTGGTGTAACCCACGTGATCTTATTGTGAAAGTCCGAATAAAAGCGCTGCGCAGGAAGCGGTCCTTCAGGACACATAACTTCCGCTCAGCCGCGAGCTGAGTTCAAGGAACGGATCTCTCCTCCTTGCGCAAGTTCAAAAGAGTTGTGTGTTTGTTCTCTGAGTTATTAAAATGATCTGAACCTATCAATATATATATATATATATATATATATATATATATATATATATATATATATATATATATATATATATATATATATATATATATATATATATATATATATATATAAAATGCATAACATTCCTTTTTTCCACCTCTCTCTTACAGATATAAAAAATATATTTACTGAAAGGCAACTTACTATGAATCCTGTATCTCCTTTTGGTCCAATCTCCCCCTTTTCACCCTGAAAATCATACCACCGTTTGGAATGGAAGTTAGGATAATACCTTGGCTAACACACAGGAATTAGGGTCAATTTCATGGCAAAGCGCTATATTTTTCCCATCTATAAAAATACACTCTGATGTTTTCCACAAGCTGATGTGATTGTTTACCTTGGTGCCCTCAGGGCCTGGTTCTCCCTGTGGGCCATCTGGACCCTGGGGCCCCTGTGCAAAAGCAACACAAAACACACTCAACTAAGAATGAAGACTACATTCAGCATCAAAACATCATGAAGTATGTATGGGTAATGAAATAGCACCAGCAACAAAGTAATTAGTCTCCATTGTTTGTCTGTTTGGGGAGGTTTTCCAGCCTGATGTAGCAGCCTTCCACCCCCACAAACATTCCAGGGTTTTCACAGTATTGTCGCACCACCATACAAAGGGTGACAAAGATCTGTAAAGGCTCTCCCTTTTTTGCTCCTGTCCATGCTTTTATGACATTCAGCTTATCTCTCCATCTTCTCTCCCCTTTCAGATCTCTTCCTTTGAGATACACTACAGACACACACACACACACACACACACACGCGCACACACACACACACACACACACACACACACACACACACACACACACACACACACACACACACACACACACACACACACACAGGCCCATTCTATGTGTGCAAACGACCATCTCGTCCACCTGTAAAAACTCCAATGTACAAACCGAGGGGATACAAGTATACCCAAGACCACCACCTCTCACGGAGGGCAACTCCAAACTGGAACAGAGTCCAGCCCCTCTCCTAGGTTCCAGAGCTCAGGCCGTGGGTTGAGGTGAGCCCGACTATATTTAGTTGGTATCGCTCAACCTCACAGACTGGTTCAAGCTCCTTCCCCACCAGAGAGGTGATATTCCCTGTGATAAGCCAGTCTTGATAGCCAGGGATCAGTCCCCCAGGGCTTCTGCCCAACACACTAGACCCAACCCAACACAGCATCTCTTGTGGCACACTCCCTCAAGCACTCTCCCCAGGCCTAGCTCCAGGCTGGGGCTGCAGTAAGTCTACCTCGGGCAGGGTAAACTGTTCCCTTGATCTTCCTCTTATAAGGGTCGTTGGAACCCTTCTTTGTTTGACCCCTCACCCAGGACCAAACTGCCTTGGGAGACCCTACCAGGAGGCAAAACACCTCCAGACAACATATCTCCTGGGATCACTGGAGATTTGAAGATTTCTATATTTTATGAATACAAATACAAATACGAATACCTTTATTAGTCCCACAATGGGGAAATTACAGTTAACAGAACACCCATCCAAGAAATACAAACATAGAGACAAACACAAACAGGGGGGACAGGTGTCTGAGGTCATGCAGCCATTTTACCGGCGCTACCTTTAGCAGGAAAACAGAAAGAGATACACTGGGATAAGCAGGTTCAAAAAACAAGAAAGGAAATACAACCACAAATGGATGCATGTGAGGATTCTGTTAAATAACACAAGTTGCAAGTGCCACATGTCTATCTGGGAAAATTGTGCAGAAGGAAAAAAAAGAATTAAAGAAAATGATCTCAGATGAGAACTGAGATAACGTGGTAGTAAGTTAATATGGAAATACATTTCACTGTGTACTGTACTGTATATAACGGTACATAAGACAAATAAACCTTTTCTTTAACTAACTTACTTTTTTTTCCTCCAAATTTTTTTATTTTCCAAAATAGGACACATTAATCTAGAGAGTTGCTGTTTGGTGCTGAAGCTACTGTACAACCACAAATGGATGCATGTGAGGATTCCGTTAAATAACACAAGTTGCAAGTGCCACATGTCTATCTGGGAAAATTGTTACAGGGAAAAAGAGCAAACTTTAGCAAGAAATAAAGGTTGAAAGGTCCAAAATGGGCTGCTGCTTGCTCACATTAGCCCAAAGCAAAGAGCAAAGGAGAAACTGGCAGAGCTCTGCAATCTCCTGTGAAGACTGAAGACCAATGAAAACACCTTCCAAGAAAGCACCAAACTTTTTAACTACCTGGCTAGTAAAAGAGACTGGGAAAAGCTACTTATGTGTTAACAATTAAATGATTATTCAGGAACATAAGAGCTTTTCTAAATGTCAAGATATTTTTTAAAAAATTTTTTCTGTTACTGAGTTTTTCCCCCACTAAAACCAAAAATCCCTTCTCTTCTTGTTTGAGGGCGAATAGATTTCTGTTAATACCACAGCACTGCACACAGTAGCCTTATAAATACATAACAGGATGTGTTATGGCATGCATATTGGCCAAGTTGGTTCAGGATACATTTCAGTACATTAAAAATATTTAATTTTCCTTCTTCAACTGCAGTTTAGTCAGAAATCAGAAACTGTTCTTTGTCTCGTCACCTGTAGATGTTGTTCTTCTCTCTGCCACACGGTGTCCCACCAGTATTAAAACACCTCATTCGCTTGACATTACCATGATGTCTTCTAACACTAGATTCATAGGGCTCATGAAACAGTTGTAATTGCACCTATAAAGAAGCTCAGGCCATGTGGAACGACATCCACATGTCTTTTAATTGCTTCAGCCTCTGGTTTATGGGAAAGTAGCTGTGATGCAAAACAGACAAACCAAAGATCTGATGAGGGAAGTTTTTTTTTTTTTTTTTTTTTTTTTTAAGGGACTGATACAACTTGTGCCCAGATGCTAAAGACACCTCTTACCCTTCCACCCTTTGGGCCAGCAATGCCTGGACTACCCCTCTGTCCCGGTGGACCCTGCGAGAAAAAAAAACGGGACAGACACAGAATCGAAGTTGGTGAGAATATAGAGCAGGAAATTGCAGAAGAGCAAAAAGAAATGTAAAGTTTGAAGATTTTCATGATATTTGATGTCTTTACAGTTAGCCTATTTAGATAGCATCACTATGCATCTTCTAACCACATCATCACTACTCCTGTGAACCTCCTACATGCAGTACAAAGACCTCAGTGGAAATAATCATCAGCCAGTTAGATGCACTGTTTACCACGCTACACTAAACTGTGGGAAACAGGGAAACTGACATATCAAATAACCCTCATAAATTTTAGGTGTTTACAAAAACGAGCATTGTTCTTTAATACTGTTTAAGGATCCAAGATAATCTTGCAATTAGATATTCATAGATTTCTAAATTGAAACTTAGTACAGAAGATGAGAATCAGTCTATTAAGCACTCATGTGGTGTGAGACAGGAAAATATACCGGGACCAAAAAGAACTCAGCAAAGGAAGGTAATGAAAAACAAACAATACACTTATGGGGAGGTATGCATGGAGTTGAAAAGTGCATCTTTTCACTCATAAATATAGACTGGCATGTTTTCGTTGCATCACTTACAGGTGCACCTTGCATGCCGATGTCCCCTGGACTTCCTGGCAACCCCGGGTAACCCTTACACCAAAAAGAAAGGGAAAAACATCACTGTTTATTGATATCTGCTACAAAATAGTAACAAAAGAAGTTAAAGTGATTAACATTTTATAAATGATCCAAGCTTAGGTGCACTACGCTTCAGGATCAGTGAGTAATGTGAGGCAGCGGTGAAAAGAACTGTGTTTCATTTTATGTTGTATTAGAATGGGCTCCAGGCTGCTCAGTGTTGTGGTTCTCACCCGAACTTTCCAGTACTTTCCTATAATTATCTGTGAAGGAATAGTACCCGAAAGTCAAAGAAAGTCAGTAAAGACAAGAACATTTTCCAGAAAATGCTAATCCTGCAAATCGTCTGTAAAGAGAAACAGAATTTCTGGATTCGATCATTGTAATCCGTGATGAAACAGCACAAGCCTTCACACTCAACCGCCACTCCTCGCTAATGTGGCTACATTACAGCATCAACTGGTTCACACAAATCACTACAATCCCTTTCATAATTCACAATAATGTCTCCCTCTCAGTCAAATGCACACACTAGCTGTGATTCAATCATCCAACTATTCAGCCAGCCACCAAATTAGTCATCCTCTCTCCCAGCCTGCCAATCAGTCAGTGCTAGCCACTCGGCCAGCAAGTTAGGTCAGGACTGGGGCCCAAAGCCACAGACATGGAGTCAATCCAAGGCCTCTGGGCAGTGAGGGATGTAGGCCAGCCTCTCTTGAAGACTCATGCAGCATTACAGCACATACACGAAACAATGCTATGCCAGACAATTGAGCCCCCCCCCCCCATTTTCACACAAGCAAATTCCAAAGTAGCGAATGGGCTAATGTAAAATTAATGTTTTTCTATCATTATCAAAGGCCACTACATTCGCTCAGCTTTAACACAGATTTAATAAATTAGGGTTTGCATGTCTATACTGTTACAATGAGGTACAAACTATGAATGACTGTTACTGGTCTGCTATTCTGGTCAGATTCACACTGTTAACCGGTGAATAGTACCCAACACCAGTCCGTCAGTGAGGTACCACAGGCAATTTTCTCAATATGAGCTGCAAATCTTTTAGACACTTAATGTCTTAACCTAGAAAACTGTTACTGATTATGAACTTATAAACAGCCGCCACAGATAGCCATATGGCCTTATGTTCAAATTTCAGAATCATAATAGAATCTTTATTACGAACATATATGTACCAAATGTTAATAAACAGTAAAACCAAATTAATATGAAATAAAATAAAAGCATCATATTCATATGATGAAAAATATTGACCATTTCCTGCTCGAAAAGGAGTAGGAGGAAGCAAATGCTTATTAATTCCTACAGTCTAATATATACATATACACTATCTATATATAATAATAAATACACCTGTCTAATACAGTCTATTATGTTTATATATACACCTTTATACAATAATCTATAATTATTTAACTACACCTATTCAAAAAATTGCTTATTATCCACATTTAATGTACAGTACAATTTATTAACAGTCTATTACTGCAAATTTAAAGTGAAAGTTTTCTACTGTGCAAAAACCTTCAACAAAACCGTAGGAAAATAAAAACAATTTTACGCAGCTGAATTTTGCAAACATTTGTACCTTCAAAAGTTGCAACACTGAGTAATCTGCAGTTTAGGTCTCTAGTGGGTCTGCTTTCATTTCCAGGAACAAACCTTGTGACATCTGCCAAAGCTTACAGCCAACGTTGCTTAATGGTTCACATTTATACTCATCATCTTTAGACATTAGTTTACTGTTTTAGTGTATTAATGCTGTAGCACTGCTGATTACTTGGAAAACCTTTCCCACTGTGGCTCTGATGTTTACATACTGTCAGGCATGAAACAGGGGGCTGCAGAATATACTGAGTGACTGCACTTACCCTTGGCCCCTTCTCTCCGGCTGGACCTGTTGGACCCGGTGGTCCCCGGTCACCCTGGTGAAAAACAGTAAAAGCTGATCGTTAAACCATGACCTAAAACTTAAACTCTAAAAAAACCCCTCAACACACCTTCACATATATTTCTCCTAATAAAAGCCATGAAACTTAAGAGGAGCTTCTTAAATGTAGAAGGTTAGGACAGCTGGGGGAGTGGAGTTTATAGAAAGTAGGTACTATAAAATGTCTTTGGTGGCCCTCTCCACAGTGCATTTAAAGCAAAGGTAACCCCAGCTGATCAGGTCTTCACTTTAATCCCCGTAACCCCTTCTATCAAACAGCAAACGGGACATTTCTAAGGAACTGTTTTGGAAATACTTAGGGTGGTATTGAATAAAGATTATTTCTATATCTATAATGCGAAAAGAATGTCTGGGTTGTCAGGGTATGGCTGGTGTTGACAGACTGAACCAGAAGGAGGATTTTTGTGTAAAAGGAGTAGGAGGACAAGCAAGAATCTGACAAGCAGATGGCTTCCCACCACAAGAACGTGTTCTGACAAACGGGCCTCCTGGATAGGAAGGAAAAGGGCTGCAGGTTGAGATAGAGGGAGGGAACAATGGAGACAGAAGATTTTTTGGAAGTGTGCCAATAAAATAATAATAAAATCATTTTGCAAGCTGAAGAACTGCATTTAATTTTTTCTATTAAGATGAGATGGAGAAAGAAATTAAAAAAAAAAATTGGGAACCCTCAGAGACAATTACATTTGGAGGTTTCTAACATCCAATGACAAGAAAATGTGTCCAAAGAATCTGATCAACAAGCTAATGTTCTCTTTAATACACCTTGAACTTCAGTGGGTGTGGGTGGGGTGGGGGGTGAAAGGCAATAATGGTGACGTGGATTTGACAATATTGTTATTGATGTGGATGTGAGAGTGTTGAGTGTTTATATAAGCATGTGTTCTGGGGCCTCTGGGCCTCAAGCCATGGCTGCTTAACATAGGCCTAATTATAGAAGTCTGCCACTGACAGGCAAGCAGCTGATGGTGTCTGACAGCCTAATGACAGAGAAACACACGCCTTACCTTTTCACCAGGAACTCCTATCACCCCAGCTATCCCAATCAAGCCTACTGGACCCTGGAGAGGAGAGGAGAGGAGAGGAGAGGAGAGGAGAGGAGAGGAGAGGAGAGGAGAGGAGAGGAGAGGAGAGGAGAGGAGAGGGTATATTAGTGTGAAAACCCAATCTTCATTCATCCAAGGGTTTCTTCCCAACTAGTCTTGACACCTGGAATGCGAGAGGTCACAGATTACAATCTAATGCTTACGTAAGCAAAAATGTAGGGGCTGCAAAGCTGAGGAGAAACCTGTAGGGATGAAGATCATTTTACTAGTGCTACTTTAAACAACACAAAATCACATCTTGACTTTCATGCTTTTTTGTTTTTTGTAGAAACTCATAAAATGGATTCATGCTTAACTAAAAAGAGAGACAAAGCAAAAGTAAACACATCAATATGTGCCAGTAACCATGGTGTAATAATATTAATTCTAAATCTGCTTTACAACCCATGTGGTATTGATACTGAGGCATTATTCAACAAAGCCAGAAAAGGCTCCAACCTTGTTGTGACTGGGGGAACTAATCTATTGTCTGGCAAAAAAGGAACAAATAACACATTTTTTAGGGCACAATAGTAATGACTAGGAATTACTACTTGCATACTATGTTGACACTACATTCAAAGTCAACACGAGCTATTCTGCGAAGGAGTCCTTACGAGAAAACCACCAACAAATGTAAGAATGGAAGTTATCGGAGGAGCTTAACCATTTCCAGATTAGTGGGACTGGGACTGGGGCCGTGGTTTGGACCGGTGCCAGCCGTTCCACTGGGCAATCTGGAGTTCCGGGCCAATAGTAAGATGTCTTGGTGGATGATTTGACTTTCAGACAGAAAAGGGCATTTTGTGTTAGTATCTAAGTATGTAAAGTCACAATAAACATGAAAGACAGATAAAAGACATGAAATTATCACAAGCCAGACTGAAGCCACAATACTGCAAGAGCACATGCATTAGGACACCTTCAGTGTAATAATTCATATGACTGCCCCACTGCAGAACATGCTGGCTAACCACTAAAGCCAATGTGGTCTGCGGCTGTTGTGTGGGCCAATGTTGCATTTGATATAGTCATGTTTGACATAGTTAACACATTACAAGATTCTTTAGGAATGCTATTCTTACTTTCACCACATAACCATAAGGTCTAATTTACATTAATTTATTCCCTTTTTTGTATGCCTCTATATGTAGGGAAAATTAGAGCGAGAGAATGAGCCTGAGGGAAGGCAGAAGAAACAGACCATAACAACAGACACACTTAGATTTTGTTCCATTTGCTATTGCCTAACACAGCTACAAAGGCTGACAGCCCAAAAGTGTTACTCACATTAAGAGTATTATCCTGCTGAATGTAAGAAAAGCAGTTAAGCAATGGTTTAGTAGCAGAGTATTGGTGAGGGGGGGCAGCCTGCAGGCATGGGAACGGGAGCTCTAAACTGACCTCAAATCTTTTAATTGGGACATGAAATGGGACAATGTGGTTCTCTGTATCATTTAGCAGAAAGAAGTGGCTTTAAAAGGTTTTTCCATGTGACAGGTCCTTGACATGAGAGCTTTAATGGTTATGTTTTCAAAGTGGTCTGGTTTCTCAGCCAGCACAGCCCAGATTACAGCACTGGAACAGCCGTTAACCTTACAGTTGAGGAAGAAATGCAGCCAAAGTTAGATATTATTAAGAATGATCGGGATCTTTAAATTAATGTGAGTACACTTGAATATGAAAAAAGAACATAGGTCAATTATGTTTCAAAGAACTCTTGATGTTGTCTTTTCTATTAGAGGACTGACAAAAGCTTTATTAACTACAGAATGGCGTTTGAAATGAAAACGGAACAAACAGCCGCTAATCTAAAATCAGCTAAAATACACTATGCTCTTAAAACCTTCAGTAAAATTTAACTCGAAACAGTTTATGGAAGGCCTTAGGGTGATTCACGGGCACTCAGTGAAGACAGGTGGACTGAAGCCCCTTTGCATCGACCCTCAGTTTGGAAGTCCTTTTGTAGTGCCTTAGATATCTAATTTATCTGGAAAGTGATGTAATGGGATTCATTAGAGCCTCCATATGTTTTAGACTTTTTTCCTCTGCATAGCCCCATGGTTCCTGTTTGGCTTCAAAGGCTCCTCTGCTCAGTAACTGCTCTCATATGTGGAGTGCTGCAACACAGTCCAGCAGTCCCACTTGGTTGTCTCCACTATACACAGAATGCAAATATTAGCATTAAGGGGCCTCCAGGAAGTACCAACATACTTTGAATGGTCAGAGCAGTTGCCTGCATATGGCGATTTTGCAAAAAGTGTCCCAGCATTTCTCTAGAGTATCTGTGTTGAGTGTAAAACTCAAACACAAGACATATGAAAGTGTGATTTTGCAGTTAATTGCTTTCTTTAACACAGATGTCTTTGGGTGATTGATAAACAAAGACAAACATATTTCTGTATTAACAATTTCTCTGTAATTATGATTTGACCCCAAGAACATATGTCAAAAAGACTTTTACAGGCTTTGAGCCATAAAAAAAATGTGCAGTGAAAGTGAGATCACTTCCATAGAGGATATCTGATTGTTGTTTCTTCTGTTCTTTCGAGGAGTTTCACCAATTTTGAGTTAAACTTGGTAGCAAGAGGGGATCCAAAATTTCTTAGCATCCAAAGTAGGTCAGTAAAACAGGGAGACACCAGAAAGTGCTCCTGTAACCACCTCCACAGTTGCCACAGAGAACAATTTATTTACTGGAAGCACTTCATCACTATCTCATGGCAATCAGTGCAATCTAATAAAAGCTAGAAGCACAGCCTCGGCACTCTTTAGAAAGGGATCTAATGAAAAGCTGCTAATCCACAGTACACTGTCTGCCACGTAGGTAATGTCATTAGACGTGTGAAAGGAACTTACTTGTGGTCCGACTTTTCCAATATTTCCCATGTCCCCTTTCTCTCCCTGCAAGCAGCAGACATCAAAGACTGTTACTGGTTAGCTTCCTGTAATTACACAGATGGCTGCTTGCTTCTCACAGGATATTACAATTGCAAAAAGGAACACACACATAGACTGCACGGGAATGTGAATCGTATTGTGGTTCGCCATCATGTATGATGATGGCTCTAGAAAAAAAAAGCTCAGTTCTCTCGTAATTAAGAGCATGTTTACAGCACAGTAAGTCTAGGCAATAAGCACCTCGCAAAGATGGAGACACCCAGCCCTCGGAGGAAAGCACGAGACCAATAAAATCTTGATACACATGATACTAAAATCAGGGGATTGCATTTGTGGCAGGTTCAAAAGCCAGTTACAGCTAATAAAATAAGAGTAGGGAAAGAGCCAAGAATGGTGTGCTACTGTAACATAATCTAAACTGGGAGTAAAAGCAGTGGGGACTTCAGTGTTTCCTAAAGATGGAGGTAATCAGGAAAATAAACACAGTAAATATTTCCCACATGTTTGGAATCAGTGCATGGAAGCTTATGGCCTATATCAAAATTTTAATGAAAACTATAATGTTATCTTTACAATACTATTAAGAGTCTAAAGTAAGGAGGTGATGTCATGACTTGTAAGGCATATAAAAATCTAAATTTGAAATTGCCACAAATATATGGATTTATGAATACAGTGATAAGGCAGATACAGCACAGTTATTACATTCTGAAGGTAAACTCACCTGTAAACCCTCAGGGCCCAGTTCACCTATGTAGCCTTTCCTTCCAGGTCTCCCCTAAAGGTCAACACAGGCACGGGCACATGGACATAAAACAGATATGTACTGATCAAATGGCAGCAAAGCTTATTTTATTTCATCTAATCTGAGCTGCTTCTTAATCTAAGCAAATTGTTTCATTCAAACGATCTACGGAAGGCTTGGAATGAATATGTGTGTGCCTGAGTGTTTTTGTGCAAATTCAGTTCGTACAGTAGAGCCAGGCCTGCCGGGTGGGCCGAGTGGTCCTTCGTCGCCCTGGAGAAACAAAGTTTGCTAAATAAAAATTGCCTCAGACTTCCACAAAAACAAATACAGCCCTGTTTCTGAAAAGCTGCAACACTTTATGATACAAATTATACAAGGCATGTATTTATCTTCAAAGGGTAGAGAAAATATAATATATGTTGACTTATATTTTTTGAAAAACATATAATGCATTTCAAAACAGATGAAGTTTAGCACACTGTTGCAGGGCTTCTACTTTTAATTTGGTAAGCATTTGCGAGGATAACAAGTGGTTTAGTTCTTCCATTCTTGGAAGAACTGGTATAGGATTTCAGCTGCTTGACAGTTCAGGGACTCTTCCATCTTTTTTTATGCACCAAATGTTTTCACTGGTCTAGACTGCACACAGTGAACTGTAAGTTTAAGTTTTTAAGCATAGGTTCAAACAAAAAGCAAGACATTAAAGTTTTTTTTTAAAGTAACAAAACCCATATCAGTGAGCAGCAATCAGTAAAATAATTTATAAAACTTCTTTAGCCTGAGCAGTGATATCCACGTATGACAGATGAAGGCGGAGCTCTGTCTGATTTGGTGATGGCAGCACAGTCAACAAGGTGCTGGAAACTTGCAGTAACTTGCGATGACAGCATCGCAAGTTACTGCAGATTTGATGAGATGTGACTTTCCGGTTGTCTCAAACCTGGTGAGATCTGCTGAGGCCATCTGAGTGCAGTGAACTCACTGTCATGTTCAAGAGACCAGTTTCAGGTGATTTGACTTTTGTGCCATGGCGTGTTATCCTATTGGATACCATACCATATGTAATGGGTACACTGTGGTCACAAAGGCATGGACACTACTGAACCACTGACAGAGGGCAGGATGGATCCACGCTTCCATGTTGCTTTGATTGTTTCAAGGTTTGACGTGTTGTGGGTCGATGCTCTTCTGCATACCTTGGTTGTCATGAGTAGTTATTTGAGTTACAGCTGCGTTCCTATCAGCTCAAAGCAGTCTGGTCATTCTCCTCTGACCTCTGGCATCAACAAGGCATTTTTGCCCAGGGAACTGCCGCTCACTGGATATTTTCTCTTTTTTTGGACTATTCTCTGTAAACCCTAGAGATGGTTGTGTGGGAAAATGCCAGAAGATCAGCAGTTTATGAAATACCAGCTCATCTGGCACCAACAACCATGCCACACTCAAAGTCACTTAAGACTCTACTCTGTGTAAACTCTACACTGTCTTTTAACACAAAAGATGGTGTGTTGCTGGACACTTTCCAGTAGCTTCTGTTCCTTTTTCCA
Source organism: Archocentrus centrarchus (assembly GCF_007364275.1). Taxonomy (NCBI): domain Eukaryota; kingdom Metazoa; phylum Chordata; class Actinopteri; order Cichliformes; family Cichlidae; genus Archocentrus; species Archocentrus centrarchus. The sequence goes on along the minus strand of NC_044349.1, from coordinate 9,485,046 downwards.
GGGCTGGAAAATCTTTCAGCCTTGTTTTTATAAGCACCCATTGGTGAATCATGACTTCACCTGGTGGAACATGCCCTGAGAGATATGGCAGGGGAAAAAAAACAAAAAAAAATCTGAGATCTGAGCTCTACCTGTGAAATATGAATACAAGGTAAATGAGAGGTAGTGTGTTAATTCATCTTGCCTGATCAAATGGAAATTCCTCAGTGAGCTACAGTTTCCACTTCTCTGTAAGAGTGAATCAAGAACCTGAGAAAATAAGTTAGGTGTCAAATTGTCTCACCTGTATTCCTTTAGGCCCTGGTGGGCCTTGGGGCCCTCTGTCACCCTGCAAACCCTGAAACACAATTGAATGCATGACTGGGTGAAATGAATGAATGAGTGGATGAGTTAAGAGAGTGAAAAAGAGATGCTGGTGTACCTTTGGACCAGGTGGACCGTTCGGCCCTGGCATTCCAATGTCCCCAGGAAACCCCTTGCAAAATCAGGAGAGAGAGAATAGTGTTATATAATAATATTATTATTAAGCCAAGTGTTTTGATTAATCTGCATTAACCTGTATAAGTCAAACACAGTGTTGGGACCACTGAGTCAAGTTTTTGGAAAAAAACTGTGTAAAAATAATGATGGATTGCCACTGGGCTGATGATCTACCACAGGCAGGCCTGCCATGACATAATCAGTCATTTCAGAAAATACACCTACTGGCCTTTGTGACCTTTGATGATGTCCTGGGCAGCTTGTCTTTGACATTGTCCATGTGTTTCACATGCTTTCCAGCATCAACAATTAGAATTTTGACAGACGGCGAGATATTCTACATAACACTTAAAGACAGAGTGCTGGTAGATTATGACAGAGCAGGAAAAACTGGGGGAAATATTAACATTGCGGAAATGTTCTAACTTATTATCACTGTAGTGTGAATAATTTAACTGTATGGCAGTGTATTTAAGTCAAATCTACTGCTTAGGGATTGGATATCAGTCCAATCCTGACTCAGAAAGCTGGATCAGATATTGGTGACAACGAGCTGATCTACAGCCGATGCATTCAGTTCAGTGTTGTTTTCAAAACTGCACATCAACAGTGCACCAGCTGCTCATGGGAGAGCTAATTTAGCATATAGAAGCTGCCAGAAAAGAGACAATACTTAGAAGTATCATTCTGGCAACACTGACAGAATTTCTATGTATGTATCCAGCGGTTTTTAATTGAACAACAAACTGCTCTAACAACAATGATGCTTTTGTCTCTGTCTTTCGTCGGCATTCCCATTAATATGATTTTAATTTTGTCATATGATTTTTATTTCACTGACGGAACCTTCCTAAAGGGATTAATAAAGTTTTATCTAATCTAATCTTTATTTCACCTGCTTGTATGTTTGTACGAGGAGCAGTAAATGGATGTGCACTCAGACTGAGAGGAGGAAAGAAGACTGTAAGCAGTACGGAGTAGCCTATTACTCTAACACTGGGATGCAAATAAATTAGGTGAATAAACTGAAAATTTTTTGATTCATTTCTAAAATATATATATATATATTTTACCTTAAATATTATTTTTAGAATTTTATTTATCTTGGTCCTGATATAATTTATTTTATTAATAAATACCAGTTCAGTAAATTTGCACTGTTGGCTGTATGCATTTGTCACACTGAATTTTACAGACCTATAAGTAAAGCAAAATTTTAAGTCATCTGTTATTGTCTTAAACATTAAAGAATATTAAAGAATTCCCAGTTTCCTCCCTGAGAGAGACTGGGAATTCTTCTATATTAAGTTTGTTAAGGATTGGGAGGATTACAGCTTATTAATTTATAATAATATTATAAATAAAATCTTACCAGTATCAGATCAGTGCTGGGTATTGGCAGACAGTCTAAGCTAACATATTTGTATTGGATGGGAACTGGAAAAAGTTGGATCAGTGCATCCCCAAAAGGCTGCAATCGTTAATCACTGGCCTGTTTGATTATCACCGATCTAATGTCTTACTGGAATTACTGACGTAGGATGGGAAATGAAGGAAAGGTTATAAGATGATTAAAAGATCAGCTGTCAAACACGTTGAAAAGACACTGTGAGGTATCGTCCTGTTCGGAGCGAGCCATTGCTATTTCCTCACCAAACTTTCCTCATTTTGGCAAACAAGGAAAGGTCACAAAGTCACAGTAAACCTTGAATCTCCTCAACAAATGCAATAATAAATAAAAGCTTTATTTCTTGTCTACAAAGTTCCCAACATGACCTGGTGGCAATACTAAAGAAAAGACGTGAACCTGTCAAGTCATCTGTGTCTGTTTAAGGAAAGGAAATTGTTTTTGTTTTTCTATTAATCTGTTCATTATCTTCTAAATTGACAGATTATTTGGTGTGAAACAAACTGAATTACACCCACCACAATATCTTAGAATCTAAGGTGATACTTCCTACTTTATTCACCTATAGTGTCTTTGTCTTTATATGATCATAAGTTTGAGTTGGAGCAGCTATAAAAGAAGCACTCTCTTGGCAAAATGCCCATCACATTACACACTCTATTAGGAAAGTAGCTGTGTTTGTGTTCGGGCTGGCTCGCAATCCATCTTTACTTAAGTCAGCATACTACACTGAGCCAAAGTACGGCAAAGAAGAAATACTGTCTAGCACTACCCTCAGTACTTCAAAAGCTGAAATGTTTCCCTCCACTTTTCTAACGCTGCATACTGGACTGCTGAAAACTGTAACGTTCCTCTGACTCTCTTCTCTGCTCTTTGTCTGTCTGTAGAAAGAGCTGCAGCTCTGTGTGCCTGTTTCACACAGCACACTGACATGTGTGTTCCAGGGATGATGTGTGCTCTTTTCATATGGCTTGTGTTTCTGTATGTAGTTTATTGGTAACAAACTTGTCATTTGCATGGCCTACCTCTGGTCCTGGAGGCCCAGGTGGTCCAGACGCCCCCATTTCTCCAATTTTACCCTGACAAAAAGAGAGAAAAGACACAAAGAAAGACATTTTCAACCATTTTGCTTCTCTCGTGTTGTCCTCATCTAATCCTCACTGGCCCGACTTTGATGATATATTCAATTATTAGCCGATAAACGTCTCTCAAGTCTCTTTATATTACCTCGTGTTTGCTAATCTGTGGCTGATAAAAGATCACTGATGAAAAAAATTTGACAAATTTTGTTTGTATGTTTGTTTGTTTGTTTTTCTTGCTTTGATTCTCCTCAGACAGCTGTTTAAATTGCACAAATTTCCTGCCATTATGTTAACACACTAATATTACAGACAGCTGGGCACCAGCCGGCAATAATGGCTCCAAACGCTTCAGTAAAATCTGTTAGTTAGTCATAGACGCAGGGGTTTGCTGAAACCATAACTTAACTCTGATTGGTTGGCGAGAGACAAGAGTAGAAAAAAAAAAAACTGCCTGAAACCTGAAAGGACAGAGTTTGAGCCTGAACTTTTGGCTCACAGGGATTACTTTTGCACATGTAACCTTTTTATTTGACCCTGGCCAGGTTTCATATGATCATCCAGCACTGTAACAAAATTACATACGGCATGAAATAATGAAAACCCTTTAATCATCTAGATTGCTAAGTACATGATAGCATTTTCTTTTATCTTTCTTCTTGTCATTACACTTGGAAAACAATGTGATTATTCTCATTACGTGACTTGTTTAGATATCATCCAGCAAGGAGTTTGGAATATTTTATCTTAAAAGAGATTAATCGGTCCTAACGGTCGCTTGTGCTGATAAGCAAACACGGAGCTGTTTAAAAGCTATTAATTCCACATTTATCTTCCCTCGCTGGCTCTCCCCACCCAGAAAATGTAAGATAAAGGTAATGCTTTGTGAATACGACTAAATAAACTTCATTTTATGAGCCGAGAAGGGGAAAAGAAATGGTAAAACATGCATGAGCATGCAAATATGCCTTCAAAGCATGCGACTTTGCCCACACAGACACGCTCACGCAGACATACCGGTGGCCCTGGTTTCCCTCTGGGCCCAGGAAGACCAGGTGCTCCAGCAGCACCCTAAAAGCCAAAGACACGATATTCATGAACTGGCCTTACAAAACCTTTAGGTGATCTAGTCTTTAACCATTTCCATATACCATAACAGAGTTATCAAAAAATAAACAATGTGCTTTTTTTTTTCAAGAAACACAACCCAGTGCAACTGGTTTTGGGAAGAATATAAAGCTCAGAGATAGAACCTGCTGGTAATAACAGAGGCACACACTGAATGTTCACATCGTATGTTATGCTGTTGTAAGAAGACTTACCTTATCACCCTGGTACCCCATCTCTCCCGGCTCACCCCTTTGTCCCATTTCACCCTGGATTTCACAGTATCATACAGAGATATAACACAACACTGCACTGCGACAATCATCCGAATAAAACCACAGACAAAAGAAAGACACAAAGTGTACACAGGCTGCATTTTACCAGCACTGTCAAATCCAGCTACTGTTTGATTTCAGTGTCATGAAAGCAAATGGACACTCTGTAAAGAACCAATGTAGCAATATCAGTATTTAAGATGAAAAACTGCTTACAGTCTTCTACATAACACTGAGTTTGCATTGCTGGATGCGCTAGCAAAATGTCAACAGGATCTCATATAATACGTCCAAATGACAAATTACACACAGATGTACTGCAATAATATAAATATTTAGATCACCTTATCACCTTTCAATCCAGGCAGGCCAGCTCGTCCCGCTGGGCCCTGCCGCAGAGAGAAGAAAGAAGGGGGGAAAAGTTTAACATTCAGTCACTTAGCAAGGATGACATTGTAGCAAAAGTGCAGTATTTTCCTGAAAATAAAAGCATGGGTAGAAGCAAATATCAAGCCCACCTGAGGTCCCATCATACCAGGCAGTCCTCGTGGTCCCTCAGGCCCTGGGTCTCCCTGTGAAGAGAAAGACACCGTGGAATTTATGTATCACAAATACACAGCCATGAGCACACGTACGACTAATGCTAATTCAGGGTCGCCGTCTGATGCTGAATGGAAATTTTCATGCAAAATATTTCCGATCCATTGCTGATTTTGTTTTGACATGAGTGCCTATACAACACCTGTTTGTCACAACCCTACAGGAATAGTTGGCAGAGTACCCAGTTGTTTTTGCAAGGGTTTGGGCTTTGCCCTGCTCAAGATTGCCAGACCTCAACAGTCAATCCACTCTAATTGACAGGGGTGAGGTGAGAATGGCCAGAAAGTGTGGCTGGACCTAAGAGCAGACATGCTGTTCAGGTAGCTTTCACCCTGTCTGCAATAATGGTCAGAAGCACTGATGTGATGACAACAATTTGTTTTATGTGTGAGAACATACACACTGTACCATTCCCACAGACACAGTAGTTACTAGTTACTTGCTTGTTTTTTCCACTATCAGACACTAATTAGGCACAAAGATAATTGGAGCAATACAGTATTTGCACTTTATGTATTGCATGATCAAAGACCATGTCTGATGCAACCAGCAAAAGCAAAATCAGTACAGATGAAATTAAATGAAATCCTGAATTTTTGTATCAGTTCTCTGCAGTAAAGGGGCTGAGAGTAATAATGTTACTAAAAAACAAACTTAAAAGAATTAATAAAAACAACAACTAAATACATTACAGAATATTGCCTGTGTTGCGTCATCAAAGACATGTGGCTTAAACTAGCAGTCCATCTGGACCCCTTAAGGTCAGTGTTTGATGCTGATGCTCTGCTGTGGTACCACAGGAGGACAAACACAAATCACATGCCTTCCATCAAAAGAGGCTTTCAACAGAGAACACATGAAAAATGACGTACTGAAAGGAGGGGAAGAGCACAGACAGAAAATGTCCCCCCCACCCCACCCCGTCCCAAAACTCCAGAGTCCACAGCCCAGCTGAAATGATCAGGTACATCAAATCCCACACAGAGAGCCTTTGCTCAAACTGCTGTCAGGACGAAGCCTGTCTGCCAGGTGGTTCAGCCAAACCACTATCTGCTCGCCATGGGGGGACGAGACAATTGGTTCAAGACTTGATCAAACCCAGATTGTTGCATTCCTGTACATCTTGTTTCAACACAACCATTATGGTCTCCGAAAATCCAATTAGACATAAAAATGTTTCTGCATCCAGGATATCATAATCCCATTCATGCACGTCACTTCAAATGCCTCCTATCCAGATAAAATCCAGACAAGATTTATTACATTTTCATTTAGATTTAGCCACAAACCGTATGCACCTCCATTAGCCACACAACAAATCTGACTGGCTACATACCAAAATGGGTTGGGCCTCCCCCAGTAACTTATGTGCTTAAACAGTTAATACAACTAATTATGAGAAAGACAAACACATTTCCATGGCTAAGTAGCTCCAGGAGGTGTAATGTTTAGGTAGCCTAGTGCTTTTGTCTATACAGTGTATGTAAGTATCTACTTACGTACATATTTATAGACCAGGTAGCCTAAATGGTGCAAGCTACTGAACTGCAATGCCCAGCATTAAATGTGTGTCTCCAATACCACTGATCGCCACCTTCATGGATACATTCACAAGCCTTTTGAGACCTGAAGAAATCTGACACATGACGTTACTGAGTATAAATAGAGCCATTCCTGTAGGGAAAACACATTTAAAAAAAAAAAAAAAATTGCACATGTGAGCCTTACTGTACCATCTAAAACAAAGTGGTTGTAGAGTTGTGAAGAAGAAAAAGAAGCGCATTAAATTTCAAACAACTATTATAGTCTATATCTCACCCTTTTATTTTTCTTTCAGGCTGTGAAAAAGTGTCAGGCTGCATCACATTTTGCTGAGTCACACACTGGCAGAGACATCAAGTGCATACCAGAATGAACACTTGCTGTTTATGTTCTCTTTGTGATTACTCAAGTGAAGGCTCTAACCATGTGTAATAGCCTTTTAATAAACGGGTGAGAACAACTAGAGCCACAAAGGTGTGACTGACAGTGAGAAGTGAAAATGAGTTTTAGATGTCAAATTAAAGTTCTTTGTGAGATCCATCCTGTGTCAAAAGCACCCAGCTGGAAAGTTGACAAAATATGATTTATTACATCAAAGGCTGGATTAAAGAGGTGTGGGGATTTGGGCTCTCTAGTATGGTTACTCAAAAGTACTTACTGGCCATAGCTTGTTTGAGAACTACATCAGGTCTAATTATTAATCCCCCCCTGTCCCCCGTCCCCACCCCTCCCTCCCTTTGAGGACAAGTTTGATAATATTTTTATAAGAAATAAAATAAACAACAAATCACTGTGTATTGTAAAACACAAGCTTATCTTTGCACCAGCATTTTAGAGATCCTGTTTAAAGATCGTGGCCATGACACATATAAATACTGCTATAATTACATGCAAATAATTACCTTATCATTAGTGCATCGATGTTTGATGCTGCTTCAGTTTGTTCCGTCACATAAGCAGAAAGCTTTAGACTGTACACATCGGAACTTATGATCAACATAACTGAACAAAGTGAAGCATAGTTCATCAGATTGTGCTGTGAAGGAACAAAAAGTGTCTGGCACCTTGACTTTATTTGTCTGAAATATAATTAACTGCTTTTCTTTGGTTTGGAAAGGAAAGGAAAGGAAAGGAAAGGAAAGGAAAGGAAAGGAAAGGAAAGGAAAGGAAAGGAAAGGAAAGGAAAGGAAAGGAAAGGAAAGGAAAGGAAAGGAAAGGAAAGGAAAGGAAAGGAAATGTTTTTGTCACAGTGTCCACTCACTGGCTGCATATAATAAAAATGATCTGATCTGACTCAAACAAAAATGTCTGGCCTCTCCTACAGGGAACCTGTAGGACATCTTCACTGAGTGTTAGTTTTACAAAGATAAAATGAGAATAAAAGGAAGACAGATTGTGCAGCGAGTGTGTAGTGCAGCTCATTCACATACACAAGCTTGTAAATCTGTGTCACATCCTTTCCTTTTTAGACCAAGTGATCTGTGGGTTCAGAATGAGACCTGTCATTTGAAACCCATTTGAAATGTCTTGTCTAGCAAAACAGAAATAATCAAATGCAACTGTATTTATTTTTGCACAACATGTGTAAAAGTAAAGCCAAAACATTTGAAGATAGAGTTTGCATATTTCCTGACAGCTTCAGTAGTATCAGTGACTTACAGCCAGTAGCTGAGGTGAATGCTGAGGAATCATCCGTCCAGATGTGTCTAGTGGCACTCAGTGACCCCCTCAAAACCCCCCAATAAATCCAAAAGTTTGACAACAGCAAATCAGTGTAAATGAAGCTTGAAAGCATGGGACAGGTGCTGTATATAGTTCGGGTTGGCTGAACATCTGGAAGTAACTATGAACTCAGACAGTACTGCAAAAACCCAGCGTGTTCTCTGTTAGGCCTGTGACTGTCTTTTCTTTCATTTCCATGTCATTTGATCAGCATGTGAATGACATTTATCTCTTTAGCTCACTTTACCCAACAGCAAACAACAAGACCAACTCCAGTTCTCCAGAAACAACTTGATATTAGACCAGGGATCCTCAAATCCAGGCCTCGAGGGCTGGTGTCCTGGAACATTTAGATGTGTCTCTGCTTCAACACACCTTAGTCAAATATAGAAGTCATTAGCAGGACTCTGGAGAACTTGACTGCATACTGAGGGGGTAATTCTGCCATTTGATTCAGTGGTGATAATCAGGTAACCATCAAAGCTTTATATTCTCTTTATTCCCTCTACACTTGCTGCACGCTTGAAGTTTTCTCTTTCACGTTCACTAAGGTTTCCGATGTCTGGACCTATTTAACATGTAAGCCCGTGTTTACTTCTGAATCTCATCATATTTGCGTCCTATTTATTTGAGTCCCTTACTTTTGGCCTTACCAGTGTCTGAAGAATAAACATACATGACAAAAAAAAAAATAACCCCACTGGCAATCACCTGGCCTCTATTAAACACCACAAGAGCAGGACGAGACACCAAAGAATTTCCTCCACATCAGGCATGAATTTAGTTTATTGGATGAGGAAGATCCCAGAAAAGTAAAACATCCTTTAAATATTCCTGAATCCAGATCCTTATTATCTGTCTATTAGAGCCCGTTCCCCTGCCTCTGTTTTAATGTTAGTGTGACATCTTCTTGGTTCTTTTTTTTTTTCCGCTTTTACTTTGAAGAACGGGCCTCTTTCTCCCAAATTAGTTGTACTTCCTGTCCTCCCTGGAGTCCGTATTTGTTTTCACCTGTTGTTAGTTACTTTCAACTGCATCACGCTGTCACTTCTGAGAGTGTTTAGCGTCTTGCCACTCATTCGCTCTTCGTCAAGATAACCATACATGTTCCTTGATGCGTGCAGTTGAGCTTGCCATGATCATGGACCGTCTGTATGGGGGAGTGTGTTATGCTGGGATCGACACAGACCCTGAACTCAAGTATCCAAAAGGGGCAGGGCGAGTGGCCTTCTCCAATCAGCAAAGCTACATTGCAGCCATTAGTGCCCGATTCGTTCAACTGCAGCACGGGGAGATTGATAAACGGGTGGAAGTGAAGCCATACGTCTTGGATGACCAGCTGTGCGATGAGTGCCAGGGCACTCGCTGCGGGGGGAAGTTCGCTCCTTTCTTCTGCGCCAACGTGACCTGTCTGCAGTACTACTGCGAGTACTGCTGGGCAGCCATCCACTCCCGGGCCGGCCGTGAGTTCCACAAGCCGCTAGTGAAGGAGGGAGGGGACCGACCGCGACACATCTCTTTCCGCTGGAACTGAGGCGAGAGAGCTGGGAGGGACTGAAAGAAAGGGATAGTTAGGGAAGGGGTATGGGCTATGATATGAAAAATGAATGCACTTTTCTTTTAAGTTTAAAAAAAAATAATAATTTATTTTTATTTTTTTATTTTTATTTTTAATTGGGCCCGCAAAAAATTAAATGCTAAGAAGAGTGAAATCCCATTTATGTTTTGACTTTCAGTGTGCATGAGCATATGGATGCATTAGATCTGGATTTCTGTGTGTTTTTTGTTGACTATACTTTTCTTTTCATGTTAGCTGGCAAAGCTGCTTACATTTGTTGTTGAGAGTAACATAAAATTTAAGTGAGGTTCATCACACCTAAATCAGTATACTAACTATGGAAGTTGAGTTTAAGAAGGGTGCATTTTCTTACTTTTTGCTTGCAGGATTAGAGATCAACTGTACCATTTACCAAAGGCTGAGTGCAAATGGTTGAGGTGAATAGTGGAGGAACTGTGTTTCAGATTGATGGATGGATGGATTTGAGTTTTTTTTTTTTTGTTTTTGTTTTTTTTTTCTAGCAGCTCAGTGTATAGCATCTGGCCACGTCACAAAACAAACAAACAAAAAAAAAAAAAAAAAAAAAAAATCTCCCCCCTCAGTTTGGTACACGCGTTTAGATTGTTGGCATGCGTTTTCAGGTCTTGGTTTAAAAGTCAACACTTTGTAACCAGAAAAGGGCAAACCAAAGATTGGCCTAAACACATCATCTAAAACAGTCATCGATCTGAGGGTTATCAGGATAATGTTGCGTGCTCTTGTCGTATGGCGGAGGAAAGGCTGGAGTTTTGGTTTGTGAGTTTCAGCTAACAAAGACACAGCCCTCAGGGCTCAGGTATTGGCAGTAGTATTTACTCACTTTATATTGTCAGGGATCTTAGCACTGGAAGCTAACATGCTAATGTAGTACAAACTAATGGGAATGCACAGTCCAGTCTCCCTGAGTTGTCCTCATGGTGTACCACTGCACGCTCTACCATGACTGGAGCTTCTCTCACAAGTGTTGTGGTTGGATATGGTAGTAGCTAGAATTTGCTGTCACAGAGATAAAGATATTATTTTATACATGGCCTGCTGATTTTTGTACAGTGTTTTATAGCTGATTATTTTGTCATGAACATATATACATTTATTATGCACTACTTTTCTAAATATTTTTTTCAATAGTCATTTTAGGCACATTTTTCACAGATGGGAGAACTCCTTTTGCAATACCTCATTTTTTTCACTTGGTGAAAAATAATTTTGTACCTTTGTTACTAAGAGATCTGCATTTATGGTAAACTTAATTTAAAAAAAAGAATGATATTAATATAATTTTCAATTAGCTTTTATATATTTAAGTGCTGGTAAATCTGAAAATTGTCTGGTGCATTGGTGTGATTCTGTAGATTTAAAAAAAAAAAAAAAAAAAAAAATTAAAAAAATAATAAAAAATAAAGCTATTATTAGCCAGTCATATATGGATTCTTCTGTCCTAAAAAACAAAACAAAACAACCCATCATTACAGGATCCTAAGGCATGGCGAGACCTTTCTAAACTGATCTTTTTTGATAGTCTTGAAAATGCTTATAATCTGATATTTTGCTCCTAGGTGTAGTCACTAAGATTATCAATAGGGTAAATGTTCTGGCTTTGGTCAATGTGAAATCTTCCCTTCTATCACCGGAGTGAATATCAAATGTTTGAATATTTAGATCCTCTTTCTGGGACTGCCTGTAAGTTCTACCTATTCTTGGCATGCATAAGAAATAACATGACTAGTGATAATGCAGGACCTAATGTAATGCACTAGATCTCCTTTTTTTTGGTTGTTTTTAACTTTTTTTTTTCCTTATTTCTCTTTGAGATTGCCTCTCTTGTAGCCTCTCTTTACATGATGGATTCTGCCTTCCTTTACACAGACGTGATGTTTATGCAATCTACACAGTGAAAACACTTTGGGTCTGTTTTTTGTAACATAGAGGACACTCAGTAGGACGTAGGTGAGGAGACTTGATCACTTTGACCCCCTTTGTGATGTGGCATGCTTTGGGACATAACCTGAATGTGATTTAATGTTGCAAGATAACTTTGAGCCATTATGTGCAATACTTATTCTTTCCAGAAACAGTTCTCCGCAGTGTAAATCATTCAGTCCATATAAACCATGCAGTCATACACACATACACACCTTTTGTTTCCTATTGTTCATGCTGATGTCTGCAAAAGAAAAATAATTTATACCTGAATTTATTTTTAAACATTAGTTTTGTGCTTATTAACATATTTTGCTACAACCATGCTACTGTGATTTGAAAACATTGTATATACTAGGTCGATAATGTATTTAGCATTTGCTCTATTTTCAATTGAAATGTATAACTATCGTTTTGATCAGTTTTTTTTTTTTTTTTTTTTTTTTTTTTTTTTTTTTTTTTTTTTTTGGGGTGATGTGTTCAACTCGTTGACGTGTCTAGTTTTTCTAATTGCTGTATTTGTGCTCCACGTTTTCACATGGGGGGGGGGGGGGGGGGGGGGGGGTAATTGTCTGTTAGTATTACTTGATTGCAAAATTTCAATAGTTTTTAATTGAATGCTGGGAAGGTTATATTTATTAACTTTTTTTTTAACCTGATATCATTTTGATTTTTCTTAAGTAATTTCACATTTATATGTAAGTTCTAATTTTTTTTTTTTTTTTTTTTTTATATTTTCTCAATTAATTTGCGCTACAATACAGACGTCAGTTTTTATAGTTGGTTTGTAGTACTGAAGTAAAACAAAGATCTAATGTCATATATTCACTTGCTGCCAACTGTTTGTAACTGTATGCATACATTTGAAGTATTTGTAATGTGAGATGTTGAACGAATAAAACCGCTGTGAGGAGGAAGAAAAAAAAAAAAAAAAAAAAAAAAAAAAAAAAAAAAAAAAAAAAAAAAAAAAAAGGGGGCACGGAGACGGAGACTATGCTGTAGTCACGCGAGACTTTGTGAATCTCGGCAGTATCGTTAATGGCGGCGTGACTCTATCAGCAAACATTTGCGTGATTAGCCTTTTTTTTTCTCGCCAATTTATAACTAGACAGGCTTAAAACTAAAAAAATATAGGTAGTTTCTTAGCCTAACTTAAATTATTTTCAACAATCTGGAGGACGGTGGAGAGGACCTGGATAGTTTGCTGCGGTACATCGACGGGTGTTTTGAGCGAGTCGTCATGGGGAAAACAGACAAGACGCCGACTCCCTCCACCAGCAAAGCAACGCCGTCCACAAAAAGAAGCCGCCCAGAAGATTCCCCAGAGGCAACTTCGCCACCCACCACCAATATTGTGGACATTCTGGAGTCCATTAATAACAAATTGTCCAGCTTTGACGCCCGCTTGGCCCTGGTTGAAATCCTTCACAAGGAGTTTCAGGCCCTGCGGGAGTCAGTCGAGTTCAGCCAGCATCAGGTGGAAACACTGGCTGCTGAAAACGCTGTCCTCAGAGAGTCGGTGAATTCCCTCACCGAGGAAACGACCCGGCTCTCAGAAGAAAATAAGAAAATTAAAGAATCGATTATCGAGCTTCAGGCCCGCAGCATGAGAGAAAATCTTGTGTTTTCAGGTATCCCGGAGAAGGCAGAGGAGGACCCGGAGGCTACAGTGAAGGAATTTATCCAAACTCACCTGAAGCTCCCGGAGGACGCCGTGAAGACCATCGCCTTCCATAGAGTCCACCGCCTGGGAGGGAAGCGACCCGGAGCACGCAGACCCAGACCGATCGTGGCCAAATTCGAACACTTCAAAGAAAAAGAGCTGGTGAAGAGCCGCGGCCGGGAGCTGAGAGGGACGGACTTCAGCGTCAACGACCAGTTTCCAAAGGAGATTCTGGAGCGACGCAAGGCCCTATTCCCCATCCGGAAGAAGCTCATGCAGGAAGGCTCCCGGGCTGTCATCGCCGTGGACAAACTGTATGTAAACGGACAGCTTTACCGAGACAAAAACACCACGCCATGGCTCAGCTGATCGATCAGGTGATCTGTGTCCATATTAACGTTCTTTTCTGAGTTTTTTTTTCAACTATCTAAACAGTACCATTAAATAGTCTAAATCTGTCTAAGTAGTACCATTAACGCCGACGAGTCAGCATAGTACCGTGATCGTTTGTTTGGTTGTTTGTTCTGTTTTGTTTTCCCCTCATCTAATTTCATTCTTATGTCACTTAGTTCACTTTTTACACGTCTTTTTTCTTTCTGCACTCAGCAATATGTTTACGTCACTTACAATGCTACAGTTTACTACACTAACATACAGCGCAGATGCACACACACCAACATACAGCGCACATACACACGCACACATCAATATAAAGGGCACACGCCAACATACAGAACATATGTACACACACACACACATCCTTAGTGAGCACACAACAGTCCATCAGTTAGTTTAAATATGAGCACACTCAGATTTGTCTCATGGAATGTGCACGGGGCTGGTTCGAGGGAAAAGAGACTAAAAATTTTTAATCGGTTAAAAGACTTAAAAGCAGATGTTGTTTTTCTACAGGAGACACATGTGTCCAAAACATCTGTGCTCACTCTTTCCTCTCCACAGTTCCCTCACACGTACTCAGCCTGCTATAACTCCAAACAAAGAGGTGTAGCTATATTGATTAACAAGAAGATAAACTTTAACATTAGCAACAGTACAATAGACCCTGAAGGTAGATTTATAATACTTAATTTATCTATACAGAATACAGATTTATGTATTGCTAGTATATATGGACCAAATGTTGATGACCCCTCCTTCTTTCATGCTTTGTTCACTTCACTCTCAGATCACTCTGACACCACACTTGTAATAGGAGGAGACTTCAACCTGGTACTTAATGCAGATATTGACAGGCTCAGTACAGCAGTGAGTCAGAGGAACTGGCAGTCTGCAGACATTCTTAAACAGTACATGAAGGATTTTGGACTTTGCGATGCTTGGCGTTCACATCACCCTACTTTGAGAGATTATAGTTATTTCTCACAAGTACACAAATCTCATTCCCGCTTAGATTACTTTTTAGTTAGCAGCTCCATAATGATGGATATCACAGACACTCAGATTCACCCTATCACTATTAGCGATCATGCACCGGTGTCTATGTCTCTGACACAGAAAAGAGTCACACCACCAATCAGGAACTGGAGATTTAATACATCATTACTTAAAGAAGAAGATTTTATTAATTATTTCAAAAAGGAATGGTCAGCATACTTAGAATATAATGATATTCCAGGAATATCACCATGTGTTCTTTGGGAAGCAGGAAAGGCAGTAATGCGGGGCAAAATAATATCTTACTGCTCGCATAGGAAAAATAAAGAAAAAGCACTTGTGTTAGAATTAGAACAAAAAATTAAATCTTTAGAAACTGCTTATGCCGCTTCACCACAAGAACATACAATTATCAGCCTGAGGAAACTGAAACTGGAGCTAAATGAAATAATTGATAAAAGGACACAATTTATGTTGCAGAGGCTGCGTTTGGAAAACTTTGAGCATGGAAATAAATCTGGAAAATTCCTGGCCAAGCAATTAAAACTGAATAAAGAAAAAACAGCTATTTTTTCTATTAAAGACTCGACTGGTATTATTACTCATGACCCACAACAAATAAATAACTCTTTCAGAGACTTCTATGAAGCCTTATATTCACCACAGATTAACCCATCTGATACTGAAATTGAAGAATTTCTTAATAATATAAATCTACCAAAACTAAATGACAGCCAGGCTGCAGCTCTGGATTTACCTCTTTCATTGTCTGAACTTAGTGAAGCCCTACAGCATCTCCCAAATAATAAAGCCCCAGGCCCAGATGGTTTTCCAGCCGAGTTTTATAAAGAATTTTGGTCTGAGCTAGCTCCCATTTTTTTCAGAATGGTAACTCAGATTCAGAATGACCACATCTTATCTCCAACCTTAAACTCTGCTAACATTAGCCTGCTTCTTAAACCAGGCAAAGACCCCACACTCCCATCCAGCTACAGGCCAATCTCTCTCATTAATGTAGATCTTAAAATAATTTGCAAAGCCCTTGCCAAAAGATTAGAAAGTATTACTCCATTTATTGTACATCCAGATCAAACAGGCTTTATCAAGGGTCGGCACTCAGCCAATAATACACGTCGACTGATAAATATAATAGACTATTGTTCTATTAACAAATTAGAGACGACAATCGTGTCTTTAGATGCAGAGAAAGCATTTGATCGGGTAAATTGGAAATTCTTACTAGCAGTTCTGCAAAAATTTGGATTCGGTTCATCCTTTATAAACTGGATCAGAACACTACACAGCTCTCCGAATGCGCGAGTTAGGACAAATGATCTCATTTCACAAAGTTTCAGTCTGCAGAGGGGCACTAGGCAGGGCTGCCCACTCTCTCCCTCTCTTTTTGTAATTTTCATTGAGCCGCTAGCAGCAGCAATCCGTCAAAATGCAAATATTAAAGGGATTCAAACTGAAAATATGGACCATAAACTTAGCCTTTATGCTGATGATGTATTACTTTTCCTTGGGAATTCACAAGGCTCTCTTTTGAAGACTATCACACTGATAGATAAGTTCTCATCTATATCTGATTACTCTATCAATTGGAGTAAATCAACAGTTTTGCCTCTGAATTGTAATTTCCAGAGAACCTCTAGGACCCCACTAAAGTCAGGAAATATTAGATATTTAGGCATAAATTTTTCCGCCAGGCTCTCAGACTTGGTACGATTAAATCATATCCCCTTATTAAAAACAATAGAGGATGATCTCACACGTTGGAACAGTTTACCTATATCACTTATGGGGAGAGTTGCTGCCATTAAAATGATGGTTTTACCAAAAATTAATTATCTATTTTCATTGATCCCTAATAAACCTTCTATTCCTTGGTTCAAGTCACTAGATTCAAACATCTCAAAATTTTTATGGAAAAACAAACCGTCAAGAATAAGCTTAAAAACTTTACAAAAGCCAAAACACAGTGGAGGTCTAGAATTACCAAACTTTTATTACTATTTCTTAAGCAGTAGATTGCAGTATATTTCAAAGTGGATCAAATCCAACTCATTAGACAACCCATGGCTGGATCTAGAACAGGCGTTTTGTGGAAAAATAAAAATCTCAGATTTACCTTTCATTAGTTCCAGTATTAAACATCATAACTGCTATAAAGTCCTTAGTATAAATACCTCTCTGACAGCCTGGTGGGAATTTTTAAAAATAACTAAGTCTTCACTCATCCCCTGTAAACTAACACCCATTTGGAACAATCCAGATATTTGTCAGAAAAAGAAAATGCTGAATTTTCCGTTATGGCGTGATAAGGGTATAAATAACTTAGAACATATTATCCAAGATGGAAATTTTATCACGTTCCAAGAACTTATATCAAAATATAGAATTGGCAACGGTAGATTTCTGGAATATCAACAAGTTAAGTCCGTCCTACAGGGAAGATTTAACCTTAATCAATTGAATCTAGAAATGCCTACTTGGGTAACAGAATTTCTTAACCTCTGTACCCCAAAATTGTTATCAAAATTATATAAATTATTAATAAAAACTGATGATTCAGTTTCCCTCCCAATTACAAAATGGGAGCGTGATCTTTCTGTCAACCTGGATCAAAATTTATGGACAGAAATATGTTTAAATATCTTCAAAATGACTAAAAGACCCCAAATACAACTTGTACAATATAAGATTCTCCATAGAACATACTACACTGGACAAAGGATGTTCCAAATGGGCCTTACACACTCAAACATATGCACCCACTGTACAAGCAATTCAGAGGATAATCATCTACACGCTCTGTGGTCTTGTGTACCAGTTCAGAGATTTTGGCAGAGGATTTGTGAAGATCTATCCACATGGTTTAGCTGTCATATCCCAACTTCCCCCAGACTATGCATCTTAGGTGATGTCAGTGAATTAATTATGGAGTTAAATATATCACACATAGTTCTTACTGCCTTGTGCATCGCTAAGAAGATGATCCTCATGAACTGGAAGACAAAAAATAAACTATGTATTACTCAGTACAGAAATTTATTAGTAGATCATGTTAGTTTAGAGAGAATGTCTGCTTCTTCTAAAAACAAATTGGAGGAATTTGACTCTCTTTGGTTCCCACTGCTCAGCTCCATTACTTAGTGGGGGTGGTGGGCTGCGGGCTCTGCTCCTGATGTGCTTTGTGGGGGGGTGGGGGGGGACTCCGGGGGCCTGGGTAGCTGGTAGCCTCCTGGGGCTGGGGTCCTGGGGCGACCTTCTGGTGATGTCTGTGTGCCTGTCCTGGTTGATGGTGGTGGGGGCTTGGATGGTGCTGCCTTCGGTCCTGGGGTGTGGGCGGGGTGCTTGGGGGGGTGGTGCCGGCCCTCGGTCGGTTGGCTGGTCTTCCCTGTATGGCTTGGGGGCTGGGGTCTGGGGCCCCGGCACTGGGGCCGCGCCGGCTCCCGGTGGGCCCCCCCAGGCGCGGGGGGGGCCTCTGCTGTCCCGGCCGCGCCGCCGGGTGGGGTGGGTTGGCCTGACGTCGGGATGTCCGGTCTACGCTTTTGGGGCCCTGGGGTGCCTGCATTGCAGGGGGGTGGGGTGGGGGATGGGGCCGCGGTGGGGTGGTTGGGGGGGACTGGGCACTGCATTTCCATGCCCAGGCCAGTATGTCCTGTCGCCTGTTTGTGTCTATTGTTGAGTGAATGGGCATCTAGGAGGAGCGGGCCGCCCTCTGCGGTGGGGGCGAGGGCGCCAACCTCGGGTGCTGCAGTGCTCCGGGATGCTGCCACCGCGGCCCCGGGCTCACCTCCCCCTGCCCTGTGCTGGGGTGTGGGAGGTCGGGGTGCCTATTGAGCCAGCGGCCAGCTGGCTCTCTTCTTCCAGGATTTTTCCTGGTCATATGCCCCCCCCCCCTCCCCCTCCCCATACACAAACACACACACACACACACACAGAATACACATCACTCACAGATGTAGGATGGAGAGGCCACGTGGAGAGCTGCACCACCACTTGCCTCTCCGTTTTAATTGCACTTTAGTCATTATAACTCACAACACATACACACTTACACCCTGATACACATAGGACCTTTGGGGCAGGCATGTTACTCAGAGGTTGATGAGATGGGCCGCTGAGGTGGCCCCACTCGGATCCTCGTCACTGTCTGTCTCCAAATTTTATTTGCACTTTAGACATGGAGGGTTTTGGGGGGGCAGTGTGGGCAAGCGCTGACGACCAACAGTTGGCGCTTGTGGCATAATTGTCCCCTCAATTTTAACTGCACCCTATACACCTCATTCACTCACAAACATTAACACATAGACCTACAAGTTGGGGAGGAGGAGGGGTGGATGGGTCATCTTACACCCCGATTTCCTGCGTCTCGCCCGGGGTAGGGGTCGGGTGGTTCCTTGGGGACCGGGCTGGTGGCGTCCTGGGGTCGCTGTTGGCCCTGGGGTGGTTTCCACTTGCCCCGCCTTCAGAGGGTGGGTAGCTATGGATGAATGTGTGTCTTTGTGTATTTGTCACCGTCTCCGTGAGTATGGGTGGGTGAGTGAATGTGTATGTATGGCATATCTGTGTGTGGGTAAGTATGTATGGGCATGTATGAGTATCTGTGTATAAATGTGTACACGGGTGTCTGGGTGTGTTTGTATGTATGGCTGGACCTGGGTCTGGGCCTTGTGCCTTGCCTCCTGGCCGCTCCTTGCTGGTTGCCTCCTCCCCCCTACCCCCCTGGGATGGGGGTGCCTCGGGGTTCCTGGGTGGGGCTGGGTGTTCTGGCGTGGGTACTGGCCTGCCCCCCTTGGGGGTGCGGTGCGGGGCTGCGTTGGCTTCTTCGGCGTGGGGGGGGGCTCTGTGGAGGGTCGGGCGGTCCTTGGGTGCCGTGGGCCCGGGAGCCCTGCCGCCGGCCAGTGCAGGGGGCTGGCCGCTGGGGGGGGGCTGGCTTCTCATCGCCTTGGGTTCCCTGGAGCCCTCGCTCCTCGACTGGGGGGGCTCCGTCTGAGACCACCCTCTCCCGTCTGCTGGGGTAGGTGTGCGGTTGTCTTTGGACTGAGTGGCCGGGGGTCTTCCTGGCCCTTGGTGGGCTGCTGGTGGCCTGGGGTTCTGGGGGCTTTCCATACCTGCCTCTGGCTTCTGATGGGTGGAGCTGCAGCGTTTTGCCCTCATTGGTAAGTACGTTCCATGACACAGACACAAACATGACACAGACACAAACGCCCACTCAATCACAACTCAACAAAATTGTTGGTGTGCGTAACATGCTTTGTTAGTTTTGTTTTTCACACACAAATTTATTTTTGCAAGTATTGATAGTATTTTTTTTTATATGTTAAAGTGATGAAGTATCTGATTAATAGACTTGTGCTCTTTCCCCTTTTTTTTTTTGCTCCCTTTCTCTCTCCCTTTTTCTTCTCTTTATTTTCCTCTTCTTCAGCCTGTCAGCTCTGGCTGTTACATAGTATGTGGAAAAATAACTCAGATAAATAAAATAAAGGGTTAAAACAACAACAAGAAGAGCCTATTGAGAACCTATAGAGCTCATCTTGAAATAGCAAATATGTTTGGCACAACAACGCATTCAGATCACAGTTCTGCTTGCAAGATCTACAAGACATGACAGGCTAAAAAAAAAAAAAAAAAAAAAAAAAAAGATAACCATACATGTTCCTTGATGTGCATCTCGGATTTCTCTTTATGGCCTTTGTTGTTACTAGCTTCTTGTGTTTTTTAGATTTCTGTTTTACTTTATTGATTTTTTGCTTTTGCTTTCATAAAGTCAGCATAAATAAATGCTTGTTCATATTTCATTCCACTGTTTTTATGCATTCACATCCCCTCAACTCCACATATCATATAGTGACATATAGTGGAAGAGCGCAATAACAGAAAATACGCTTATGCCATCAAGAACGCAAAACCTACATTAAACAATATGGTAAATAACCGGGCAGCACGGTGGCGTGGTGGTTAGCACTCCCCATGTTTACATGGCATTCCCAATCTTAGCAGTAGGACAGACAAGAGGAGTAAAAGATGGACAAAATAAGACACAGAGAAAAGCCTAGTGAATGACAGCTCAAACAAAGAGCACATAAAGCTCAGGAAATTACAAAAAAAGACAAAACACGTCCCTGCTGAAAAATGCAGACTCACCCTCAGACCAGGAAAGCCGCTAATTCCAGTCCCACCAACAGGCCCCTGTGAAACATCAGAGGAACATCCTAAGTACACTTGACAGGATACACCGTGATGGAAGTGTCTCACTCTCAAAGCTACATTCGAAAAACCAAGCACGAGGGAATAGAATAGAATAGAATGCCTTTATTGTCATTATACAGGATGTACAATGAGATTGGGACAAAGCATCTCAGCATATTTAAAAACCACAGACACGCTTTTTCTTTTGATCACAAAAGAAAAAGCTAAAAATGATGAGACCATCTGATGAGGTTGTACACAAGAAAAAGGAAAAACGTGCCTTCTCTCTGATCTCGGTGATGCTAAATACCTCAAACTCTGTGTGAGCTCTTACCCAGTGCTCTTACTGCACAGTAAAGTGGTGACAAAAGGTTTTAATAGATATGAAAAACATACAAAAATACTTTATTAGCTTATTAATCTGAAGAAGTTCATGCAGGAGACAGTACAATGCACCTAAGGAGAGAGGACAAGCAGAAGAAGTTGAAGTTTGAGGATGAAGAGAAGAGCATGAACTAAGTGTTGGACAAAAAAATAAGAGGATGCATTCAACAGGAATTGGACATGAGTTCTCACCTCATTTCCATCTGGACCAGGAGGCCCCCTCTCCCCTGCATCGCCCATGACACCCTATGGGGCAAATACATCCACATAAAAAAGTTGGGACAAACATTTCTAACTATACCCTCAATCTGCAATGAGTAGTACCTCCATAAAGTTAAAAGAGTATTGGTAAATTTATTTTCCATTTCTCTTCTCTGCTACTTGCTCCATATAGGTTCTTGGCTTTCTGTCAAGCATGGCACAGCAAACCTTTTTACTCTACACGTAACATTTAATGCGCAATTTCCCAAAGTAATTATTCAAGATTAACTTCACATGGACATAATGTGAAAAAGCAAATTTTTTAATGAGGCAAGATTAGCCAATGTATTAGGCATTCATCACTGTTCCAAGAAAAAAAAAAATTAAATAAAACAGGCACTGGGCTTTTTGCCCGATTGGCAACTTCAACACAGAGAAGCAAAGGCTTGTTTTTAAAACATTAACTTTTCACAGTGTGAGGGCCCAACCTAGACATTCCATCTGTCTCTAACTGTAACTTTATTCAAGGCCAGAATCTATGCCAAAATAAATGTGATTTGCCATATCTTGAATATTGCATTGTATGTATGTGTACGTCTGTAGTAGTCCTCTTTGTTCTTTTCTCTGTGTCCACTCAAAATAGTCCCCCCACTGCTTCAGCACGTTCACAACAACAGGATGGAAATGAGCCTATTTTGGATGCTTCTGGGGTCTTTGTGGATATTAGGTACTGCTGTATGAGGGGACATACTGTATACCTTATGAGCTGGATAGCATTTCTATCAGTTTTTACCATCTTCCTGATTTCACAGAAAAAAAAAATTAGTCACATGTGCAGCTGCCCCCCTAGTTAGTAACAGGGGGCAAAGGCACAAATTTCAGAAACCAAGATGGATTCTTACGTGTCTTCCTTTGGGGCCAGGTCTTCCAACAGGTCCAGGTATGCCCTAGAAAAGAAAAACAACTAGTTAGATTGCTCAAATCAAAAGTAAGTTTTGGGATTGAAATGACTGAAAAGAGAATTATATAGGATATGAGAGTAAATAACCACAGCTCTTTTAATCCTCTCACTTTATCTCAACACAAATCCATAAAACAAAATAAACTCCTAAAATTAGCTGCTTAGATAATCCCATAAAGTAGTACAGAAATTCTTAATACAGCCTGCTATAAGTGTGGATTTAAAAATGTTTTTCATCACATTGAATTAACTTTTCTTGGCACAAAACAAGCTGATGTACATAAGCCAAAACAGAGCTACAAAACCCAGGATTTCCATTAGACTGGGATCTCTTGAGAATGAAGCAACGTGTCTAGCAATCTGCCTAAACGCAATAATGGGGAAAAAGGTTTGAATGACCGATCAATAAACAGAGCTGAAAGAGAAGATATTCACAGCTTAATCAGAGGTAAATAAAAAGAGTCTGCAGATAGAAAATGTGTCGGAGAGCGCAGCAATCATGCTTACAAATAAATGGTTTGAAAACTTAAAATGAACAAACATCACTCACTTTCTCCCCCTCCAGCCCGGGTGGCCCAGCATGGCCTGGAAGCCCAATGAAACCCTGAAAATGAGAAAAAGTTGAACTTAACAATAATGCCTCACAATTACAACCTGTTTGGTGTACTGTCCTTTGACCACTGGCTTCAAATACACTGAGAATATTTCAACAACAGAGCATTTAGTTTGCACAGAATCTTTTCATTTGGAAATTGGCCAGCTTTCCTATTGCTACATCTGACGTTCTGCACTTAATTCAGGCATCATTCCTGCTCATGTTGGCTAATGTGAATGATTTATTTGCCATGACCAGCCTAACTTGTGTACAGGAAGATATGATGGCCTGTTGGCGGTGCAGGACAAAAGGCTCAATACTGAAATAATTAAAAAAAACAATTTGGCCAGTCACAGCTTGAACATCTTGGTCTGGAATACAGACAGACCACATGAGAGTGTAATCTTGCAAACCATAAGCACTGTTAATTGGTTAAAAATAGATGGTACAGTCAGGGGAATTTTTTTTTTTATCCTTTCAAAATGTATTTCTGGATTTCCAAAACATCTGTGGCCCTGATGCATCCCGTGGGAAACACTAGAGAAATAGTTGGTTTCACTGACCAGACTCTTCCTTGTTCAAGGTAAATGCAACGTGGTAACAGGCAAAGTCTGGAGTAAGAGTCCTCATCAGTGTTACTATGTGAAGTGTTTGTGAGTGAACAGGATTAGTATCTGAGACAAATGATCGATCTAGTTTTTGTAGCAATTTAAAAAAAAAGCTAATGAGATATTTACCTGTGTGTACCTGTGTTATCCTATCCCAATTGCAGGCTACATACACCCAAAGCTAAAGCTGCAGCCACAATAAGAAATACAAAATCAGTTTGTATCTACATTTTTGCAACCAAATCACAATATGTACTAAAACCCTAAACCCGCACACTGTTTGTACTACCACGGCTGCATTCAGGTATGTATGTCAGTTGGCATACAATATATTCAGTATGTATGAGCTTGTTTTTTGTTTTTTTTGTTTTTTGCATCCCTATCCCACCCTCTCTCACACTCAAACATCTACCTTTTCAGCACCCTGTCTGCCTTTGTGGCTCCTTCTCGCCCTGCCAACCTCAGTCTGACATTGTAATCCTACCTATCATGTTTCCCTGGGCTGCAACGCTCCTCTTAAGTCCCTTTTCTCATTAGCTCATTTGACCCTCTTCTGATTTCATACATTCCCCTATCTGTTTCTCTTCCACCCCACTGTCTTTCTTCTGTTCTCCTATTTTAAGGCATTCCCCATTGAGGAATGAACCTGAGTCAGCCTTCTTGGTGCCAACCTAGAGTGGGACCAGCCCCCACAAGCAGACTCTCATGTCAAAAATACAAGTCAGATCCTGATCAGTCACTGTGGAGCCAGCCTGAAACTCTGACACGGTCCTAATCCTTTCAGGAAATAAAGAGTTCAATGCAGTAATGCTAAAGGAAATCATTTTAAAAAAGGCACAATGACAGCAGAAAACACCTTAAACTTACACGAACACCTTTAGGCCCAGGAATACCTTGTGGCCCAGCTGAGCCCTGCAACAAAAAAAATAAATAAAAAATGGGAGACTCTGTTGACTATGGAGCATATGATGTGCATAGGACAGCAGTAAGCAGTGTGCATTATTATGGCTGTGTTCTCTTAGCGGAATTCTCAGTAGAGGAATGAAGAACCTGAAAGAACTGATGGAGAAACTATTTTTTTGTGTTTTTCACTGCACCTGCCTGCCAGGGTAACCTGCAGCTCCAGCTTCCCCAGGAAGTCCTGGTATGCCCTAAAGTGACAAGAGAGAAAGAGGGAGGGAGAGAAAGAATGAACAGTGAATAGGGAGATTAGGTGGATGGATAAAGTGAAAGAGGAGAAACGCAGGCTTCTAGTAGCACTGCCAGCTAAGGAATAAAACAAGCACTGTTCATTCTGAACAGCTCCGTATACTAACTGTACCATTCAGCACCCGTCCAATTCACCCCATCCCTCACTATCTCACTCTGCTTTTGCTTCAGCTCACTGTTCACTGTTATGTGACTCATTTCTTATTATTGTCGTGGCTTTGATGAAGTGAAGAGGCTTAAGAGGGATACACAAACCATAAAAGGAACCACCTACAAGAGAGGACAGCTGAAGGACTAACATAGCTGGCTTGTCACAGACACAGACTTTGCATCTGTTCATTTGCTACGTATATGCATCAATCCAGTTTGTATTGTATTTTTGTAACAAAGTGCTGGCAGGAATCCAACTACTGCACTGTAAAATTTGTCAAATCCGTGATTTCAAGCCTTTTAATTGGCCAGAAATTCATGGTCTGAAACAGAAACCCCCACACACACACAAATAACTACTTACTTGTTCTCCCGGTGGTCCAGGTGGACCTGGATAACCTTTAGGACCCTTAAAAATAGAATTAAACAAGTATTTTTAGTACATTTCAAATGAAAAAAATGGTAATTAAGTGAACAATGTGTCTACAGCTGCCATGCTACAAGTGCTTGTTCACAGGGGGTCGTTTGTTGGGGTTTCTCTGGAGTACTGTAGGGTCCTTACAGCATAAAGTGCCTTGAGATGATTGTTGTTGTG
The DNA here is from genome assembly GCF_007364275.1 of Archocentrus centrarchus. Taxonomy (NCBI): domain Eukaryota; kingdom Metazoa; phylum Chordata; class Actinopteri; order Cichliformes; family Cichlidae; genus Archocentrus; species Archocentrus centrarchus. The sequence continues at coordinate 9,459,357 of NC_044349.1, read as the reverse complement.
ATTTGGCACTATATAAATAATTTAATTTAATTCAATTTAGTCAGTTTTCAATAAAAATGTCAAAGTGTTGACACAAAACATCACAATGGTGGTAATGATGAAGTCAGGGGACTGCCAACATCAGTAAGATTCATCAATTGGGAACTAGAATCTAAGTCAGGATCAAAGAGTCTGACCAACCAACCTCGAGCAGTGCACTAAACAGGAGGAGCAAACTTAAAACTAGAAAAAAGGCCGGCAGTTAATCATTTTGGTGAAGTAAATAAAGAAAGAAAAAACCCAGTGGGATAATAAGGGATGTTATGGATATCCTGCAGCCAGTTTTTGTTGTACTGCTCTAAATTTTCCAAAGTCATAGATAATGCTTTCAAATCTGGGTCTTAGTTTGGGGGCTTGTAGCCTTATTCTGACTGCAAAGTCCCATCTAAGCATGGGGAAATATATGCAATGCATCTGTGTAGCATTGGAAATGATATGGTTTGACCTCCCTGTTTCTGTGAGAATTTTGCATTCTGACAATTTGTTAAAAATCTTCTTTTCTGAGTACTTTCTGACATAGTTAAAACAAAAAAAAATAGAATTCTGCAGAAAGTGATTCAAGTGGCAGAGGAAACCGTTTACTCACTCCAAAGCCAGTCCTGGGCTACAGCCAAATCCAACATTTAGTTAAGTAAGCACTTTTTCTTTGTAAGCTAAACAGGATTTATTGTTGAGTAAATCAGAGCTAGTTTCCCCTGAAGCTCTTTATTTTTCCCTTTGACTTGATTATCAACAACAGATGTTTACAGCTACAAAGCACAAGGTCAGGGCCAGGTCAGCGTCTTTTTCGGGAAGCAAGAGAACATCTGGAACAGTATCACTGACTCTGGCCTGCACTTCCGAGGTTGTGACATATGACCTTCACACCCAATAAAAGGCCCACGTAGAGGTAAAGAGCATTGGCCAGTAATTTCCTCTGAAAATACCTGATGGGCCACAGGGCATGTGCTGAATATATTAAGTTCAGTTCATGCAAACACTGATGTGGCCTCTTAGGATTCAAGGTTAAGGCCAACTACAGGCAGCTACAAAGTTTTAGCAACAAACTACCTGGACAGCTGTGTAGATACAGCCATGTGAGGAGCAGGGCCACCCACTATGACAGAATAAATCTATTAAGTTCCTGAGTTCAGAGCAAGCAAAACTCATATCAAACACAACAACAGCAATGAGTGGCTTTGAGACTATAAAGATTAAATGGAATTTAGGTCAATTGATAACTATCCATCCAGTCATCCATCCATTTTCTTCCACTTATCCAGGACCAGCGCTGTACTCCATTCTTGAGTGTACTCCTCCAAATGCTCTGGGTGGAGGCAAGTGTCTCACGGTGAAGTAGGAAGGACTCGGTGCTGTAAGATCCCACAGGACAGCATGCAGTCCTCCCAGGTGAGGCCAAGGATGCATTGAAGACATAGCATGTGAAAGGCTTCCAACATCTTGACTTGCCTCCTATAGAGGGTCCAGCCCTCACATCCATACAGGAGGGTAGAGACACAGACGGCATGGTAGACTGACACTTTGTCTTGATTTGCAGGTGAAGAATTGCGAAGACATGTTTGCAAAGATGACCGAAAGCAGAGGATGCTTGACACTGAGGCGTTGATAACTATGTATCAATAATATGCAACATGTGGACACTGATGAACAAAGGAAGAGGGCCAGTGCATTTCATTTTACCCATGGCAGCATATATGAAATTCTCTGTTTTAAAGTGTGGCATAGCAGTTGATGTCTGGTACCTAAGGTGGTATGGGATATTGCCCATGTTATTGATCCACTGGTCCTGGGAAGGGTGCTTTTCCTCTTTGACCTCTGACCTTGAACTTAAAGGTCAGGTTTAAGTAAGGCAGCACTAAACAATCACCTTTTAGCTCTGACTGAGACATAGAGGCAGAAACCAATAAATGCAGGATTTACCTCACACTGTAAGGCAAAATAAGCAAGAAAAGATGGACACATATACATATTTCTTTATATTTATATATCAGACTGCATTGATAATATATAGATAGACAAACTGCAGACAGGGACCTGTGGGAGGCAGCACTGATAAGGTGAGAACGCAGGGGGCACACTGAGTCACCTCAATACAAAGGATTAAAAGGAAACAGTAAATGGTAAAAGTAAGATAAAAGCTTTTTGAAGAACTATACAACAACTAAATTAACTACTACTAGTATGCACAGTTCATAAATACTGTAGTTTTTCACAGATTAGAAATCCTTTATGCTTGCATTTATTGCTCATTTAATCACAAGCGATCTAATCAAATAAATCTTACCGGTTGACCTGGAAATCCACTGGGACCAGGACGACCTGGAGGACCTCTGTCACCCTAATAAAACAATTGAAAAACAAAGCAGCACAACACATCATTATTAAATTCCAAATGCAAAAATCTGTTCATCTCATTACTAAATCTTCATAAATAAAGTTTTAGTGGAATTTTAAAGTCAAAAAGTGGATAAATAAGTAACAAGATTAATATAATAGTGGTTAGCACCTCTGGATTTATAATATTATAGTTTATACGGCACATTTATGTTACTAAAATGTTACAGGTCTGTTGATTATTATTCAGTATTTATTTCAGTAAAGTGGCATACAGTTCATCACTACCATCACTCCGATTAAATCGATGAACAAATCAGTCTTTACTGCCATCTTTCCAAATCATTTCTCACTGAGGGTCTTTGTATAGCTGAGCCTTTTGCCAAAATGCTTACAGCACTTTTAAATAACCTATTTTTAAATAACTTTTAAAGACTTATTAAAATATATATTAAACAGTCAATTTAAGGAGGAAAGGTGGTAAAAACAGTGGAGCTGAGCTCAGCTGTGATGTTATCAAATATGCTGCTGCTCCAGGTGAATGACTGCGCTGCGTCCTCCCATCCTTGGGAAGTCCTGACTCCCATGTGAACTTGCCAAGTACAAACTAGCAAGTATGCAAGTACAAACTTGTGTCCTTTGAATTGAGAAATGGCCAGGGGTAATAAACTACCATCAAAGGTGTATACATGACTTTTAACAAGTTTTGTTTCTACAGCAAAATCTAAAGATAAAATGTAGTAAACAGTTTGGCAACTGTGTACATGCAGTACATTTAAATTGTCATAAGTGTTAGAAAACAGCCATATGAAAAAAAGGTGTAATAAACTGTCATTAAACAGGCATAAATGGATAAGTAATTTACAGAAAAAAGATTACTAAAGGTTGTGTATGCACTGTAAAATGCAAATAAGTGCTAGCATAGTTATAAAAATCCACACGTATAGAAATGAAATTTGCAGATAATGGCAGGATTCCACACTTATCTATGTCTTTTTTATTTTAGCTACTTAAAATAAAGACTGAAAAAATGAAACAAATTAATCTATCAGCCTCTCCATAAGCCCTGCATATATAAGTTAGAAAAAAGTAAAGCAATAAAAAATACCTTTGAAATGAAGAAGCAGTGCTTTACAAACATCGTGGCTTCAAAGGGACCGTTTATCATGCTATTGTATTCACAAGATTTTCAGAAAATGTGACCTTTGACCTTTACCTTCAGGTCAAGGCTGCCAAGATTCGCACTCATTTGAGATTTTTAGTAGATGCATCTATGGTGTGAATTTGAACTTCCTAGGTCACATCATTCTTGAGCACAAATTTAAAGTTTTTGTGAAATGGAGGCCGCACCACCGACAATAACTCTTCAAAACAGCCAAGCTGAAAAGGAGTCATTTTTCTGGTTAAAAGAATGTGAGCTGAAAAGGAGTCACTTTGCACAGGTGTGAGATGGACAGTGCTTTCATATGTCTGGCAGGGAATGCAGCCAGGGCATGACCAGTTAGATTTAAAATTAGGCATTAATTAACACCAAAGTGAAAGTGATCTTTCTCTTTACATCTCAGGACAGTGTTCTGTCCCATGAAAGATCTTATATTGCCTGTTTGCATCCGTCCTGCTATCTTGTGGCTTCAGTTGGCTAATCACTTCCTCTTCCTATTCACTACCTCAAATACAAGCTGCTAAAACTATTGTTTTTGTCACTGTTGTGGACGTGACAGTGTCCCGCTGTCAAAAACTGGACCTTGCCAGGTCAGAAAACACTTGATGTCTCGGTATATTGCAGCAAATTGCAGAATAGAGACTTTCATTACAGGATCAACAGGCATGAAAAAAAAAATCATGAAACTACATTAATCTGGTACATTCATTTAACTGCTGTCTTAAACAGCTGAACTGAGCTGAATGCATATCAGGCAGACTTTGTTCATATAGACTGAGTTGTTGAGAAAGTGTAAAGCTCTGTCAACATAGAGCCCAAAATCATTGTACTTGCACAGAAAAACAGACATGAAGCAAAGAAATATGCTTTGAATTGCATTGTGGGTACATAGGGTAGATGAATAAAATATAACACACTTCTGCAACCTGTGCAGACAGATGGACTGATTAAAATAGATGCTCCTGTTCTGTCAAGATGTCCATACATGGACTCTACCTCAGGGCTACTACCCCTAAAGTTGCTGCTGGGCAACCCAAACAGAAAACAAAAGGTTTCAGGCCCAGCAGAGCTTTCTTTTGTTCCTTAAATTTGCATAGTGTGCAAAAAACACTGTTAAGTCTCATGGAGGTGGAAGAGTGATAACAGGTCTGCACTAATTTGTAGGGTGAGTCTGAATGAACTTGCATCAACATTGAACAGACACACTATAGTTTTGGTTTTAACTGAAAATCATTGAAGGCTAGAGAGGATTTAAAGAGAGCCGTGATACTTTTCTTTGCAAAGACCCTTAAACTTGAAGGATGATAGATACGTTCGGATCTTAATTAGTTCAAGAAATGTAGCAGTGCTTCTCAGGAATATCGTTACTGCGATCATGTTTGAAAGAAAATGAGATGAGAATGATGATAGACCAAGAGAGGCCAGCTGTGGTGATGTCAGGCACATCAGTGACAATAAAATGACTCAGAAATGCATAAACGAAGCTTAAAGGAAATTGCTGAAGGAGTTCAATGGGATGCAGAAAACCATCCTCTCAAACTCATTGTTCCAGCACATGAAAACAGATTTATGCTGAAAACGCCTCATAAAATTAAATGAAAAATCTGTTTTTCATCATCCATGAATGAAAACTGCTTAGTTTTTAGTGACATATCATAGGCTTGCTGAATAATCTTTAGTACTCATTCTACTGTATGATCTGTGTCAACATTTTAGGGATTAGTTCATAGCATTTTGTTTAAAAATGAATCTCACACCAAAAACCAAAAGCTGCCAGTAAGGAGAGACTAAGTGAGGTGAAATGCTGCGATTCACAAGGTCATGAGAAAAAACACAGAGCAGAGGGACGAGGAGACAGACACAGAGACCAGTGGCAGATTCCTCACCTTCTCTCCTGGTGGAGCCTGACCTGGAGACAGCCCAGGGTCTCCCTTTGAACCCTAGAACAGAAACAGGGTCACAAGGTCAGGATATCCTTAGACACTCAATGCATTTATAATCTATTCTGCACACCTCAAACATAATATACAGTTTACATGAAAGTTAATATATAGAATAAAGCATGTATGTCTTACCGGCTACATTTCTTTATTACTTGAGCCACGCTATGTGTCAAAAATGTATGTGAGCCCTTATGCTAAAGTTAAGTGAATGGAAGGAGAAGCAAACTAGAGTCTAATCAGTAGTACAATATTTCAGAGGTATGAGAGTGAGTCTGACACTGAGAGTTTTCTGTTCACAAGTAGCTGATGCTGATCTCAGATAAAAGACATCTGGAAAGACTTAAAACAAAGAATGTCTGATTTGCTAAATGCTGGAAAATTTACAAGTAATTTTAGGCCCTGATAATCCGCTAATCAGCTGAAGGAAGGAAGGAAGGAAGGAAGGAAGAAAGAAAGAAAGAAGCCTTAAATGAAGGTCTGCATGTAAGCAGCATTTTGTACGGCATAAAAAAAGCAGAGCATACCAAATTCAAGACCACATTGCAGAAATGGAGTAGTGCAGAGGGACCATCATACTTGGTTTCTTTTCTGACATCATGGGAAAAGTAAAATGTCAAGTTAATCCTGATGTCCTTCAGCATGATGTCAGTGTAGCTGTTGGACAGCATACATCAGAATTTGGGTCATGCAGCAAGACAAGACCGTTTGCATCAAATTAAATCTGGTGTAGGACGACAGTCAGAGGCCAGAACTTGTAATTTTGCCTTCAATCACATTGTGAGTGTTTGATTTAAAATCTGCTGTAGCAGTCCACAGAGGCAAAACTGCACTGTCTGGAGTGACACTTTTGATGCCACACACCCTCAGCGTATGACTGAGATGCAGCAATTCTGTCTCTTCCTAACCTTTGTGCACAGCTGATCTGAAGCAAGAGGACCCACTTGTTTGAGGTGATCAAATCTTCTTTTATGTGAATGTTTGATTGATTTTCAATAAAGACACAAAATATTATAACTGTTAGTATGTTTTTACTTAGTTAGTTGGTTATTAAATGTGAAACAAGTCAGTAAGAATCTCCCCTCCTAATACGGGTTGCTGGAGCAAATCAGATCTCCCCCAGAGAGATGATTTCCACAGAACAGTGATATTGCACTTCAACAGCCAGACGACTCATGCCTTTCCTCCCCAGTATGAAATAAATTAAGGTCAGAACATCTTTTCTGCTGTGATTCAACTAAAAATAAAGATCTCCAGACATTAGACAGCCCTGAAGATGAAATGCCAGTTAACTGTCACATAATTTTAGCGCCAATACTTAATCTGGCTTTCCAACTTGCTGTTGTCAACACTGAAAAGTCCTGGTGGAGAATGGCTAGCTGTTCCAGTGAGGCAGGAGGAGCTGCCAAGACAATACAACATGGTAAACTGTAATTTGAGAATTTGGTTTTGGATGCTAAGAAAACCAATCAATATGCTCAGCTCTCGCCTGTGACAGGTCTGTGATTTTTACAATTGATGAGCTAAAGGCTTCAAAACATTAATATCAAAAAGGTTTAAGATTAAACCTTTCAGTTACTTAGAGGTGCAGTAAGCAAAATTTTAAATTCCCAATGTCGCTCTAGAGCGCCAGTATCTGCTCTCCTCGCACCAGCTGTTCTGCTTCTTTTACAACCAGAAAGTGTGAGTAAGCCAGATGATGTTGAGTCCACTACCCTGATGAGTGTCTAGTACTACTGTTTTGCTGCTCAGAGACTCCCACTGAGCTGAAAGAAGGCTGCATAAATCAATAAAATATATATATTTATTTTCCCTGTCTTCTTTTTTTGGGTTTGAGTGGCACAGCTGAACATATTTGACAGCACCTCTTTTTTTACTTCCTGGAAACCTACCACCCCACCCCACCCCAAAAAAACAAAAAACAAAACAGAACTGGAAGATAGGGGTGGGTCTGAGAGTTTCATGGTAATCTTTACATCACTATGGACTGAGAGGGTGCTGACCAAGAAAGAAGTGCCCGCTCCAAAATCAACACCTTCAAGCTCAACTGAAATGTGCAGTTGCCCACATGGACAAGCCAAATGCCTTCTGGAGAAAAGTTTGATGTCAGATGAGACAAAGATTGAGCTAACAAGAGGTTTGTTTGGAGGAGTAAAGGTGAGGCTTTCAAATCTAAGAACACTGTACCAGCTGTCAAGCATGTGGTGGTAGCATTATGGCCTGGGGCTGTTTTGCTGCCAGTGGTACTGGTATATTTCACAAAGTGGATGAAATTACCTGAAATTAACAGCTAGACAGTTGAAACTGGGACATAATTGGGTGTTCCAGCAGGACAACGATTCCAAACACACATCAAAACTGGTTTTGAAATGCAGGCTAACATTAAGCTTCTGCAGTGGCCCTCCCAAAGCCCCGACCTCAACCCTACTGAAAATTTGTTGACTACACTTTAAAGCCAAGTCCAGGAAACCAACCAGTTTAAAGAAAATCTACCAGTTCTGCCAAGAAGAGTGGTCAAAAATCCAGCTAGAATTATGCCAGAAGCTTGTTCATGGCTTTTAAAAGGGACCAAGGGACATTTAATAAAAATATTAGTGTTGCTGTATGGATACCTTTGACCTTGGGTGGATTGGAGGAAATCTAAAATGATTTCAAACTTGTGCACCCAACTCTTGTTTTTTCAAATCATTAAAGGTGTATGCTGTACACTCATTCCAACCTGGAAAAAGAACAGTTCACAGAAATTATTAAAAGTCCAAACTGTGACTGTGTCACACTGAAATATTCGCTATTCACTAAAAAAAAGACTGATGAGCTGGAACAAGCCACACAGATGACGGTTATGGCGCATTCTGCACGAACACAATCTAACTGTTTTGGTGAATCCTCAGTTTAACTTAAAAAGCTGATTGACAGAAACATATCAGTCCAAACTCAACTTTCCAACTTTTCAGGACTCTTTCATCCATTTGGCTCTAAACAGCATATGCATGATACAACAATAGTCATTAGTCCAAAAATTTGGTTTTAAAAACAAAATGAAACACCTCGGGTAACAGTTTTTTTCTTTTTTCGTCAAAGTAACATGAAAGTATTGCTTTAGCCAAAACAACATTTCTCTCTCTTTTTTTGGAAATTTTTTAAGCAGACATATTCTTACTGTACAGCAGTTACATAATAAAACATACAGGATAAGAACATTTTATAACATGTCTCATTTTTGGCTACACTCACTGCAAACAAGGATTACCTTCCTGGGTCTTCAGCATCGTATTTCCAAAGTTTTGACTGACACTCAATGAGGCATACAGAGGCTAAAGGGGTGAGAGAACAGAAATCCTACCATACCATAAAACCGGTTCCTTCCTGTTTAAAAAACAGTCAGCAGAGCATAAAGGAGACAGACTGAGAGGCTCTTTTAAGTTAAGGGCATATCTTTATAACATTTCAAATTATGCCTAAAAAAAGTCAGATTGGCTCAGCGTCAGTAACTACATTTCCAGTGTCCTAGTAACAAAACACATTTCAACAAGAGATATTTTCCAAAACTGAGACAAAGAGGTTCTCAGTGGCTTCTCTGCCTCCGCAAAGGGTTTCGGGGTTGAGAATGACTCACTGACCGGTCACTACGGTATTAGATACTCTTTTATTTTTCCACATGAATGTGGGAGTAAATGCTAACAGAAGAGGCAGCCAGCAGTTGGCCTGCTGTTGCATAATAGCTGATCACTGGACCTCAGGCAAATCTGCACAGTGTCTCAGTGAGGTCAGAGGTGATACAAAACAAATCCATCTCCCTGTGCTGTTTCACCAATCGAGGAAAGAAAACAGAACATTTGGTAGTCTCATGAGTGAAACTCTTCTCTTCGTGGACTAACAAAGTGAAGTGGTATCCACTTAGCAGAAAGTTTGGCAATCAGTGATGATGAAGGACACTCACTTGTGCTTCCCTTGACTCCTATAGCGAGACTGTTTGCTGTCTGATTGCTTGATCTATGCAGCCACTCTGTGGGTAGCCAGTGAGGAATACAGCCACCACAAACATCTGCACGGTGCTGCCAACATTCTTGCTCAGCTGCACCAATGTTTCTGGTCCTAAGCTGGGAAAAAACTTAGCAGTGATGCTTTCTTTTGTTTTTTTCCCCCTTTTATATGAAATCAGTGTTATGGTTAATGAGCCAGGACTGGCACAATTATGCCCCGTGGTTAAAACCAAGGTAATAACGATCTAAGCTAAGGATATCATTTAAGCAAAGAACCACCTTTGTCTCCTGCTACACTGTGTCAATATACTCGCCTGCTATTATCATGTTTGCCTACATCTGGCTGTGTTTAATTCTTCTTGCACGCGCTCTGTTCTCTTCAGGGAACAACACGTCAGTCGCTATAATTGATGCCATTTGCCATATAGTAAAAACTTTAACTGCAGAAGAGTGAATTTCCATAAGTGTGTAGAGTGTTGAGGATAATTCAGTGACTTGGTGACATCACTACGGAAGTATCATATATTTGATTGATTTAATGTTCAAGTATGCAAACAGCAGAGTTGTTTTTTCCACTGTGTCTAAGTGTATACTCACCTCCTTCAGAAAAAACTATTTTTGACATGTCTGTAACTGAACTTACGTGTCAAGAAACACTGTGTGTGGGCTTGTCAGGAGAAGACACAACGTGAATGCACAACAATTTACTGACAAATATCATGATTAGATCTACTGCCAATAAGATTAAAAAGAACATGACAGGTTGACTGTATTTATACAGTTTTGCTAGTCTTACAGTCCTCTTAAAGTGCTTTACACTATAAGCCACACGCACTGATGAGGCAGTAAGGCCAATCCCTTGATTTAGTATCTTGCCAAAGCATACTTTGAAATGTGGCCTAAAGGAGTCAGGAATCAGACCACTGACCTTCTGATTAGTTGACATCACATACTATTTTCTGATCCATAGTCACAGCCGACGGATCAAGTGCCCTGTCCGAACTACTAGACCACCGGCGACTAAAGGCATATGGTTGGATGTATTTAATGAAAGAGTGTGAAAGCCTATAACATAACAACATCCCTGTCCTGTGTGTTCGGTTCAGTGGCGCTGGTTGTGGCTAACCAGAACCCTCTGTGGTACTCTCAGAGTGTGTTTATATACCCCACTCCTCCTCCCATTGGAGAATAGCACTCACCTTTGGCCCAGGTGGTCCAGGTAGTCCTGGGTTTCCATGTGGACCAGAGGGACCCTGGTACAGACACAGAAGAGAAACTTCAAATTACTGCCCATTGCTGTCAACAGCTCAATTTAAGATGAGGTACAAAACAGCTAAGTTTTCCTCAGCAATGTAAAAAAGTGGTGACAGTAGTTGCACTGGAATCAAGAAATATACACCATAAGCCTTAATATAAACAAATATTTCTATTCTGTCGCATTTGCCCTCAATGCAAATCAGTCCAATTCAATGAACCACAGAATTATGCAACGGGTACGCAAACATGTGCGCTTACAGCTACATGTGCACGGTCATATGCACTCTCGCACATCCACCATAAATACACTGCATTCCTGCACATCTGTACTCCTGCTGCTTACCAGGTTTTTTCCTGCATTACAACAAGAGCTAAAAAGAAGCTCTTGTATGCAGCATTTCAGTGCTGTGCCTATTGCCTTCTGTAAGTGCATACTGTCAACTAAAATTCACCAAAGCCCAAAAAGAATAGATTTCTATGTTGGGATAAATATTAGATTCTCTTATTGCAAGGTGCATCTATGTTTTAAAATGAAAAAACGTCTGGAAATTCATATGGCATCACCATTCACAAACAACAGGAATGCCTCTGTCTACCTGCATATCTGTCTGCCTTCAAGGATGCTTTTCATGCTGTTAAAAAGCAGGGTTCAATTTAAAACCTTCATATGGAACCAACAGCAATGCCAAAACAGAGATTGGGCAGAGCAGCATGTAGACCTCTGACCGTAGTCTTGATCCTTGCTCATCTTTTGCGGCAACTAATGCAATGGCATATGACAAAATGCGGCAATAGCCAATAAAACACACGGAGGCCTGGAGATGACTTTATAATATGTCCATCATATTTTTACTGTTAAGCAATTGTGACCACTTAACTTTACAGAATTATAAACTCCTGTTCATGAGCGTTAAATATTGCTTTGTTCTGGTATCTGATAAACAAATTAATCTGTGACTCCAACTCCACGGATCATCTTTCATGGTCTAACCAGTAGTTTACAACACACGCCCACCAACACAGCACCTTGCAGCCCTCTGTTTTGATGTGCTGAAAGAAAGGCCAAAAGAGCAAATATTGCACCTGGAAGCTGCTTTCACATCAGACAGTTAGCTACAAACTCAGACAGGAAACCACATACCCACAGACAGTAAGTATAATATCCACAGAGGGACCTCTCACCAACATAAACAAAAACTAACATGATTTTACCACATTAATAATCAATGCACTGGCACTGCCACTTGGGAGTCACTGCTTGATGCAGTTCACAAGTAGGTGCTGAAACCTACGTAATCAAGTTAACTGTATTGAATGTTTTCTTTAAGTACAGCCGGTATTTACATTCCATCAGTTAAATTAGCCATGATGCTGCTTCTATGCACGGTCGAGCAAAGACAGGACTGAACTCATTTATTTATGGCTTAGTTATACCTTCCATCCAACACTAAAAATAAAATGTGTCTTGTTCTGTTTAAAGATGCCTCCAGGGCCTGTGGCATGATCACAGCATTGCATCATCAGCCTTAGCAGCTGTATATAAAGTAGTCTTGAGATCAGAGTGGATTTAATCACGCTAACCACAACATTGTCTGTCAACAACTCTTTCCGGACAGTTGGAAAAACACACGAACAGTGAGTTTTTTTGTGTATGTGTTTGTCTGTGTGTGTGTGTGTGTGTGTGTGTGTGTGTGTGTGTGTGTGTGTGTGTGTGTGTGTGTGTGTGTGTGTGTGTGTGTGTGTGTGTGTGTTTGTGTTATTTATTTATTTATTTTTGCACAGATTACTCACCCGAGGCCCTCTTTTTCCTGCAGGACCAGGTAAACCAGGGGGACCAGGAGGACCCTAAACCAGAGAAAACAGAAAAACAGAGACAATTGTTTGCAACAAAAAGCTTAATTGAGAAAGTTACAAGTTACATGATCACATAAAACACCAGTGTTCGTGCCTGATAAATGTTTAAAAAGACTGGTAAAGCATGTATGTTTCAAGTGGTTTACTCCAAATTTTCTGTAAAAGCTATTTAAAAGTGCACCGGCATATCAATTCTAATCTCCAAGTTCTAATTATCTAATTTTCTAGGGGAGTGTTAGAGGCTTGCACAAGATTTAAAACTAAAGGAAATTGGGAAATTTAAGCATATGCATTCTAAAATTATATTCCTGCAGGAAACACATGTTCAGGAAGAGGTAATTATTAGAATCAGGAGGAGATGGCAGGTTTCATTGCACTATTCACAAGTTGGTCCTATTTTAAGTAACAAAAGTAATTAAGGATAAGATGAACATGTATTTAATCATTCACGGTTCTCTTTTGTTGGAAACCTTGAACTAAATGATTTCATACAGTCCAAATGTGGAGCCAGCCTTTTTATTTATTTATTTGCTTTTATAAATGTACACTTTCCACATTCTCATACATCCTGTTCATTAAAGACTTCACATATAGACCAAATACATGGAACAGAGATTTAGAAAATTTAGCCAGAGGACCAGAAATTCATACATACATGACAAATTACCACCTCATAACTGAGAGATATGTAATTCAGGCCAAGTTAACTTGTTAATTAAATAAACAGTTATGTGAAAAAGAAAGTTTTCACAGGACTCTATACAGTCCTATGGAAAGGTAAGTACTCTCCATGATTCAAGAGCCTGCAGAGTATTCTTTGCTGGCAATAACATACAAAAAATGATGATGTTATTTTATCAGTCTCTCTCACATTGCAGAGGAATTTTGGCCCAAAGATATCTCAGGTCATTGAGGTTTGCAGCCACTCGTTTATGCACAGCTCTCTTAAGATCCCAACACAGCATTTAAGTCAGGTTAAAGTCTGGGCTTTGACTGGGCCATTGCAACACTTTGATTATTTTCTTTTTCAGCCAGTCTGTTATAGATTTGCTGCTGTGCTTGGGATCATTGCACGACCTGGTTTGGGGCAAGCTTTAGCTGTCAGACAGATGGACTCACATTTGACAAGAATACTTTGGTAAAGAGAGGAGTTCGTGATCAAGTCAATGACTGCAAAGTACCGAGGTCCTGTGGCTGCAAAACAAGAGCAAATCATCACCCCTCCACCACCATGCTTGACAGTTGGTATGAGGTGTTTGTCCTGATACACTGTTTGGTTTACGCCAAATGTGGTGCTGTGCATTATGGCCAAATACTTCGATCATCTGTCCAAAGGACATTGTTCCAGAGTTCTTGTGTTTTATTCAGATGCAACTCTGCAAACCTGCAGCTGTGCTGCCCCGTTCTTTTTAGAGAGAAGAGGTTTTCTCCTGACAACCCTTCTAAACAAGCCACACTTTTTTCTAATTGCACTGTCATGAACTTTAACATTTAACATGCTAACTGTGGCCTGTAGAGTCTGAGATGTCGCCCTTGGGGTTTTTGTTGCAGTGACCTTGGGGAGAATTTGCTGCGATGTCCGCTTCTGGAAACATTGTGGCATTGTGTTAACACACACCTGAATGGTCCAGACCAACAAACTACCAAAACGTTTCTGCTGAAGGTGCTCATACTTGCTGATGATCAGTTAATCAAGTACAGTTGATTGAAAGTTGATACTTTCTATATATGGAAGCAGTAAGGATGAACTCTTTTAGTTTACTTTCTTCATTTTTTTACAGGACTGCAGAGTCCTACGAAAACTCTCTTTTTCACAGGACTGTATACTGTATACAGACATGTGCACTAAACGGCTCTGTGTTTAGCAGTGCAGAAAGACTAAAACATTTTGGGAAGAGGTCAGAGTGACATATAAGAAGTATATATATGTCACTATATAATACTATAGTATACGATTTCCACCTCTTACCAAAACAATTACAATATTAAAAAAACTAGATGAAAAGAGACATTTTATTGTTCTGTTTACTATTCAGTGTTTTTAGGGAGCTCTGGAGCGTCCCTTGTCAGAGAAGAAGTTGGACACAGAGGGATAGATAAATAAAGAAACAGCTGTTTGTTCCTCCAGACTCCCACATACAGACACATGGAAAGTGTGAGCACACCACCGCCTTCGCCACAACAACAGGGCCTAAAGAAACGGAGGCACTGATCGAATAAAATGATAGTATTCAAAGGCTGAATCTGTGCTGCCAAGATAGGGTCAAATATTTCCGAGTAAAGAAGTCAATTTTCTTGAAAGCTGAAGGCCAAAACGAATCTTCTTTAACTGCTGCCCTGTGTGAGATAAAGTTGAGCTGATTCACAGCATCCTATGCAGAATCTCACAAACCAAGGCCTCTAAGTTAAGTCCACTCTACTGCCCTCCTTTATGAAGTTCAGATCTATTCTGATCCATTGCAAAAAATCACATATAATCAAATCTGATCCTCCATTGTATTTTTTATCAGCAGTGTAGTTAAATTGTGTATTTTTTTCCTCTGTGTTATAGTTTACGCAACTCTGCTGATTGTACTGCTGTCTTTCTTGGCCAGGACACTCTTGTAAAAGCTTTTTTTTCATCTCAAGAGTCATATTTTCCTGGTTAAATAAAGTTTAAAAAAATAATAAAATAAAAATCCAAAGAGATTCCTTTAACCTCCTGAGACTCGATGCATTTTTAATGTCTAATATCTATCTATCACGACCCAGCGTTTTCAGCTTCCTAGTTCTGTTCTTTTTGTTTATTGATCTTTGGTTTGTGCAACGTGTACATTTATTCCATGGGTTCTTTAGTATACTTT
This sequence comes from Archocentrus centrarchus, assembly GCF_007364275.1. Classification (NCBI taxonomy): domain Eukaryota; kingdom Metazoa; phylum Chordata; class Actinopteri; order Cichliformes; family Cichlidae; genus Archocentrus; species Archocentrus centrarchus. The sequence continues at coordinate 9,443,945 of NC_044349.1, read as the reverse complement.
GTTCTTAGTTCCGAGTTGCTTTAGTTGGAGTCTTCCCTTGTGTCAAGTTTCCTGTGGTTAGGTCATGTCTGTGTCCTCCCCGTTTAGTTCTCACTTCCTGTTTAATTTTCCTGGCCTCTTGTTCCCTGTGTGTCATTTTGAGTTTTGCTTCCTGTGTCTCATTAGTGTGATTCTGTCCACCTGTTCTCTCCAGCTGTCTCCTCTTGTCACTCATCACTCCCTGTGTATATATTGTGTGTGTTTTTCCCTGCTCCTCTTGTCATGTTTCGCCTCATAGTAGTGAGTATCTGTGCTCTGTTTCCAGTTTGGCTGATTTGCCATGTTCTCTGTTGCATTTATTCCCTGATTTCCACCAGCAATAAAAGATGAATTTGAGTTCACATCCGTCTCTGAGTCCTCCATTTGGGGTCCACATCCTGCCTGCCTCACTACTGTCTCATGACATTAACAAAGTATAAAACACTTTATTGAGCAGAATGAAGTTAATGTTGCAGAAACACCCGAATGAGGGATCTCAGGAGGTTAAAACATTTTAACAAAAAAAATTAAAATCTGTCACAGTAACTTATCAAATTATTAGTCAGTGTTGGTTCATCCAGGGCTAAACACAGGGGGCTCTTGAAATATTTGAGGCAAAAAAAAAAAAAAAATATCAGAATATGCACATCCAAAATTAAAGGGTGCAGGAAAAACAAAGAATCAATGAAAAACAGAATTCCACACACCAGAACGCTCCTGGAAATTTTTTTTAATCTGAACAGACCTTAGAAAGTAATGTTTCAGGCCAACATGCAATCTGAAGAAGGGCATGTTGGCCCAAAACCTTACTTTTTAAGGTCTGTTCAGATTAAAATATTTTCCAGGAGCATTCTGGTGTGTGGAATTCTATGTTTTCCAAAAAAAAAAAAAAAGTATAAGGTATAAGTAAAGTATAAAATAAAACATTTCATGTGACCTGTTCAGGCCATGTGAAAGCACAACAGTATAACTCTACTCTTACTAAGGGACGGAGAAAAAAATCGATATAGCATATGGTATTGTGATATTTTGTGTGGCAATATTGTACAGTACAGGGACACCAAATATCAATAATGTATCTTATATACACTGCAAATACAAACGGAACATTTTAGTACTAGAATAAAATAATAAATAAGTTTTTCATAGTGCTGTTTTTCTAGTGAGGTCAACAGAGGTGACGGACATGACACACAGGATTTGCAAGGAGTGTCATATGTAAGTAAAATACATGAACAGCATGAACATAAGGGCTCATCTCACTCAACACCATCCTGAAATAATGTTAGGTTGGCAAAGGACAGCAAATCAGCTCAACCGATAACCCAACCAACACTGGACACACTTAGCTTGACAAAGCTACCTCCCAATGCAGAACGAGCTAACAAATTAACACAATGCATCACCTAAAACCAGCCTAAAACCAGACTAAAACAGAGAGGTGATCGAGCTTTTGCAGCAGCAGCACCAAAGCTATGGAACGATCTACCTCTCCATATCCGCACAGCTCAGACGATACACACATTTAAATCTCTATTAAAAACACATTTCTTTTCCTTGGCATTTGGCTGCAGTGCTACCTCCTTTTAGATGATTGTTTTATGGTATTTTATGGTACTTGTTTTAAACGTTTTAATTTTTAATTTTCTTATGTTATTTATTGTTCTTAATGTTTTTATTTATTTATTTTTATTTTATTATTTTATTTATTTATTTATATATTTTTATTTTTATTTAGTATAGTCCTTGGGGTTACAGATCTTGTACAGCACTTTGGTCAACGTCGTTGTTTTAAATGTGCTTTATAAATAAACTTGACTTGACTTGACTTGACTTGACTTGACCTACTTTATGTATGAAGACCTGAATCCATACAATTACATGCTCAGGACACCCAAGTTCTATAGAAAGCTCTACAGAGAAGTGAAGTGTAAAGTTCAGGAGAGCCTGACTACAGTAGTCAGGGTTGCGTTAACTTGTGACAAGTGGACGTCACAGAATGTGGAGTTATATATTAGATTATTATCTCACAGAAGACTGGTAATTGCTGTCTCACATACAAAATACCTTAAATAGCAGAGTAGTCCAAGCACGCTTGCATTCAGATAAGCTGGACTAGACTGTAATACAAACAGTTCAGTTTGTCAGTAGCATGCAAAATTTATGACAGCTTTTAATGGCAGTCCCTTTTTGCAGTAATAAAATGACTGAAGTGAGAGAAACAGACTGAGAACTTTATCTTGTTAGACAAAACGGATGACGACAAAGTTTAACTTTGAAGACGTTTGCAACTGAAAAAAGTGATACATCTTAATATATCACAATATATGCTACTGCAATACTCAGCATATTGCAAAATGCTTAAACCTGCAGTAATGTCGTATCATGAGTTAAGAATCGTGATAATTCCCACCTCTACTTCTTACCTCATGATAACTTTGATGAATTTAAGGGTTTGTAAAATGACCCTTCAAACTGGACTTCTCATTACATGCGGCACCACAACCACACAAAACTCAGTACTCTTCCCAACTTTAAATGCAGTACCATTAATCACCTGAATCGCTGCACGTGTCTCACATTCAGGTAAGGTTGAGATGATTCAGTGAAAGTGTTTCACTTGATTCCATTTATTTTTTCAGGGGTTAAAAATTGTGACGGACCCAAAGGCTAAAAAACACCAACACAACAGTTTAATGTGTTTTTCAGCAACTGTGCTCAGGCTCTGTAATGACCAACTTGGACAGGGGCTTATAACCCATCCCACCTTCAGGGGACAACTCAAATTGAAATGTATTTTTTTAACTATTAACTAAGTATTTCTATCAAGGCTGCAAATTAGAACTCTTCTGGTGCTTATTTGCACAAATAGGGATAAAAGAACATTTCCTGAAATGAAAAGCTGCCTGTATTCGTTCAATTCTGTGGCTGCAAGACTGTGAAATACTTCCCTTGAGGAAATAGACCAGCTTGTCTTCAAGTTCAAACGAAGAGCTAGCCACTGACCTTCAGCTGACCCAGCATTCAAAACATGCCTGCATCTAAGCCGTCAGATTAGCCAAGACACACAAACTGCCAAAGATAACAGCACCAAAGGACAAACATTGTGCTAATGTAACTTTTTTGCCAAAATGAGAGCTGCTGGAAAAAGCCCTGTGGCTTGGACTGTGTCTTGTTCATAATGCTCAGCCATGCCTCCAAAAACCAAACTGCATCTCCAGTTCTGTTGTGATGGAATTGTATTTTCTCTCCAATAAAAAAAAAAATCTTGTAATGGAAACAGACCAACAATGTCCGCAAAAGGACACTGGAAGCACATCTCAAGTCACAAGACTTCAACTGAGGAGACCAGGGTTCAACTCTCACAGGACTCTCACTATTTATTTAACTTAATGAAACTGAAAAGTAAACAAAATTATCACTCAAAATTCTGGTAGGAGTAGGCTTTGTGTTAAAGAAAAACAACCAAAAAACAATGTTAACCATTCCCTCGGGTACAAGAGTCATAAGACTCATTTAATGTTTGGCTAATCTTTGGTTTCCTGAAAGGAAACAGCAGTAGGAAAGCAAGAAAATTAATGCCAAGGATACAACAATGACAAATATATTTGTTATAAGTCATAATCAAGCTTTATATTGACAAAATATGTTTCCCTCAAAACATAATTGAGACCAGTGTAATTTTTGCAGACAGTGCTGTAATGCTGCAGTGGAGCTCAATTAGGCTCTGAGACATGAAGATAAATTGAAACAACACAGCGCTGGAGAAGCCGCGCCCCTCCCGACAGGTCTGTAGGCACTTTGCAAGTGAGGGAGCAGTATGGAAAGTGGAAGATGAATCCAGGCATTCTACATCGTTATACACGCTCAAGTTTACACATGAAGAAAGGCCTGACACATCTCACGCATGGAAACATAAGTCATACTTGTGAACTACAATAGCGTGTCCAGAGGCAAAGTTATTCTGATAGTTAGCTTACATCATGGCCTGGATCAACAGCTATTTTTTTTCTTTTTTTTTTTTAACTGCCAGGGTATATCTCCAGTCCTCCAAAAGAGTTATCCTCTAACACAAGAGCAAAAGTAGCTGGCGGTACTTCAGCAAAAGAATGACATGCTATTTTAACAACTTGTAGATACAGGGAAAAAAAAGAACAGTGCTTAGACATGCCATCACCTTTAAATCACTACACCACACAGCCAAACAATTTTGCATATATCCTAAGTGTAACTGAGTAGGCCACATTGTAGATGGCTCTGAATTTTACTCTGAAATATCCATAGCAGTGCACTGATTTGCATCCCAGCTCTATGAGCACTCATTCTCTGCTTGTAATTCATAAATTCAGTCACTTACCGGAGGACCCGGCTCTCCTTTGGGGCCGCGTAAACTATCTTCGTAGTCATAGAAGAAGTCTGGCTCCTCATATCCATAATCGTACCCTCCCATGTCTAAATCATCATAGCTGCCATCCAAATCATGCTGTTCTGAGGTGTCCACCTGATTCTCCCTGTACAAAGTAGTGCTGTTGGCTCTCAGATGAGTCTCTTGGATGTGTTGAGTCAGTTGGTGTCTGGAGCCAGGGTCCCTAGAGCTTGTGATGGAATTGTTCCTGAGTTCTTCCTTTAGTCGACTTTGTCTGACCGGGGCAATAAGACCTGTAGTGGCATCCGGAGTTTGCTGTTTTCTGGAACTTCTCTCTTCCTCTGTGCTGTTTTCAGAGTGATCAGTGTCCCCCCGGGGCCTATTGCTTTTAGGCAACACATTTTTGGTAATGGTGGTAGTTGTGCTATAGGTAAGATCCAGAGCTGCTTGCCTACTTGGTGTAGCTAAGGTGGGGCTATAAGGTTGGAGTGATGATGTGGCAGAGTGGGATAGGGGTTTCAATGTGGAAATGTATTCTGGGTCCTCCAGTAGAGGTTGTATTGGTGGGCTCAGAGTTGAATACTGTGTGACCAAATGATCTGGGGACAGTTGGACAGCTGTTGTGGCTTTGATGGGCGTATTATGCGTAACTGCTACTCCAAGAAGGGACTTTGTCAAATGGCTAGAAGGGGGGTCATTCACCACAATATCCAAATCAGAATGTGGCAAAGGTAATCGGTAAGTGTCGGCCAGCCGGCACTGTTTTTTAAGGTATTTGCAATAGTGCGCGGCAGCTTGGGCTGAGGGATAGATATCCAGTTGGCAGACTCGACCACTAAGTGGTGCCGCTTTTGAGTTCATCCTCCCTAGAGTGAAGACACCTCCAGATTCCCCCAGTGTCTGAGATCTCCCCAGGGTCTGCTCCCACTGCTGCACTGCTCCACACTTTGCATAGAAGGACACTGAACGTGCACGAACACCAACAGCAAAAGGGTGCTGGTGCCCATCCTGCCAGTTGTAGTTGAAGTAGATGGAGGCTTTCTCTGCAGTATAAACGACCACTCTGCGTGGCAGCAGCTGAATGCCAAAACGCAGCCGGTTCCTCCCGTCCTTGACACTAAAAAGAAATGCATTGTTTGCTCGCCAGGAGCTTAGGCTAACTACAACAGAAAACTCTTCGCCAAACTCTGAAGGGAACAGATTGGCCACTGGAGCCTCATAGAGGGAGTTTGAGTCGAGCAACACCCCATATCCAGCAATAGGGACATCGAAAGGTGAGGGAACATTTGCATAAGTGGTAGGCTGTGAGCTTGTCCCCTCGTAGGGATTGTCTGTGAGGCTTTGAGCTGTGAGCCCCAATCGATAAAGGATATCCACTCCTAAAGGATGGAGACAGAGACACTGATAAGGTTAATATGCCAAGATGCAATTTTGTAAAAATTTACAATTTACAAAATGGTTTTAATGAGTGAAAATATATTTACATTTTTTTTAAACAATATTTTTATTAAACATTTTAGGTATAACAGTCCAGCTTGTATAATTATAAAGAAAACACAGATCCATTACAGTAACACACAAACACCAGATAACATATAGCATCACTTATAGGTCCTTTTGCATTGTCATTCTACATATGATTTAATCTTTATCTGCATTCGTTTCAGCACCATACCAAACTTTGCTTTGAACAGATGATATTGTCCACTGACACAGAACCTCAGCTTTTCCAAAGTGATTGTATCTGAGATGATATTTTTCCACAATGGAAGTGATGGGGGCTCATCACCCACCCATTTCCTCATCACTGGTTTCCTGGCCACCATAAGAAGAAAGTTTATTGTGTCCTTATACCTTTTAAATGGATCAGGTATAAGTCCCAGCAGACATAATAATGCATAAGGCTTTAGTTGCTGTCCAATCACGCTGCTGACCTCTTTGCACACAGCCTGCCAAAACTTCTGAATCTTTTCACATTCCCAGAGACAGTGGATTGTAGTTCCCTTTTGTACTTTACATTTTAAGCAGTTTGGAGGGGTCCCAGTTGTAAATTTGCTGTACTTGTAAGGAGATATATAAGCTTTATGTAATATATTATATTGCATCTCCTTATATCTGTTACATATTGATATCTTAGAAGGCAGTAAAATAATATCCTCCCATTCATTGGGGTCTGTATTTACATTTTTTAAAAAAGCTGCATTTTTTTTTTTTAGACTGGGGGATTTTGACAAAATCACAATGGTTTATTGTAAAAAACGCAACAGTCTAAAACCAGGTTACACTGAAGTTCCAAGTTAAAGTCTTAATGGGAACCTCTTAATTTCACAAATTAAAACTGAAACAAAAAAAGAAAAACTGATGAAAAGATATCTATCCATCCTTCCATCCATACGCTTCAGCTTATCCTTTTCAGGGTCGCGGAAGGGCTGGGGCCTATCCCAGCTATCATAGGGCAAGAGGCAGGGTACACCCTGTACAGGTCACCAGCCTGTCACAGGGCTAAAACAGAGAGACAGACAACCATTCAAGGGATGTTCCATATTTCACTGAATCACTGCTAATTAACTTATGGAACAGGAATTGAAAGCCTGTGTTTTTATAGAGTGCAACCAATTTATTGGGAGGACATTTGCTGATCTGTTCATATCTGCACTTATAGTGCTTATTGGACAACCTGGCATAAAAACAAGAAAATACAAACATTTTGGAAATCTGTTAAAAAAATGTTTAAAACCAAAAACTACGTTGTTAATTATTAGGCAAATAACAAACAGAATTTGTGTTTTTATACCCAAATTTGAGCCGGCACACTGGACTTCTCTGACAAGTCAGAAATGAATCAACCATAACATTCAACCACTAAAATTAACTTTTCTGTTCAGGAATGCAAGTAAATAACAGGAATTTGGCATCTTAATAAAAAATAATAATGTCCTTTTTCTGTTTCTTTTGTAAAATAGTACATTTAAAAATCCATGAATAACAACAATAATTATTTTTTAGCATTAAAAATATCATTTTGATTAAAGAGCTTCAACATACTGGCGGATTAAACATTACAGCAACATAAAAAACTATTTTGGTATTTACCAATACTGTAAATTTAGGGCACCAGTGGCAAAAACTTTGCACTGGGTGGTTGTCTAATATATTTGTTAAACACTGTATAATGACCAGGATTTCTAACCATGTTGTTTAATGATGTACAGACAAAAGATTTTTATTTATTCTATTAAATATGAAAAGATTACAGAAGAGAAAGAGAACAGTTCTTTACAACCAAATAATCAGGACAAAACACAAGAGAGTAGACACAAGCTACAGTAATGACATGCAGTAGTGGCATTTAAACACATCTGGAGTGGGAAGAGAGCACTGGAGGAGAAGTGCTCAGCACATCATTGGAAGTCTGAGCCTACAGCAGCATAATTAATAGATTCAGGGTCAGGGGTCAGCCTTCAGCTGATCCAAAATGCTGCAGCTAGAGTACTGACAGGGACTAGAAAGAGAGAGCATATTTCTCCCATATTGGCTTCTCTTCATTGGCTCCCTGTTAAATCTAGAATAGAATTTAAAATCCTTCTCCTCACATACAAGGTCTTGAATAATCAGGCACCATCTTATCTCAAAGACCTAATAGTCCCATATCACCCAAATAGAGCACTTCGCTCTCAGACTGCTGGCTTACTTGTGATTCCTAGGATACTTAAGAGCAGAATGAGAGGCAGAGCCTTCAGCTTTCAGGCCCCTCTTCTGTGGAACCAGCTTCCAGCTTGGATTCAGGAGACAGACACCCTCTCTATTTTAAAGATTAGGCTCAAAACTTTCCTTTTTGATCAAGCTTATAGTTAGGCCTGGATCAGGTGACCCTGAACCAGCCCTTAGTTATGCTGCTATAGGCCTAGGCTGCTGGGGGGTTCCCATAATGCACTGTTTAATTTCATTCGCCTTATTTACTTTGTTTATACTCCACTCTGGATTTAATCATTAATTGATATTAATCTCTGGCTCTCTTCCACAGCATGTCTTTTCTCTCCCCTCAGCCCAACCGGTCGCGGCAGATGACTGCCCCTCCCTGAGCCTGGTTCTGCTGGAGGTTTCTTACTGTTAAAAGGGAGTTTTTCCTTCCCACTGTCTCCAAGTGCTGCTCATAGGGGGTCGTTTTGACTGTTGGGTTTTCTCTGTATTATTGTGGGGTCTTTACCCACAATACAAAGCACCTCGAGGCGACTGTTTGTTGTGATTTGGTGCTATATAAATAAAACTGAATTGAATTCAGCCCTAACTATAACTACATGTTGTCTGGCTTCTGAACCCAATCTGGGATCGGACAAGAGATGGCATGCGAGTCATTTTCTTTTTGAAGTTAAATGACTAAGAAAGTTGGTGAGCCATTAGGGCCATATATAAAAATGTCAGCAGGATACTGGTGATCCCATCCATGTTTTTCAAGCAACAGACACAGCTGTAGCCCAGATGAGAAGCAGGGGCAAGATAAGCATGTAAGTAGGATACAGGAAACCAGTCCATATAGCCTTTTTGAACCAATCTGTCGGGCAAACATACTTATATGCATATGGAGGACATTCTGTTGAGCTTTGAATTGGAGAAAAGAGTAAACTGAAAGATCACTTTAATTAAGAGCAATAGTGTATGTCAGTATGTGGTAGTGATAGGTCCAAAAAATAATGATAAAAGGATGCTGGACACATATTGTAACAATAAATATCAACTGAATTACAAATGATGTGCATACACACGTGAGAGGAAGCAAGGAGAAGATTTCAAAGAACACTAGAATTCCCAAGGTAGTCATTTTGACCTTTTTAAAATTTTGCAGTGTAATATCTTTGTTGCTATAAACTCCATGTAACTGTAGGACCCTGACTTTTCCTAAATATGTGTATATTTTATTCTAACACTGCCATTTTATTAAAATTACAAGACACAAAAGAGTTATGAGTGTTTCTACCTAGAACTCCCATAGATGGTCATTCTGACCACAATATATTATTTACATAAATTTGTAATAAATAAATATGATATGTATAAATATAATTTGTAATCAATGAAAGATCAAAGAATACATGGATCTGTAATACTACCAATCAATTAAAGATGGTCGTGGTCATGGTCATAGCATTCATAGCAGTCATATTGACTATATGCTTAAACAGCATTTGGTGAAATTGGAAGTCTCTGGAGCTTGAAAAAGGCGACTGGACTTCTTTTTGTTTCTTGAAGACGTTTCACCTCTCATCCGAAAGGCTTCTTCAGTTCTCAACCAAATGGTGGAGAGACCCAGGTATTTAAACCCCTGTGGGCGTAGTCCCCTGGAGGTGGTTATGACCCTCTATTGATCATGTGCTTGAACACATGTGCCCAGGTGTGAAGGGGGCGTGGGTCATATTTAATCAGTGGTTTCAGTTGAAACCAACTTAGGACTCCGCTCCATTGTTTCCTGTGGCCTATTGAGGTCACTGGAACAAAGGTGTGAATGGGGGTTGAGACGTCTGGGAAGGGAGCTCAGGACAGCACTGTAAGCGGGGGAAAGTTGGTGACGTAATCCACCTCCTCTGTTCAATGATGGTTGTTCACAGTGGACATAGATGGCTTCTTTCACTCCTCTTTCAAACCATCTGTTTTCCCTGTCCAAAATGTGGACATTGGCATCCTCAAAAGAGTGCCCTTTTTCCTTCAGATGCAGATGTACTGCTGAATCTTGTCCTGTCGAAGTGGCTCTTCTATGTTGTGCCATTCGTTTGTGAAGAGGCTGTTTGGTTTCACCAATGTAGAGGTCCGAGCACTCTTCACTGCACTGAACAGCATACACTACATCGCTGATCTTGTGTTTGGCGGGTTTGTCCTTGGGATGAACCAGTTTTTGTCTTAGGGTGTGACTTGGTTTGAAGTATACTGAGATGTCATGCTTGGAGAAAATTCTTCTGAGTTTCTCTGACAAGCCTGACACATATGGGATGACAATGTTGTTCCTCTTGTCCTTCCCATTCTCTGTAGTTTGTGTTTGGCCTTCATTCCTGTGCATCTTAGCTGATTTGATGAAGGCCCAGTTGGGGTAACCGCATGTTTTGAGGGCTTTCTTAATGTGTGTGTGTTCCTTATGCTTCCCTTCTGCCTTAGAGGGAACACTTTCCGCACGGTGTTGTAGGGTCCTGATCACCCCAAGTTTGTGTTCCAGAGGGTGGTGGGAGTCAAAGAGGAGATACTGGTCTGTGTGTGTGGGCTTCCGGTAAACTTCAATGTTGAGGCTTCCATCTTCCTCGATAAGCACCGCACAGTCCAGGAATGGTAACTTGTTATCTCTGGTGTCCTCCCTGGTAAAACGTATGTATTTATCCACTGAGTTAATGTGACGAGTGAAGGCTTCTACTTCTTGGGTTTTGATTTTGACCCAGGTGTCATCTACATATCTGTACCAGTGGCTAGGTGCCATCCCTTTGAAAGAACCAAGAGCTTTACTTTCCACTTCCTCCATGTAAAGGTTGGCTACAATGGGAGACACTGGGGAGCCCATGGCACATCCATGCTTCTGTCTGTAGAATCCATCATTGTATTTAAAATATGTTGTGGTAAGGCAGAGATCTAAAAGTGCACAAATCTGATCTGGGGTGAAGCTGGTTCTGTTCAGTAAGGAATCGTCTTCCTGTAGTCGTCTTCTGACGGTCTCCACTGCCTCAGTTGTAGGTATGCAAGTGAAAAGTGAAACCACATCAAAGGACACCATGGTTTCATCTGGATCCAGTACAAGATTCTGGACCTTGTTAGTAAAATCTGTAGAGTTTTCAATGTGGTGGGGTGTGATGCCAACAAGCGGTGATAAGATGGTGGCGAGGTGTTTGGAAATGTTGTAGGTGACCGAGTTTATACTGCTGATAATGGGTCGAAGTGGGACTCCTTCTTTGTGGATCTTTGGGAGTCCATAAATGCATGGAGTGGCTTCTCCAGGGTACAGGCGGTAGTAAGTGGGGGCGGTCAATGGCTTTTTCCTTTTCAAGTTGTTGCAGGCAGCAAACAACTTTTTTCTTGTAGTTGCTTGTGGGATCACGTCTCAAGACCTCATAAGTATTTTTGTCACTGAGGAGTGTAGTAATTTTGTTGTGGTAATCCGATGAATTCAGCACAACCGTGCACCTCCCCTTGTCGGCTGGCAGTATGGTGATGTTTTGATCCTTGCTTAGGGCTGTGATGGCCTTCTTCTCCTGAATGGTGAGGTTGGATGGAGGAAGTCTTGCACTGGAGAGAGTGGCTGAAACTTTCATCCTGATCTGTTCTGCTACAGGATGAGAAAGTTTGTTATTTCTTATAGCGGTTTCTGTTGCTGTGATGAGGTCTACAATAGGAAGCTGTTGTGGGGCTATGGCAAAGTTGAGTCCTTTGGCTAGCACATTTTCTTCTGGTTTGGTGAGGACCCTGTCTGATAGGTTCTTCACCCACTTTCCTTGGTTTCCATTGCTTATCGTGTCGTCCTGTTTGTTAACAGATGAATGGTATGCCTTGGTTTGCAGAGTTTGAAATTTACGTAGTTGTCTTTCCTTGCCTTTGATGTGTTGTGCGAGCTGGGCTTTGTCCACAAATGTAGAAACTTCTTCTGCGATGGTGTGAGGTAAGAGTGATGAGAGTTTCTGCTGAGTCTGGTGGATTTTGTTCTGGAGTGCATCTATGGTGAAATGGACCTGTCTTATCCTTTCACTTAAAAGGTGGTTCTGTGCTCTCCATAGAATTTGGTCAGCTCTATGTCCTTTTACTGTGGACCCAAGGTGCAAACTCTTGGGAACCAGTCTGGACTGTCTGCATCTCAAGTTGAAACGAAGGTGGTTCCTGTAGTCCGCTAGCTTTCTTGAGTCCCTTTCATACTCCCGCACCAATTGAAGGGTGTTCCTCCCAAAGTGCAAGGCAATATGTCTGTGTAGATTCTCAGTTATCCAGGTCATAGTAGTCTCTGGAGCTTGAAAAAGGCGACTGGACTTCTTTTTGTTTCTTGAAGACGTTTCACCTCTCATCCGAAAGGCTTCTTCAGTTCTCAACCAAATGGTGGAGAGACCCAGGTATTTAAACCCCTGTGGGCGTAGTCCCCTGGAGGTGGTTATGACCCTCTATTGATCATGTGCTTGAACACATGTGCCCAGGTGTGAAGGGGGCGTGGGTCATATTTAATCAGTGGTTTCAGTTGAAACCAACTTAGGACTCCGCTCCATTGTTTCCTGTGGCCTATGGAGGTCACTGGAACAAAGGTGTGAATGGGGGTTGAGACGTCTGGGAAGGGAGCTCAGGACAGCACTGTAAGCGGGGGAAAGTTGGTGACGTAATCCACCTCCTCTGTTCAATGATGATCTTCAAGAAACAAAAAGAAGTCCAGTCGCCTTTTTCAAGCTCCAGAGACTACTATGACCTGGATAACTGAGAATCTACACAGACGTGAAATTGGAAGCTTTTTGATCCCTGATAGCTACTGTGCCGCTTACTGCCCACTGTTGATGGGCAAAGTGTCATTCCTGGTGTTCTCAAGAACTTGAAAAAAGGTGGCTGGACTTTTTTAAACCCTAGTGGGGGTTCTCCCCTTTGGAGGTGGTTGCTGACCCATTGTTCTTCATAATCACATGAGCCGAGATGTGAAAAATACGTGTAGGTCATTACCACAAAGGGTTTCTTGTGAAACCACTGAGACCTGTGAGACCTTGTCACTTTGGGTGACCTCAACAGGTTACCTGAAGTAAGATGTGAGTGGGGTTTGAGGCACCTGGAAGGGATCTCTAGACTGGATTACAGGAAGCTGACAGCTGGTGTCATACGCCACCACCTCTGTTCAATGACGGTTGTTCACAGTGGACTCCTCTTTCAAACCATCTTTGTTCTCGGTCCAAAATATGAACAGAGGCATTCTCCAAAGGGGACAACTCCCACTAGGGTTTAAATACCTTGGGTTCTCCAACTTTTGGTGGAGAAGCCTGAAGACGCTTCTTGGATAAGAGGGGAACCAGATTTAAAGAAGTCCCCTCACCTTTTTTCGAGCTGTTGAGAATACCATGACCTGGATGACTGAGAGTCTACACAGACATATGTTCCCGCTACTGATGTTTCTTGCCGCAACCATCTTTAGTTGATTGCTAACATTACAGATTTATGTATTCTTCAGTGTTTTTATTGATTATAAATTAAATCTATATATATGATATTGATTTATTGTGAATTTAAGAAAATAATGTATGGTAGTCAGAATGACCACCTATGGGAGTTCTAGTAGTTCTAAAATTCTAGGAGTTCTAGTAATAAACAGTGTGAATGGGGGCATCTGTGAGTGTGCTGGCAGACAAAAACAGCAGCAACATAGAAGCATTTGTTTCCGTGTTTAGATCTCAGCAGCATTTTGACTACTTTCCTCTGAAGAACCTACTCCACTGTATTTATCAACCTTGAAAGATGAGCCAGTTCATTTTGTTATACCGAGGTGGAAATGAATGAACTAACTAAATCAGTCTCCACACCTTTACAGCAACATGTTGCAGCACTGTCTTCCTAAAGAAAATTATTTTTTTACTAAGTGCATCTGCTGTATAGTTTTAGCCATATCCCAAAACATTCCACAAAGTGTTGTAAACAGTTTTCAGACTGAATAAGAGAAAAGAGTAGTGCTGTGGGGTCAGTGCTTGCTACAATCCGGCATGTAGGGAAAGCATCAGAATCAATTTCCTGAGAGAAAAAGTGGGATCAGTGCATGCCTGAAGACACAAATACGAAGCGCATGCTTTAGAACATTCAGTATACTGTTAATAATTTGTCCTGCCTCTATACTCTTGGTTTGATCAAATCCTTTATCAACTCAGGAAAAAGTTAGAAAAATGTCACAGTAAAAATAAAACTGCAGTCTGTTTGACCTCTAGAGGTGTGAATATGTAGATGTATGGGAAAAATTCATCTGTTACACTATCTTCAAACATTTTTAAATGTTTGAACTTCACTTTCTCCCCATAAAGTTACAGTCATCTTTCAGTTATAAGGTTTTACATACTAGGGCATGATAAAAATAATCTTCCCCTTAGCACTTAGGTCTTAAAATTAAGTAAAAACAGCATGTGATGAACTGCAACACATGAAATATTATACTGTTATTATTTCTTTAACAAAAACAAGGCCAAAATGCTGAAGCAGTGTGTGAAAAACTAAGAGCACCCTTTTCTGCTTCCAGAAGAGGGTAAGTAGTAGCCAGGGGCTGCTAATCAAATGCACTTGATTGACTGATTGTCAGGAAGTGTGAGCACCACTATAAAAGCAGAGGCTTTGGTAGTTTGCTGGTCTGGAGCGTTCAGTTGTGTCTTAGCACAATGCAAATGAGGAAAGACATCAGAAACTATTTAAAAAACGCAACTGTTTTGGCCCACCCATCTGGGAAGGGTCTTAAGGTCATTTTCAAACCATCTGAAATCCATCCTTCTGCCATGAGAATGTGGATTTACAAGTGAAAAACATTCAAAACAGGAGTGGACAAATACACCCCAAGGTCAGACTGTCCAATGCTCGAAGAAACCGCAGAAAACCCAAGGGTTCCATCTCAGACTTGATAGGCCTCGGTTAGTGTGTTAAATTCTAAATTTCATGACAGTACAGTTAGAAAAAAGACTGAACAACTATGTATTGACTGGAAGGGTTTCCAAGAGAAAGCTTCTTCACTCTAAAAAGAGTCTGGCAGCAAAGTTGCATCTCAACAAATGACAAGAATCGTGGAACTATGTCCTTCAGACAGATGAGACCAAAGTGGAGAAGTTTGGTCATAATGCACAGCACCATTTTTGATGTGAACTAACAGCATATCAGCAAAAACACTTCATATCAACGTTCAAGCACAGTGGTGGAGAGGTGATGATTTGTTCTTGTTTTGCAAGAGCAGAACAAGAACTTTAGAGAACCTGAAGTTCCCCAAAGTTGTTTTATTCTTTGAGTCAAACATGAACTCCTCTGTATACCAAAGTATTCAAGAGTCAAAGGTGAGGCCATTTATCTAACATCTAAACTTTGGCCCAAATTGGGTCATGCAATGGGACAATGATCCCAAGCACAGCAGCAAATCTACAGCAGAATGACTGAAAAAGAAGAGCATCAAGGTCCAATGACCCAGTCAATGTCCAGACCTCAACCTGAATGAAATGCTGTGGTGGGACCTTAAGAGAGCTGTGCTTAATTGAGTGCCTGCAGACCTCAATGAAATGAAGCAATCTTGTTAAGAAGAGTGGGCCAAAATTCCTCTACAGCAACATGAGAGACTGATAAGGTCATACAGAAAATGATAACTTCAAGTTATTGCTGCTAAAAGTTGTTCTACAAGCTACTGAATCATTGGGTGTACTTTCTGCATTCTACTTTAGCTTTTATTAACTAAATAAGGACACAGTGTAATATGGCCTGTGTTGTTGTTCACCTCAGCTTTTATTTACTAAAGTTTAAGACCTGGTAAGGACCAGATGACTTTTATTATTATAACTTTTATAACTTTTATCCTGGTATATAAAACCTTAGAATTGACAGACGGTGTACTTTCTTTTTACAGTGACTAATTATTTTAGTATATAGTCCAGAGTCTAGATTTTTCTTTTCACTGGAAACCATACAAAAATATAGAACTGCAATAGTGCATTATGGCAAATTTTCTTAAGAAAACACACAAACTTAACAAATCTAGCCCGCTTGTAGAAGAAGCAGTATTCGGGGACTAGGGGAGGTGTGCCTCTGCAGATGATCTGAGCACTCATTGTGATGTCCTTGGCATTCTTTGCCTGAGGTAACGTCAGCTGAGATTCCAATTAATCTGTCTCATCTGTTAAGACAAGGTGCTCTGTGCATTCCTCTTCCCCTCATTATGATGGATTGATTCTACTTGGAGCGGGCTCATCAGCTATGATATGCGGGGACACGGCACTGCATGATGGAATAAGGGGAGGGACACGGCAAGAGGGAGTAGACAACACAAACACACACGTGAGGATGTGAACAAACAGTCTATGTGAGGACTCATCATGAGGTCAGTCTTAGATAAATGTGCCTAAACAATACTGTGGTAGTGGAACAGACCCAGGGATATGACAGATTATTATTTTATTGCTAATTCAAAAATATTTTAGCCTTTCAAGAAACTCAGATTCGGGGTGATATCAGGGTGATAGATGAGATTATACATAAAAGACTCCACATCAATGTAGATCTACTAATACAACAGAGCCCAAGCAAAAATAAATCTATCTATGGTCACCTTTTAACTTCAACTCTTTTCACCTTCAGTTCTTCTCATTATTGTTGCTCTGTTTAAAAATAAAGATGAATATCATTTTATCCACAACATCTGACCAGCAGAGGCACAGCTGCCAAAACATGCTAACCTAAGATTTCCTCTTGTGTGTGTATTTTCAGTGTACTTTTCTTGGTGTGTATTTCACATTATGTGTGCATATTTACAATTTTCATTGATGGGCCAGAGATGAGAAAAAAAAGAGAGGAGGAACAAAGGTAGAGCGTTTTTTATGCCGCTTCTACTGTAAACGCATGCTGAGGCCTTGAGAGCAAGAGTAGACATGTTAAGGAAGAAGGTTAAAAATGATCAGAAGAGCAGCTAAAGAGGAATTCCTGTACGCACTTGCTCTTCCCATATATACTGTATTTGCTCCGGTATAAAGTAGAAACAGAGCTTGAGCTGTATTATGAACAAGGCATCATAAATATTGGAGATATTCTGTAGGAACTGTAACATTTTGAAGGATGCCACTTAGTATCTTCTCTAGGTTTCCTAAAGAGTTTCTGGTATCTTTTAAGTAGCTTATGTTCATTTATTGGCTCCTTCCAGAAAAAAAGAAATGCTAGAATTATCACCAGAAACATTATAAGAGTTTTTATTTTCACCTGCATTTAAGGCACTTCAAGTAGTTTTATTTCATCTTTGCTTTCTAACCTTACCTGGAAAAACATGCATTCAGTCTACATGTAAAGTTAAGGTACTTAAAAGTACATGTAGAGCATATGGTTTATAATAGTAACTGTGTTTATTTTCATGCATATTGTAAATCTGCTAATAGGGGAAGAATGAAGTCAAAGTTTGCACATCGTCACCTTCTTAAAATAATGGTCTTTTTTTTTTTTTAACGGTCTCATTTTTTAATTTTATTTTTGCCTAAATCATCACATTTTCAATATTTGACTCTGGTTTTTGTGTTTTCTGAAAAACCTGAAAAAAATGACATAGGCCATTATTTTTAGGAGGGTGACGATATCACACCTGGGTTTGTATATGGAGCATTTATTGGCTTTACTTAAAGCTGAGTAACTGTTGAATTCAATTCAATTTTGTTTATATTGAGCCAAATCAAAACAACTGTCACTTCAAGGTGCTCTATATTGTAGGCTACCGACCCTACAATATTAAACAAGCACAAAAAGAAACAAAATGTAATGCTGTCTTGTCTATTTTCTTTAGGATTTTGGTCCTATTTTTTGCAGTTGCTGTCACTGTGGGTTTCTGAGATGACAAGACACAAAAATTGGTGCTTTGGTCCTCTGACAGATCATTTGAAGATGATCACCTTTGTTGACACCATGCAAGCCATAAAAAGATCCATCTAGCCAGCTGTGATCAGCAACTGCAGCTGCTGCATTAAACATGTGCTCTGACAACGTCAAATGGTGAGCGGGCACTTACTACTGCGTCTGGCCTGCATTAAAATAAAAATTTACATTTCAGTTGTGTTTTGTTTTGTCACTCCACCCTGTGAGGGGGAGCGTGGTTTTTTTTTTTGGTATGTCTTACCAAATTTGCACAAGAAAAGGCCAGTGACCCCTAGATCACCTGATTACATTTTTGCCATAACTATGTCAAAGTCAGAGGTCAAGTTTTTCTGAAAATATTGCGGACGCATCTACTAGTAGATGCATCTACTAAAAATCTAGGATAAGTTTGAATCTTGGCAACCTTGACCTTAAGGTAAAGGTCAATTGAAAATTATGGGCATGGACAACTGGACCTATGTGTTATCTCGGTGATTCAGTGTTTGCAGAGTCACATGTTTGTGAGAAGTACAACGTTCACATCAGCTAAAATGTCTGGGGCGTCTGGGGGGGGGGGTGTTTGCTGTGCCTGGCACCACTTGTTCTTATTGATTTTAATGTCATTCTGCAAAATGTAAAGTACTGTCTTTGTAAACATGAACCAATTAGACTTTTTAGTTTTAGCACCACTTCCAAAACATCAGCACCAAGTACCAATAGGATATCAGTTTCCTTTTGGTAAAGCTTACCAAAATGGGATCAGGTGACACTAAACCCTCCCTTAGTTACTCTGCAATAGCCCTAGACTGCTGGGGGTTGGGGGGGGGGGTGTACTCATGATTCTTTTTCATTCACCTCTCTCTCTGTGTTTATATGCCACTCTGCATTTAATCATTGGCTATCTTCCACAGCATGTCTTTTGTCCTCTTTCCCCTCAGCCCCCCGATCATGACAGATGACTGCCCCTCCGTGAGCCAGGTTCTGCCGGAAGTTTCTTCCTGTTAAAAGAGAGTTTTTCCTTCCCACTGTCACCAAGTGCTTGCTCATAGGGCGTTGTTTTGATTGTTGGGCTTTCGCTGTATTATTTTATGGTCACTTGTGTTTCCTCGATGTACAGACAGAGGCCAAAAGTGCCAAATCTGGTCTATTATGCTGTGTCTATGGCAAAAGTCAGTGAGCCAAGTACTCTAGTACTTGAAATGCTTTAGTTAGTTAGTTTAGTTAGTTCTGCTGCTTACCTTGAGCTAGGTAATCTTCTTCTCCAGAGAATGCTGCTGAGCATACTGACAGGAGCAGGAGAAAGTTCCACCTAGAACGACAAAACAAACATCAGTTTATTTTTGTGTGCATGTGGCTTTCCTCCTGACAATTTTTTTAAACACCCAGTTACAAAAGCCATGGCACATAACTACATCTTCATTTCATAAAGGTGCAACAACTGAGGCTAATAGTTGCAATTAGCACAGCTATAGTATTATGTTGCAATAGGCCTTTAAAAGTATGCTCCTTGCACACAAAGCAGTACTTTACAGAAAAGTAATAGAATTGATAAAATACTGCCCTGGTTTAGCTTTTATGGTCAGCCATACCTGACCATAACAGTCTAAAAATACGAGGGTCCTTGGACTGTGGTCCTGAAACTGCAGCCACCCCTACTGCAGGAGCAATTTACTGAATGCTCAGCTCCCAAAGCACTCCTGTGTGCAAGCTTCCACAGTTTAAGACTCACTTTGCACAATCTGATACTGCTTGGTGAGTTCAAATAATTTGTCATCTCTATGTATATAATAAACAACATGCTTATGATCTAATCATCACATCAAATAAATGAGAAGAGGTTAGATTTTAGTCAATTTACTTAAGAAAATATTTTTGGTCTTAGACAAAGAAGGTCAGGAGGACAGAGCAATGAGACAGCTAAAAAGCTACTAAAGAGTGAAGAAAAGGAAAGTATCAGACAGACACATAACACAAAATTACAATCAGCCCTTCTCAAGCAATAAGTTGATAAGAACTCTGTTTACATTAACTCTTTTGATTACATTAAGTAATCAAGAGACTAATCAGATAAATGATTCCCTGCTGTGGTAGTTGTTACTGAGTTGATATCACAAGTTGGAACATGTAAAAAAAAAGAAAGCTGGAGCTCCTTAAACGACAACCCAACTTCTCTGTTTCACAAGGCGCTCGGCCTTGACACTTTTATGCCTGAAGAAGTAGTGAAAAGTGATGAGGACATTTCAGCATCATGTTTTATTGTTTCCAGACAATGATGGATTAGGTCTCCAAGGCATATGGTTGATAACATTTTAATGCTTTTCATGGAAACATTGCCTCAGCAAAGCAAGGACCATAAAGAGAGAAAAGCCCCAGCCAACATTTAGAGAGAGATGAGAGTTGCACCTGCCTTTTCATTTTTTTCAACTTGTGTTTAAAGTTGAATTTCCAAAGATCTTCCCAAAGACCTTAAATAATCTGGGAAGCTACTAATAACTACAGTATTTTTTTTAAATCACACTTGAAACAATGAGGTATATATTATCATACTGCATGTTACCACCTTACTTCACCATAATCACATAACTCAACTCTTGACCCACACTGACCCCACCTCTAGATGGCACTCCCCACCACAGAGCTACAGAGGAAGGACAGCCTGTACTGGCTGAATAACTGAGAACGAATTAAAAATTTAATGCATTGCATTTACATGTTGCACCGGCACGTGTCGTCCCTGCTCTGATGGCTTTTTGCATGTAGTTGTAAATGAGGTGAATGTGCACTGACACATCATCAGCACCGCTGTAAACATGTCTTGCTACTCAAAACTATACACAGATTTTATGGACGTTTGGTAAATTTACTCATGTTTAACCATAAATTCCAGTCTTGTCCATTAAAATGCATATACATACATTTGTATATCCAGAACTACAGCTAAGACAGTAGCACATGTAGTGCTATCATTCTTGTACAGTATCACAATCCTTGTGCCCTTACTGTATAATGCTAAGGTAACATTTGCTAACATTGTCACCAGCAAAGATGCACAAAAGTAGAAGAAGAAGCGGTAACTCCAGTTTTAGGATTGATTCAAAGGTAACGCAAACAGGGGGCTTATATGAGCCCACAACATACTTCACCACACATTATCATCAAAGTTTTCAGGCACACCCCTAAATTCAAAAAGTCATATACATTCACCTTAGTCTCACTCCATATTATTCACCTGGTTGCCTCGCCTGCATTGGCCCTGCACCGCACAGTCTCAGAACCACTGATCTACAGTAAAGCTTCAAAGGGTACCCTGTCCATTCAGACCAAATCCATCACATCAGCAGCCGTGTAAACTCTAACAGCTGCTTATACAACTCAAAGTAATTCTGGCAACTAGTGTCGTATTTTTCTGACACTGACATAGTGTGTACAAAGTACAAGAGATGGTAGTCCTGCTATTTTAATATGCAGAGCACTATCAATCAAAGGCTGCTGTCACACCTTAAGCCCACAGGGATTGTTATATGAGCGTGACAGCCTCAAACAGCATGACAGGCACCTTACAAACAAGTCTTTTTGGTGGCCTTTGAGCATGAGATTAACCCAGTGTGTGTTGCTCTCTAACAGAGAACCCCCAGACAGACAGACATCCATATTTGCCCTGCAGAACTGAATAATAAAATATAATTGAAAGCAGAAAAGAGGAAGATTTGAAAGAAAAAAAAACCAACAAGAGAAGAATGGAAAAGGAAAAGGCTGGCTTTAAGTAGAGACACCATGAATGAGTCTGTCACCTGTTCTCCATCAAGAATGTGGTGTGACATTCCACAGCCGGTAACACAGACGTATTCTCAAAGCAGGAAAAAGTAAAAAAAAAACAAAACAAAACAAAAAAAAAAGACGAGTGGGGGACATATGAATACAGTCATTCATCTTTTGAGGGGGGATAACACTGACATTTATAAGGGCAAAGAGTAGCTGGTTCTGTTTAGACATTGGCAGCTTTTAAAAGTAGACCAAAAATAGGGGGAAAACTAAATAAATCACTTAAAAGTCCTTTTTGGAGTGTGTGGATCCATGTGATGCAGATTCAGACTGGGGGTTTTTTCTACTATCTGTCCCACAGTCCCTTGTTCATGGCTATTTAAAGCATCCCTAAGGTTCTGCCACCAAGCACGTTCAGGCTATCACTCCATCACATCTTCAGAGACAGGTGTTGATAATTTCCCCACTTGTTGTGATAAGCAAACAGGAAGGAAGCGAAAGACCTTAATCAGACTGCGTGCAGAGCCATCCAGTATTTTTTTGACTTTCTTCAGAGGTGAATCCCTGTATATGTGACACTACACTACGACATGTTTCCCGGTCCTAGGAGTTAATGGAAAAGACTGCTGAAAGTGAGACAAAGCTCCCCAAACAGTGCTCTGTTGACGAAGGGAAATACCACTATGTAGGGAGTGGGTGTCATGCAGAAACTATAAATAATCACAACTTAAAGCTCCCCTCTGCCATGAATCATTCCAGCAGTACCAGATCTTTCCTTTCTCGCCTTCAAAATTAGCTTGGATCCCTAACAATAGTTCATTCAACTAAGGAGAAGGCTGAGAGGCAAACCAAGAGGCTCAATTAGGCTTGGCAAATAGAAGCAAACCTATTTAAATTCTGTTTACAGTCCTCATAAGGAAAGGGAAACTATTTTTTTTATGTTCATCATCAATGCCAGTCAGGAGGTGAGCTGCGGCTTTCGCAGTATAATGTTTACATGTCTAATTTACCAAATCAATGAGTAGCAATAAAGCATGCAGAGCTGTTAATCCACACACGCAGCTGTGAATTGAAACCTCTTGAGGGTGTCCAAAAAGGAATTGGGACCACTAAAACTGCTGTTGATCTGCGTTGGCGTGAAAAATATACAGAAACCAACAGCTGCTCTGTTTTACTTCACTTATGGCCAAAAAAAAGGTTGTCTGATTAGAACAATCTAAACAAACCTGATGGGACTAACCTTGACTGACTCATCCCACTTCATATAACCCCTGAAGTTTGTCTCAGCCACCAGTCTTTTTCAGCGCTCCTTTGGAAGTTCTCCACATAGGAGTCATTATTCAGAAGACTCAGGTTTATAGAGCTTGACCTTGGAGCATTTACCTAACCTCTACTGTTATGTGCCCTTTTGGAAACAATGTGGCTGAGCAGCTGAGCCCAGTTTAAAAATGCCGTGGAATTCAAAGCAGAAATAACAGAATAACTCTGACACACATGAAATGACACGGTGCCCCGAGGAGCTGTTAAGACCCAGCATCACAAACGTATACATGCACACCGAAGATACACTATAAATGAGTTGGAAATGTTTCCGAATGAGAGCATCAGTTTCTTTCAAATCAGGTGTTCTGTTCCTGCATGCTTTGCTTCTCAACCTCAACAAAAACATTCCTGGACATAAGGAAGTAACTGATCTCCTGCCAAAGACTGTTCCTGCTGGCCATGTTACAGCTTCAGTACCTATACCTGCATCATAATGCCTTCATTTTGGAATAACTAAGTCATCCTCTCTCCAAATAGCCACCAGCAAAAAATTAGCAAATCATCAAGTTTCCAGGATTCAATTGCATAATGACAGAGTATTTTCTAAGGCTAAAAATTATAATGGTTTCCTAACTACAACGAGCCACCAATGAAAGAAATCATAAATCTAAGATGAATCTTCTAGGAGTGTGCCATTAATGAGCATGGAAAGCCATTTGTCAGCTTACTCCAGTGCTACTTGGAGTCAAGAGGTCACCGCAGACCAGTGTAAAGATTGACTAAGTTCACAAGACAGTGAGCATACAAAGGGCTGTGAGTAAACTTCCACTGGCTTTTATTAGTTTGCCCTTTTCCTGTTGCAGAGAGACCTTCAGATGTTAGGATGATTAAATATACACACTCACACCGACAGGCTAAAATCCCTACAGCCACCAATGTAGATAAAGGTGAGTATACTGCAGTATACTGGGCTATCATTGAACTGAACTCTGTGTGGTTTGGACAGTGATGTGGGGTGGTAGTGCTGACTGTGTGCGTGCGTTGGTGTGTGTATTGGGGCTAGATTCATCTTAATTTACTATTGTGCACTGTATTTTAGTAATCATTTTTATCACTCATATTTTTATTATTTTATTATTTATTGTCTGAGGCACCTAGAAAGGAATGCATTTTAAATTTCGTTGTGCAACTTCTGTGTACAATGACAATAAAGATTCTGATTCTGATTCTGATCAAGATGGCGAGGCTGTGATCATAGTTTAGAGGACCAAAATAAGAAAAGAAAAACAAAAAGTCAGTATTTCTCCAACCTCAGCAGGGGTGCACGAAAGTGCTGATAATCTGCCACTTATCCTGAGGAACCAGGACGCTTGTCCAGTTCAGGGTCAGGCGCTGGAGCATATCCCAGCTGACACTGGTTCAGAGGCAAGGTATGTCCTGGACAGGTTGCCAGGCTATTAAGCTGCTCCCATGTCTGTATGGGCTCATAAATCATCTAAGATTTGAGCACCACAAATTAAATTGTGTTTAGCTCCACTGCAATTAAACATACGTGGCTGCTTAATGCCATCAGATGATGGAAATTTCGACAATGTTATTATTCAATTATGTTGAACCCAAAGTTTTACATTTTCTAGCCCAGATAATTATCTCATCACAGAGTCCATTACAGCTTATACGGGAATGCTTTCTATATAATGTACTGTATTACAAAGTGTTACCCAGAATACATGACAAGCAAAGGTTGTGGGTCATATTAAAGTAATTATAATAATGAACTGTTAGAGTAGACTCATATGGAGCATTGAATTTTACCTTTTGTACATAGTTACTTGTAATCCTAAAATAAGTCTAGCCCTTCTGCTTCAGTGAACTGACAATAACAAAGCTCCACTCACATTATCAACCAATGGGAGGTGCCAACCTGTGTTGAGGAACCAGTGTGCTCTCAGCTGAGTGTACGTGAGTATGTGAGTGGCTGTGTTTCTGCAACATTATAGTCCTAGCACTGGCAGCAATAGAGCAGCAATGCCTGCAACAGTGGGTGATTGTCTGGAGCTCAGGAGCCAGTTAACCACTGATGCATACACTCTAACTCTGTCTGTGAATTCAAGGGAGGCCGCATTTATCCCCAGTCACCTCAGTTTTCCCGTAAGGCTCTCATTTTCACTCCCAAGGACAAAAAAGCGGAGCTCTTTTATGGTTTCTGCTCCAGTTTGTTTTTCATCAAGCAACCACCATCAGCAGAGAATGTTTTGTGATCTCAAATTTTTGTTTTTAGATCATCTCTGGAAGGGATTCATAATGCAGTGCAGACAACTTGGACTCACTTCTGATAGAAGATAATATATTTCCTGTTAAATACCCTTTCAATGCGTTATCCACAGACCCCAGCCAAATGTAACAGGACAACAAAACCTGCATGTTAGATGTCAATAATACACACTCTCATGAGGAATGTTTAGGTTTAAGGGTGTTCATCTAAAACCTGAAAACTTTTGGAGGGTTTGATACATTTGCTGCTCATGGGTCCTTAGCATGTGTTTCTGTGATTTATCACTTGTGGAATAAGCATTATTCTCATTCATCCCCTTCTCCGTGGTTTAGTGTTTATTCTCCAGCTTATCAGAGCTGTTGTGAGTGGAAACTGATTAAAAAGAAGGAGGTTTGAGGTAGACCACAGAGTATTTAGATTAGATTGTAGATCCTAGACTGCATGTTCACATAGTGGGTTCAAAGCCAAGGCTTCACTTGTCAAGTATAAAACAGAATTTGACTCACAACTTTCAAAGCTCAGGAGCATAAATGTGTAGAAAAGTACATGTATCAATTGGATGGTAAAGCTTAGCAGCTGTCCATGCACAGTTACATTGAAGCTATTAAACATAACTGAAGAAAATAAGGTCAAATGGCTCAAGCTGCGGACATCCTAAAAAGTAAAATACAACATAGTTCAGTGATCTCATACCTAAACTCTCTAAAATACCGAATAGTTTCTGTCGCGTTTTGGTGGCAAAATCCTGTAGCTCAGCTGCTGTAACTTGTTCAGTCAACTGGCGCCCCTGTCAGGGAAACACGCCAAAGAACCTGAACAGAAATAAGTCCCCAGTTGCCATATCAAGTGAAAACCTGTTCCGGGAACAGCTTCAGTGGCGCAAATGCGCATAGATACTCTGACATCTGCAAGGTACTTAACCAAATGACCACTTACGTTGCTGCCGCGGAAACGTGTCCACTCCTTGTCCGTTGAGCTCCTAAATGCATTTGTATGCATTTGTCCAGGCAGCAGAGATCTGGGTGAAAACAGAATCACACTCAAGGGGATACCTGCGCATGGGCTAATCTTTGGTAAGAGCCAAAAGAAGCATAAAGTGGACGGAGATAACTGCCACCTCAGAGCTTCCTCATCGTAGCTGCTGCAATCCTGAGGAGAGATCTCTCCCACTCTTTCAAAACCAAAGCCTCAGATCCTTTGCGCTCTGCGGCGCGCAGTGATCAGGCTATTTCTATCCAAAGTGGAGACGCGCAACAGTTGCATAGGAAAAAAAGGGCTTGCAGTGCAGCGAGTCGGTATGTCCCCCTGTACACTTCACTGCTCTTAGGGATACAGAGAATTAGCACTGGGCTTCTTCTTGGTCTCCAACACAGCAGATTCAATTCCGTGCGTCTTTGCCTCCAGGCGGTGGCTTCTGCTATGTGCCTTGACTTGCACTGATGCGAGGGGGACCCATACTCAGCCCATCACAGCTCCTACCAGCTGGTGGTGTTGGATTTCACCGGTTACTAACTCGTGACATCACGGACAGAGTTTTGGCTCGTGTTCTTCAGTCAGTCTTGGTCGTTTTAAATGCTGCACTACCCAGCCCGAAAACAGGCACCCTAAGTGCGTTTTATTTATATGACTGTGTACCACATGTACTGTCGTATATAGTACATAGTACAGTTATCATTTGTTTGAAAAATTTGGTCCAAATTGTAAGGATGAAAGAAATGCATGCAAGTATACTCCTCAGTATGCTGTCAAGTTATCTAGTTTTTGACAGCATACTGAGGGGTATACTTGCACGTATTTCTTTAATTCACTATTTTAATCTAAGTAAGGATATTGTTATCATTTAATCTTTTATGCCTTTATGCTGAAACTGAGAATGTTCTTTGGGCATTGCCTGGTTGGTTAATGACTGCCTGTCCTTTATTATGCTACAAACTGTTAAAAGTTATATAAATAATCTTTTAATAATGTCAGAAATGTGGAAATATGCTATAGTGTGCTCACAGTCCATACAGGAGTTATTCAGCCTTGGTTGCTGCACAGATAAAAACTTAACTGTATCATGATCATAAAACAGGGTTAAGCAAAGGATGAAAAAATGAATTTGATGTACTGAATAATGCATTCTCATAAAACATAACAAAATGCTGTGATTCAGACCCAAAGCAAGAATATTACAGTAGAATGTTAAATGTGAACGTGGTTTATGAGGTTAGGTAGCATGCCATATAGTTTGAGGGGTTTTGATTTTGCATCTGCAACCTCTCCCGAGATTTACACAAGCACAGATTTATTACATGTATAAACTCTACCGGTGTTTATAGTGAAACATTTGCTCCACCACAAAGAACTGCTTCTTTGTTTCACCGTTATCCTGTCCTAACACAGCACAGAGTTGAGTTTTCCTTGAAAGTGACACCTTTTCCTTATCTCAACCATCGATTTTTCCAAACAAAAAGGCTCCAAGTTACTTCCGCCATTCCCCACTAACCCAGTAACTTTGAACAAGAAGGGCTCTGTAGGTCTCTGGGATCATGACCCTCCCCACCACATGCCATGGCATCCTCTTCTAGATGTCTGCATCCTCAGATCAGCCTGGACGGGGACAGAATCCATATGGTTTACAGTTTAGGGACCTGGGAGGCATTCAGCTTTTCCTGTCGTTAATTCCAGGTGGAGCACATAGGGTTTCTTATCCTCAAGACAGTAAAACAGCAGTTAGAGTGAACAGCTACCATGCCCAAACATGGAATAAGGTAAGAAAGGTCAAAATGACATGGAAACTCCAGGAGAGCCCAGCAGCCAGTACAGACAATGACTTTCATAAGGATTTTGTGGTTCCTCCAAACATGGTGTCTGAAGCCCTTTGTGCTGTGGATGTGTGCCTACAGCAGTGGGTCAAACTCTCTTCCCTCTTCTTCATCAAAGATAGTTGACTCTAAGGAGGAAGCATGCAGGGGATGGATGCTTTCTCTCTGGCTTTGCTATTAGTCAGCATCTCAGGGTAGCAATATTTTATCCAGATGTTTTCTCCCACTTCCAGGGAAAAATATAGAGGTGCTGCTTTCCTGAGAGAATCATGATTCAACATCATAATTATTTTGTAGCAGAGAACTAACTTAGACAATGAAGGTTTTAATAATCCCTCTCTCAGAAACATAGTATTTGCCCCCTGTTGACTGGTAGGAAAGTGGAAAGTTTTAAACTCGGTCATGGATTATTAATAAAAATTTGATGAAATTACTGATTTAGAGCCTGCCTTGCAGTCAGAGGAGTCCTGTAAACTTTTTATTATATCACCATATAATACCATAGAATAGCCTCATTCACACGTGGAGGGACTTTTTAAGATGAATTTTCTCTTTTTTTTTTTCACATGTCCAGATGTGCAGTAATCAATCCACTGTGTCCTGAGCACCAAAGTGTTAGGATCGAGTGAGTCAGCTTCACACTCATTTTTTTCTCTTGAGGAATGGGCAGATGTAGATGAGCGTACACGGAGCCCCCACCCCCATAACATGTGGTATTCCCTTCCTTCAGTTTAATAACTTATCCAAGGAAATGGCCAGTTAGCATTTAGTCAATATAGACCAGTGCTCTAAAACAGTGATAACAGAGTTTTAGAAGTACACAAAGGCCAGACTGGATTGTGATCATAGCAGTGTGTGGTTACAGACAAAGTCCTTCCATATGATCAAGTACTGAAATAATTTACAGCAACTTCAACAGTTTTTTTCTGGCTCAGCTTTTCATGTTTTATTTAAAAAATACATTTAGCATGTGCTGGCAGCATGCTGTTTGGAGTCTTTTTGGACACGGTGCTGTTGCTGGCCCCACTCCCAGGAGCTGTATGTACAATTCCTACCTGCTCACTCCTGTCTCGTCAGGGATTTCATTTCTAGAACTTCCCATTGGAAGGCCTGAATCCAAATCACATATGCTGCTGTTCTGAGAGCACATTGTCTTTAAGGTTAACATTTTGTGGTACCATACCAGCTTGTAAACGTGAGGAGCGTGGAAACCTTCAGCCTCATGCGATTATGAGCCCAGAGTCGGTTACAGAGAAAAAGAAACAGAAAAAGCTCTGCGGTTGGTAGAGCGTAAACCAAAACGTAAGCAGCCATTAGGCTCAATAAAGATGTGTTTTTGAGAGCCCACTGTAAGCGCATTCATCTCAACATAATGATGCAGACACGGTTGGTTAAGTGTGCCTCATTAGGTAAAGAGCTCATCAGTAAGTGTTTGCCATGAATTTAACTGGGGGGAGGGTGGGCGTGCGTATGTGCGGCTAGTCTGACAGCCGACTCTACCTGCAGACTGACGAGATGCTAAACCTGCCTCTGTCTCTAATTAGCAGACATGACCCTGTGTAATTTCTGTCCTGTGTGCGTGTCATCAGCTCGTAGAGCTGCTATTTTGCAGAGCAGGGAGAGTGTGGGCAACAGCTGGGAGAGTGTGTAACACATGGTGAAATACAGAGCAGTGGATAGTTGAAACAATGCTCCGTGTATGAGTGTGTGTGTGTGTGTGAGTTTATATGCAGTGAGGTGGTTTGCAGTGCTTAAGAGATCACGGGAAAGCAGCGAGAGAGGGGCCAGGGGAGTCCAGGGTGAAGGGGGTGTTTGGGCAGGGAGGAAGCTTGGGAGCGTGTAGGGAAAGTTGGGGTCACGTGGGGTTAAGAAGGAACACACTGCACAGGGAGGTGCAACCTCATGTGCAGCTTTTAATTCAATATTCAGCTCATGCAGGGACTATAGTCAGATTTTATGGTGCTGACTCTTGAAACAATGCCCAGTTACTTGATGGTTCATTTCAACTCTGTGTGAAAGCATAATTCGAATTCACAGAAAACTTGTGAGGCCTGTTATAATTTACAAAGGGTAAACATGTTTTATTTATTTAATGCAAGGAACAAACCAGGAAGCGGTCGCTCTCTCTTGTTTCTCGATTGTGTGGCTGCACCGTGGGTTTGCATGTCTGCAATTAGTTTTGCACATGCTGAGCAGAAGTCAACCAAGCCCACAAAAACAAGTGTGTTTGTCAACTTTTAAAACCCCCCTGGCATTTACATGCAACTGTAATCACATGTTGCAGCATCATAAATTACTCAAGTTTTAGACGGATGTTGGATGATTTATGGTTTCCCTAACATCATCAATTAACAGCTCTTAGGAAACCACTGCAGAATCTGTACTTGAATTATACTTTAATTATAAGAAAAAATGCTGCCTGGCACAAAAATGAGAACAGAGAGGAAGAAATGTGGAAGCTAAATACCTGATGCGCTTTGATAATGTTTCACTGCTGCCTTTCCTCTGCGGCTCTCAAATCACCTGTTGACCAAAGTAAACCAAAGGAAGTGTGATGGTTTACCCATCTTTCTTGCTAAAGAGGAGAAAGGAAAACTGTACATGCTCCAAATTAAATTAATGCAATGTCTAGGGAATGAAGGGAAGTGAATGGGCCAGCTAAATGGACCCTTAAGCTTAGATTTACATTCACTGCTTTTCAGAAGCACCCTTTTGCCTGTATTTGCATTCAGTTTTCTCTAAGAAATACAAAATTAAGTCTCAAGACAAAGTATTGGTGAAGGTAAACAACAGGGACCAAAAGAAGACATTACTGAGTTACAATAGAGGGCACCTTTCCAACTGGTCACATTTACTTTCCTTGCATTATTTACTCAACACTATTTTTTTCTGCTGTCAGAAACAGCTGAAAAACCAACCAACCATTTATTTTCTTAACTGTTCATCCAATTCAAGGTTGCGAGAAGACTGGCCCCCTATCCCAGCTATCACAGGGCAAGTGGTGTGGCACACTCTGGACAGCTCACCAGTCTATCACGGGGCTAGCAGAAAAACCTGGACACCCGAGACTTTTTCATCTCTAGGCACTTTCCATACCCCAATGGGCCTGCTACAGAACACATGTACCACATATCCTGACAGCATTCACTGTAGCAAAGAAACAGTAACACATATGGGGTGGGTGTAGCTCAGGAGGTAGAGCAGGTCACTGCTGATCTGAAGGTTGGCAGTTCTATTCCTGGCTGCTCTGGGCTGCGTGCCAAAGTATCCTTGGGCAAGCTACTGAACCCCAAGTTGCTCTCCGACGCAAGGGTTGAAGTGTGTGATTGTAAGACAGTAAGCACTTAGCTTAGTTACTGATGGAAGTGCTTGTATGAATGGGTAAATGTAAACATGTTGTATAAGTGCTTTGAGTGCTCAGACCAAGCAGAAAAGCGCTATATAAGAACTAGTTCATTTTCATGTGTAGGTACACTGAATTTCATCTAAATTTATAGCTGTCTCCCAGCTGACCTAGGTAGTCCAAACTCACTACTCTGTATAACAGCAAAATAAAAAGATTAAATGCATGGCTCAGATAACCCCAGACTGCAGCTATTCCTTTACTTCCCAGTAATCCAAGACACAATTCCAGATAACACATGCCCACTGTTATTTGTAGTCAACTGACAGCCCATCATATGCATTCACATAAGCAACTGGGAGCAAGTTACACAATTAAAATGTGAGCCAAAACAGTGAAACCCTTACAGGTCATTTGGGAATTACATCCTCTATTTACTTGACCAAATAAAGTCACCTCTAACTAAGCACAGATTGCTGTTTTTTTTTTTTTTTTTATCTGCTATTGTAATGCAAAATAAAAGACAGATAAGATGAAGGCAGTGTTGCTTGACTTGAAGACAATTCATTAGTTACTGTAAGTGGAATAAAAGCATTCCAACAAGTTACTCTGTCAGTACAAAAATGAGTCAACAAGGGGGAAAAAAAAAAATCAATCTTTATTAAGAAATGTAGTATTGTGTACTTAAATGTCTTTATTCAGACAGCCTGATCTGATTTTGTCCAGCACAGTTTCTCTACATACATCACCACCATCCCTCAGTTTCCAGAGCTTTGTGTGCTCTCAGTTTGGGCAGAGGAGAGGAGCAGTCAGAGACGAAGCCTGATTTGGGGGGGGGGGGCACCTTGACCTCACTTTCATCTCTGGAGCTGATCCTCTGTCTGCCATGAATTCTCCAAGGAGCTGGCTGTGGAACAGAGAGTGGCTTTATTCTCGCTTACTACAAAGTTCCTCATATAAAATCCCATTTAATTTCTCAAGAGGACTGAAAGGACGGCTTGAAAGGCATGTTCACGCTTATCTCCAGTGATACTATTACACTGCCAGTAATTTAGTTCTGATCCCATATATTTTCTGTGTGAAGTGAAGCCAGTGCTGCTGCTGATAATCTTTATGCAAGGGTGATGTGTTGAACAGAATGTCAGAGAAATCTTGCACACCCTAATGGCTCATCTGTAATGTTGTGTGTTATTTGACCAAATCCTGTTTGGCAGATATAATTTTTTATCTCTCATCATAATTCCTGAGAGCCAGACTTTCTTGGAAATTTTAAAGTGGTCTTGATCAATATTTCTCCACGCTTTATGATAATTTTCAGAGGACTGTGTTTTTGCACCAATAAGATGATTCCCAAAGAGCGATTCAAGAAAAACTTGCCATATCTTGGCATGGTGTGCAGTGTATCCTTCAAAAATGCGAGGAACCTGGACAAGTGGCAGGGCTAAAAAAAACAAACAAACAAACAAACAAAAAAACTATCTACAGCAGATGAACAGTATCTTAAAGTCAGGTCCTTAAGAAGCAGGACAAAAAACAGCAAAGACCTGACACAGGACCTCAGTTGATCCATCTACTGTTCACTGAAGCCTCATCAGAAATGGTCTCAGTGGACGGGTGGCTGTCAAGAAGCCATTCCTAAGGAAGGGAAACACCAGCCAAATTACACAAGAACTGGACTGAAAATCAGTGTCAATAGGTGTGATGGAGTGATGAATCCAAATTTGAAATGTTTGGTTCAAATTGCTGTCAGTATGTTTACAGGAGGTCAGGACCACTACAACAGTGAGTGTCTACAGTCCACTGTAAACAGTGGAGACTCTGTCATTGTTCAGGGCTGCATTTCAGCCAGTGATGATGGATGGAATCATGAACACAGAAAAGTAAAGTCAGATGTTGATCCACCATGTCATACCATCTGGAAAGTGATTGGCAGCAGCTTAATTTTTCGGCATGACAGTGATCCCAAACACACTATCAATGCAGTAAAAGCATACCTGGATAGACAAACACACAAAAAAACATAAAAACATCTTGACAGAGAGCGGAACAAAAGCAGCCAACATCCAAAGAAGCCCGGAGAACTATTCCTGGAGAGAATTTACAACAAAGCTGCCTCAAAGAGTTCAGGCTGTGTTGAAGAATAAAGGTATTCATACCAAATATTGACTTTCAAGCTCGTTAGAATTGTACAAACTCTGTTTGTGCCCTATATGTTGTACTTCCATGTATGCTTGTACATTTTTCAATAAATCACTGCACATTTTCCCATTTTCCAAGCAAAATATAAAGAAAAGAGAGGTGGCTTTTTGCAGACTTTTTTGCAGTACTGTATAACATATAAAGGGGTCTTATTTAAGCATTATTGAACTGCAGAGATGTTGGTGGTCAGATTTTATTACCTTTGCAAAGAGCCATATGGGCTATTTCAGGCTTTTTCCAGCCTAAGCAGTGTCAGCTGGCTGTTGGCTGCTGGAGCTTCCAATGTACTAAACAGATACGAGAGCAGCATGCATCCTCTCATCTAACTGTTGAAAGTTCATTTTTGTTTTCATTTTTTCAAGAGGATCAACACATGTACCATTTGGCAAAGGCAGCAAAAAATGAAACATGCTTTACGATTCTGGGAAAGCTCACTAAGCGAAGCAGCTTTAGAGTATTGGGAAGTATTTGAAGTACAATTTACAGACATTGAATGAAATCTCACTGAGATACTTGAAGAGGTTTGAGTGGTAGCTGGATCCAGCTAAAAACAGAAAAGCTTTCAGCGCAGATGGCACATGTGCTAGAGTGACAAAAGGACACAGCAGTTGACCTTGATGGTACTACCAGCCAGGTCAAGCAGTACGTGCCCCTCTTTCACAGACAAGGTGTCCGACCCAGAGGAGACTTCACAGCATCTCTATGCTGCCTCTTCCAACCTTTAAGGAGTACAGAAATATTTCACATTGTCATAAGCTGTGTGACCGAGGACCCAAATACTCTCAAGCAGACAGAATTCAACAAAAGGGCGAGCCATTAATTCAGGCTGTTTGCAAGTAAAAATAAAACAATGTTTAAAAAAGGGAAACTGAAAACTAAAGATATCAAAACCTAAAACTTAGAAAACACACCGGAACTAGAAACCACTGGAGCTAGGAAGCAGCGGGGCAAGGTGAACAGACACACCAACAAAGGAGAAGGGGAGATGAGGACTATAAATACACAGAAGGGCGATTGAAGGAAGTGCACACAGCCGGGCTGAACTAAAGCACAGAAAACGAGATGGGGGAGCAAAATAAAAAGCAAAGCACAAGGAGTACGGACACTCAAAATAAAGCAGGAAGTGGGAAAACCAAATGAGGAAAACACTTGAACTTAATACAGGAGACTTGACACAGGAAGAAGGAACACTGAGGGAGGAATAAAATCTAAAGCAACTCTGAACTAAGAACAGGCCTAAATAAAATAAGGGGAAAATACATACATACAAAAACTGGAATCACACAAAAAATGTACGTAAAACTAGAAAGTCCAAAAAAAAAAAAAAACCAACTCACAAGTGCAGGACAACCTCACCCAGAATCATTAACCCAGCTTACTCTGCTAGTCTGTCATTCATTATATAATTATGGTTTTTAACAGAAGTTACCTCATAGGAAAGTCTTTTTTTTATCATTATCACCTCTACTTTTTCACAAAAAAGTTCTCTCATCCCTCATATCATTTCCTAGTTTCAAAGAGGGAGATTGGAACGTGCTACGGCGCCCTACAGCAAGGAGTAACAGTGTTACTTATAACACTGGTCACAAAACAAAATTTGGTCATAGTGACTGTATATAAATGCACAGGGTTTGAAAAACTGAGCCCTCCCTGAGTGCCTCCTCTATGACTTCATAAATTTTCTTTGATTTTTGAATTATCTGTTCACAACGTGAGCGCAAGTTGTTTTTAAGCAGGAGCATTTTTCTGTGGAAGTGCACTCAACATCTGGTCCCCTAAATTGATTTAAACAAATACTGTGGTAAAATACTATCTGGCTCAGGTTTCAGCAGTAGAGTGCTCAGGGAATGGAGATACAAAACAACACTAGGCAATTCCATATTTTTTCAGTGACAGAATTAATGGCTTTTACACGAGTGTTTTGGTGATTAATATCTTTTTCTGCAGCTGGGGACCAGCCATAGCCATCCAAGGAAAAGCTTTGCTCCTCTTCCTCTTTTAATATGTCCTCAGATTTTGTCCTTACCTGTGCAGGAAAGTGCAGCCATGCAGATCGTTTGTGAGGCCCACTCAAAACTTCAAATGAAAAACAATGAAGAACAGACTCACTGTTTATTTCGTGGGAGAGTGAGCACACAAAAACAATATGTTCTGCTAAAGATTAGAAACAACTGCACAGAAAATTGTTCCCAGTTTCATGGAGGGGGGGGGGGGGGGGGGGGGGGGCAACATACATTTACTGCTGCAGGAGAAGAAGACCTGCTGTGATCCCTGGTTTCTACGATAACATCCCCAGGGGGGAGAAGGAGGAGAAGAAGTAGACATGAACAAGAAGACAGGAATCAACACTGGAGCCAAAAATAGGGCAAAGTAGATTAAATATCATAAGTGCTGTTGTGAGTCTGATCTGTGAGTCTATAAAAACTGATTCAATTTTGTTGCCTGCCTCAAATGGCCATTCAAGGAACTCCAGCATAAGGTGCTGCATCAAGTGAATTAAACTTCTTGGATATTGATCAGTTAAGCAGCAGGTGCCATTGCCAGAAGGTTTGCTGTGTCTTCCAGCATAGTCTCAAGAGCATGCAGGAAATTTCAGGAGACAGGCATTTACGGTAAGAGAGCTGGATAAGGCCGTAGAAGGTCCTTAACCCATCAGCAGGACTGGTATCTGCTCCTTTGTGCAGGGAGGAACAGGATGAGCACTACCAGAGCTACAAAATGACCTCCAGCAGGTCACTGGTGTGACTGTCTCAGATCAAACATTCAGATTTCATGAGGGTGGCCTGAGGCCCTGACGTCCTCTAGTGGGCCCTGTGCTCACTGCC
Source organism: Archocentrus centrarchus (assembly GCF_007364275.1). Taxonomy (NCBI): domain Eukaryota; kingdom Metazoa; phylum Chordata; class Actinopteri; order Cichliformes; family Cichlidae; genus Archocentrus; species Archocentrus centrarchus. The sequence continues at coordinate 9,407,542 of NC_044349.1, read as the reverse complement.
CAACACTGTGGAGCCCGACTGGCATTTGCCATAGAATATCAGAATTGGCAGGTCCACCACTGGGGCCCTGTGCTTTTCACAGATACGAGCAGGTTCACCCTGATCACATGTGACGGATGCGAAGCCGTGGAGAATGTTATGCTGCCTGTAACATTGTTCAGCATGACCGGTTTGGTGGTGGTTCAGTGATGGTGTGGGGAGGCATATCCATAAAGGCATGCACAGACATTAGGTATTGGGATGGAGACCTTGGACCAACTGTCAGATGCTACACTGGTGCAGTGGCTCCTGGGTTCCTCCTGGTGCACAGCAATGCCCAGCCTCATGTGGGGAGAGTATGCTGCAGTTCCTGGAGGATGGAGGAACTGATACCACTGACTGGCCCCCATGCTCACCTGACCTAAATCCAAAATAAAAAAAACCCCACATCTGGGGCATTGTTTCAGTCAATCTGCTAGGTTGCACCTCAGACTGTCCAGGATCTCAGTGATGCGCTGGTCCAGATCTGGGAGGAGAACTTCCAGGACACCATCCATCATCTCATTAAGAGCATGCCCTGACATTGTCGGGCATGCATACAGGCACACGGGGGCCATACAAATTACTGAGTACCATTTTGAGTTTCTACAGTGAAATTTCAGCAAAATGGAGTAGACTTCTGCATCACATTTTCACTTTGATTTTCGGGGTGTCTTTGAACTCAGCCCTCTGTAGGTTGATAATTTTCATTTAAGTCAAACAATGTGGCATCCTTTCATTCCTAACACATTACCCAGTCCATATCAGTATAGATATCAAGCATACTTTTCCCCCCATTAATATCTGATATGTTTTCAAAATGTTCCTTTAATTTTTTTTTTTTTTGAGCAGTGAAGAACAAATTTATCAAAAGTGTGTAATGTGGCTAACAAGAAGTTATCAGAACAGTAAAGTGGAACCAAAAATAGTAAGTATCTGCCAACAACACATCCCCTACAATGTGATAAAAAGAAAGAAACAGTGGAATCAGGTAATAATTATCTGTGTGCTATTATAATTACTGACAGCTAAATTCTTGAGAACATATTTCTGTGTAAATTTCCACTACCTCCCAGCAGAACAGGGTGGGTGGCAAGAACCTTTTGTTCCTTATATGTCCAGTCCTATAGCTCAGACACTTCTCTATTCGTCAGCTGCCCTGCGTCAAAGTCTTCTGTCAGCAGTGCAAAAAATAGCCCATACTTCCTGCCCTGCAGGCTCAGTGTCCACTGAGGCAGAGCTGTGCCACCTGTCAGCCAGAGCACAGGTTAAAAAGCCAGGCTTCAGGCACAGACAGACAATCACCACTACCTCATGTGTTTTCTATCAGGGTTACAGCCAGGTTTGGTGTGGCTGCCTTGCAGCGTACAACTTCATAATCATTACCTCATATGTGCATGCTGTCCAGGCTGCCAGACACAGTATTACAAATACATCAAAGTCTTAGCTCACTTCTTGGATTTGAAAGGATGTGAGAATAAGAATTTCCTACAGTGTGTTAACTGGCTAAAAAGACTTTCATATACGGTACTTTTTCACAGGCCCCAAATCAGACATATCAAGGGGTTACCTGATCTAGAATGAGGTCTGTGTTTTTGCTGATGGATGAATGAGATAAGTGGTTCAAATTTATCTTTCCAGATAGGTAGTGCTGTGTTGATGTCAACATTTGTGAGAACTTCAGTAGAAAGCCCTTGATATGATTATATTTGAGAGAGACAAAACTGATGAAAACATCATTATGCTACATTGTTACATTGTAACATGACATCATTAGAAACACCAGCACTATATTGTTTAAGTCAATCTCACATCCACTGGCACTACCGCGCCAAAAGCTTATTAACAGCTAAAATGTGCACAAAGGCACTATTGAACAGAGTTTGCTAAAAACTTGCAGGGTTGCAGCAAACTACTGAGCCTTGAAATAAGCATGAAACTATATATTCAGGACTCCTTCATGATTGGGAAAATCATGTGAATGAGGGGCAGCATGCCACATACATAGACAGTAAATTATATAATAGTGAAAATCTGTTCAATGCTAGCTGAATTGAGTGGAACAATAAAATGTTTGGTTGTACAAAATGTCTGGACTACTGAAATGCTTTCAAATGTCTGTTTCTGAGAGATGATCTTTCTGGATAGCCTTTAGAGCATGTAAGTATCATACCCAAATGAGTTAATGTGTTCCTTGTAATTAAAAAACACTGCCAAAAAGTGTGAATATATGACTCAAAGAACCCTATTTGACTGGTATCCCGACACATAGTTCCTGTAGTTGATCACTGCTCTGTTCTTTGCCCAGTAGGACACCTCTCTGCATTTTTTTTCCCCATCTATTTTTCTACATGTGTTGTGCTGCTTCTTCTGTGATTAAAACAACATTTTCTGGGAACACATCCTGAAGCAAACCTGAAAAATATATAACTGATTTATCCAAGCAGTCTAGACAGAAGAAGACCTGGGGTCAATCACGCCATGACTTCCAGACTGTTTTGAGCTGACTGGCTCTGCTGGACACTGGACAGCATGGAAACCCAAACACTAACCAGCCAAGACGGTGTTTATGTCAGATATGGGCACATTATGTAATCAGATGTATTAAGAGACGTTATGGATATTTTCCCAAAATAACCTAATATAATATAATGTATGAATGTGGAATCTTGCTAGAACAAACGTTTGGAATTAAGAAACCATCATGTTAGGCTGTACACTGGTTTTAAAGTGACTGACAATCCAACGAGGGCCGGGATCCAAAGCACAGAGTCTAAATTCATGTGTTCAAGTTAAGGCTCAACTATCTCCACTCAACATACCCACACTTAAAGGAGAACAACATGAATCCAAAGGCAAACTTCAAAAGTAAAGTGAAAAAAAATAAGATACATTAAGATCTGTGAACAATTTCCTCTAATTGCGCAGCCTGTGGCGTAGTTTAAAAACACAGTGAAAGCATCCTGCTATCATCTGCGCCCTGCGTGTTCTGCTGAGGGCCTGCTGCCCTTTCGTCTGGAGAGCACCAAAGGAAATGAAGGAGGAACGCTCTTCAATAATGCACTTCTTTCTTTGTGAAGCAAATGTGATTAAAAGTTGTGATACCTTGTATTTAGCATCTGTGTGTTAAATGTTGCTGATGTTGTTAAAACCTAAATAACTGTGTCACTGTTTCAGATCCTCCAGCTGCTCATCTGTTCTTAATTCCTCTGCATTTATTTGCAGCGCAGAGACATGGACACTTGATCTGCCCCTGTCACTTTACTATATCTGTGCACGCCTGTTGTTTTGTTGTCTCCTCATCCTAAAATGGCACGAGTGCCCGGATAAATAATTCAATTCAATTCAATTTCAATTCAATTAAATTTTATTTATATAGCGCCAAATCACAACAAACTGTCGCCTCAAGGCGCTTTGTATTGTGGGTAAAGACCCTACAATAATACAGAGAAAACCCAACAGTCAAAACTCCCTTTTAACAGGAAGAAACCTCCAGCAGAACCAGGCTCAGGGAGGGGCAGTCATCTGCCGCGACCGGTTGGGCTGACGGGAGAGAAAGACATGCTGTGGAAGAGAGCCAGAGATTAATAACAATTAATGATTAAATGCAGAGTGGAGTATAAACAAAGTAAATAAGGTGAATGAGAAACAGTGCATTATGTGAACCCCCCAGCAGCCTAGGCCTATAGCAGCATAACTAAGGGATGGTTCAGGGTCACCTGATCCAGCCCTAACTATAAGCTTTATCATAAAGGAAAGTTTTAAGCCTAATCTTAAAAATAGAGAGGGTGTCTGTCTCCCGAATCCAAGCTGGAAGCTGGGTCCACAGAAGAGGGGGCCTGAAAGCTGAAGGCTCTGCCTCCCATTCTACTCTTAAGTATCCTAGGAACCACAAGTAAGCCAGCAGTCTGAGAGCGAAGTGCTCTATTGGGGTGATATGGTACTATGAGGTCTTTGAGATAAGATGGTGCCTGATTATTCAAGACCTTGTATGTGAGGAGAAGGATTTTAAATTCTATTCTAGATTTAACAGGGAGCCAATGAAGAGAAGCCAATATGGGAGAAATATGCTCTCTCTTTCTAGTCCCTGTCAGTACTCTAGCTGCAGCATTTTGGATCAGCTGAAGGCTTTTCAGGGAGCTTTTAGGACAGCCTGAAGGCAAACATTTGTGAACAACACTGGAGCCAAAGCCAAGGAGAGCTTAAAAGACAGGAAACTGTTAAGTGTGCCCATGAGGGGAAAGGTAATTGATCTTTTTGGCACTTTGGCCCAGTTTTCAGAACAGTTTTGTAGAGTAAGAGGGAATGCTCAACTTCCCAAGCTTTTTTTTTTTTTTTGAATAACTAAATCTATATTGATGTCATCAATGCAACAGCTCAAATTGTTATTCTATATCAGCACCCTGCTGTACAGAAACTTTAAAGATTTGTTTTGTGCAGTAACGTGGATGTTAATTGATTTGATTGATGTTAATTGTCTTCCCAAGAGAACAGAGTTCTTCCTGCAAACCCTGTATATCTCTGGCCAAAGGCTAATGTGAGACTGACTTGTTTCCTGTTCTAGGTTTAAAATGCATCATTAACAGATTCTCTAAAAAGATTTTCTTTGGCATTTTGTTGCCTTTGCTTAGAAAGGCACAATGAAAAGAGGTAGAGAGATGATATGGGTGATAGCAAGGAGCAGAAGAAGAAAGGTCTGGCCAGCTGGGATTTAAAACTCTGAACTCACTGCTGAGTGGGTTTGCATATGCCATGGGCCATACTGTACAGAAAATGATTGGGACCACTGGAAAAAAAAATGGGGTCATGAAAAGGTCAGAATTGGGACTTTATTCTCATAATTCACAGTTCTGACTCTAATGTCAGAATTCTGATTTTTATTTTCTCAGAATTCAGTTCAATTCAATTCAATTCAATTTTATTTATATAGCGCCAAATCACAACTAACAGTCACCTCAAGGCGCTTTGTATTATGGGTAAAGACCCCACAATAATACAGAGAAAACCCAACAGTCAAAACGACCCCCTATGAGCAGCACTTGGTGACAGTGGAAAGGAAAAACTCCCTTTTAACAGGAAGAAACCTCCAGCAGAACCAGGCTCAGGGAGGGGCAGTCATCTGCCGCGACCGGTTGGGCTGAGGGGAGAGAAAAGACATGCTGTGGAAGAGAGCCAGAGATTAATATCAATTAATGATTAAATGCAGAGTGGAGTATAAACAAAGTAAATAAGGTGAATGAAAAGAAACAGTGCATTATGTGAACCCCCCAGCAGCCTAGGCCTATAGCAGCATAACTAAGGGGTTGTTCAGGGTCACCTGATCCAGCCCTAACTATAAGCTTGATCAAAAAGGAAAGTTTTGAGCCTAATCTTAAAAATAGAGAGGGTGTCTGTCTCCCGAATCCAAGCTGGAAGCTGGTTCCACAGAAGAGGCGCCTGAAAGCTGAAGGCTCTGCCTCCCATTCTACTCTTAAGTATCCTAGGAACCACAAGTAAGCCAGCAGTCTGAGAGCGAAGTGCTCTGTTGGGGTGATATGTGGCTATAAGGTCTTTAAGATAAGATGGTGCCTGATTATTCAAGACCTTGTATGTGAGGAGAAGGATTTTAAATTCTATTCTAGATTTAACAGGGAGCCAATGAAGAGAAGCCAATATGGGAGAAATGTGCTCTCTCTTTCTAGTCCCTGTCAGTACTCTAGCTGCAGCATTTTGGATCAGCTGAAGGCTTTTCAGGGAGCTTTTAGGACAGCCTGATAATAATGAATTACAATAATCCAGCCTAGAAGTAATAAATGCATGAATGAGCTTTTCAGCATCACTCTGAGAAAGGATGTTTCTAATTTTAGAAATATTGCGCAAATGCAAAAAAGCGGTTTTACATATTTGTTTAATATGTGCATTGAAGGACATATCCTGGTTAAAAAATGACTCCAAGATTTCTCACAGTGTTACTGGAGGCCAAAGTAATGCCATCCAGAGTAAGTATCTGGTTTGACACCATGTTTCTAAGATTTGTGGGGCCGACTACAAGAATTTCAGTTTTATCTGAATTTAGAAGCAGGAAATTAGAGGTCATCCAGGCCTTAATGTCTTTAAGACATTCCTGCACTTTAATTAATTGATGTGTGTCATCTGGCTTCATTGATAGGTAAAGCTGAGTATCATCTGCATAACAATGAAAATTGATGCAGTGCTTTCTAATAATACTGCCTAAGGGAAGCATGTATAATGTAAATAAAATTGGTCCTAGCACAGAACCCTGTGGAACTCCATCATTAACCTTACTGTCTGAAGAAGACTCCCCATTTACATGAACAAAGTCTATTAGATAAATATGATTCAAACCACTGCAGTGCAGTACCTTTTATACCTATAGCAAGCTCTAATCTCTGTAATAAAATGTTGTGGTCAACAGTATCAAAAGCTGCACTGAGGTCCAACAGGACAAGCACAGAGATGAGTCCACTGTCAGAGGCTCTAAGAAGATCATTTGTAACCTTCACTAATGCTGTTTCTGTGCTGTGATGAATTCTGAAACCTGACTGAAACTCTTCAAATAAACCGTTCCTCTGCAGATGATCAGTTAGCTGTTTAACAACTACTCTTTCAAGAATCTTTGAGAGAAAAGGAAGGTTGGAGATTGGCCTATAATTAGCTAAGACAGCTGGGTCAAGTGATGGCTTTTTAAGTAGTGGTTTAATAACAGCCACCTTGAAGGTCTGTGGTACATAGCCAACTAATAAAGACTGATTGATCATATTTAAGATTGAAGCATCAATAATTGGAAAGACTTCTTTGAACAGTCTAGTAGGAATGGGATCTAATAAACATATTGCTGGTTTGGAGGAAGTAACTATTGAAGTTAACTCTGAAAGACCAATTGGAGCGAAAGAGTCTAAACAAATACCAGCAGTGCTGAAGGCAGGCGAACATTCTAACTTTACTTCTTCAAATTTTACTAGAAAAGAGGAGCATCAAAGATTTAGCACTCCTTTAATCTTCTACCAAAAAGCTATCTCAAGAGCTTAAAATATTTACTACCTTTAGGCTTGAAAGATGGTTCGAAACAGTTTCCAGCACGCTTGTTTGCAAAGGATAGGGTGAGCAGTCACAATGGAGTCCACAAAAATTCAAATCTGTAAAGTATAGCTTACTGCGTGAGAAATTTTCAACAGCAAATGTGTCTTGAAGAAAGCAGAACACTATCCTGATAGTGTTTCTATCATAAAGGTGGAAATATTTTTAAGGAATTAGCACTGTTGCCTCACCACAAGAGGATCCTGGGTTCTGTGTGGAGTTTGCGTGTTCTCCTTGTGCCTGTGTGGGCTTTCTCAAGGCACACCAGCTTCTTCCCACAGTCCAAAGAGCACGTGTGTTAAGTTAACTGGTGATTCTAAATTAGTTGTAGGTGTGAACATGTGTGTGAGTGGTTGTCTGTCTCTTTGTAGCGGCCCTGTAACAGACTGGTGACCTCTCCAGGGTTCACCCTACCTCTAACCCTATGACAGCTGGGATCAATGGCTGGGATAGGCTCCAGCCCCACCATACCCCTGAATTGCCCATGACATTGGCTTATTTTAATGGTGAAACGAACTTGTGTTCAGATTTACCAGTGGCAGATTGTTAACAATCCCAGCATCAACCTGCTAGGAAACAGCCAGAAACATACATGTCTATTCACATGAATGTACACTGCAAAAACTGGCTGTAATTAAGACTAAGATTAATAGTTGTTGGTGCACCCAACATGAAGTCCATTGTAAAGACTCATCTCAAAGTCCTTAGCACTTAAAAAACATACCAGGCTTTTGCTTCTGACACCCAGGCCTAATGAAGCCAATGGAAAAAGTGTTCTTTCAGTCATATTCATCAAATTCCCTCATACAGTTCAGGTCAACAGGATAGCATCTGCACATTAGACCTAGGGTCATACAGACACCTGCTTCCAAGACGAGCAGCCGTTTAACTGACAGGCGTTAACACTCCGGTAACTACACTGCTAAGCTGTGTTAAATACGCTGCACTGAATTAGGGTGCGGTGCTTTCCTGCAGATACCTAACTGCATCAGAACACATCTGCATGACTTGATTAGCACTTCCATCGTCTACCTTCAAGGTCCTCCTTGTCTCCCTCCTCCTCATCTCATTTCCCACTAAACAAAGTCACGGCAGGGTCCGATGGATGCAGCCCCCTTTCTCTTATCGCCTCACAGTCAGAGTTGCTGGCTGGGTTGATGAACTTGGCTGGAAGGAATCTGTAGGCTGCTCCACTTGACTGAGCAGAGCTAATGAGTCAGAAAATCCTACAGCTAGGGCTTCAGGGTTTGCCTTGGGCATCAGAGCAAACAGGTAGTTCAAGCATAGGACTGAGAATGAGGAGTGTTAAATAGAGACTGTCAAACTCTGTGTGGGAGAGTGGAAAAGCTACAGGGACTTATAGGGGGAGAAGGTGCAAGAAGAGGAGGAGGAGGAGTGTGTGACTGGATGAAGCAGGGATTACCTCTTTGATCTGTAAACTATGTCTGTACTAGGGAGGCTGGGGGTCCTCAGCCAGGTGCACCCTGTTCACCAAGCTGCAGCCAACCCCCCACCATGCTGCCCTGAAGGTGTGAAATTTGCTCCAATCCCATTCTTACATGCTCCATCACACAGGAGACCTACAGCAGGATATCACACACAACAAGACAGTGCAGAAAGCCAGGTCAGTGCCTGACCATCACGGGAGCACAAGATTTGTTTGTTAATAAAATAATATTTTGACATTCTAGGAAATGCGTTGATTCACTTTATTGCAGACAGTTAGATTACAAGATTGATATTATTAAATATGAGATGCGATTAAAGGTTTTGGAAGTCAGCCAAGAAGAGATCAAAAAGATAAAGCAAAACATACCAATTTCAGACGTCAAACTTATGGCGAGAGCACAACATTAACTTCTCTTTTAAACTGACACGACTTTTGTGCTGAGGCTCATTACTGGTGATGAGGGCTGGGTCTCTGGCTATGACCCAGCAATTTTCAGCATGTTTCAGTTAAAGATGTTGGAGTTTTCAAGCCCAAAAGATGGCACATCAGATCTGGAGGTCATTTTTTCCCCCAACATTCGTGAGGTTATGCACTGTGAATTTGTCCCCATAGGGTGAGATTGCCAAGGTAGAGCATTACTATAATGTCCTGAAGCATCTGAACATTTATATATATATATATATATATATATATATATATATATATATATATATATATATATATATATATATATATATATATATATATATATATATATATATATATATATATATATATATATATATATATATATATATATATATATATATTATGTTATGTTTATTATGTTATGGGCTGTGGCCACCAAAGCAGAATGGAGGACTCAGACAAATCCCAAACAGCAATAGTAGTTTTAAAGTTTTTATTTAACTCAAAGGGCAGATTGGGCAGGGACTGTTCACTGGAATGGTGTGGATGGTCTAAGCTGTGGTCTGAAGATAGATCCATTCGAAGAGAGGAGAGTGGAGTTTCTGAACTGGGAAACAGGTATACAAGGTGCAAGTGCAAGGCAGGCTGCACCTTGCACTCTCCCACCTTGGGAAGGTGGGAGAGTGCACCTTCCCAAGGTGGGAAGGTGGGAGAGTCCTGCATGGATGGAGGGTGGCTGGTTTGCTGGGTGAAAGGCTGATGAGTTCTAGGAGGGCAGACAGGTATGCGGGTGGCAAGAGCTGGTAATCCAAGAATGCTTTCCCTAATAAGAGAGGCTGGATCCATGGAAGGATGTTAAGGGCTGAGGTGAGTAGTCTGTCCTTTTTCTCTGAATAGAGCTGCTAGGAGCAGGGAAAGAGAAACATTAGAACGCAGGAGCTGGAGCTGATTTACCACTCTGAAGGAGCTGACTATCTGGCAAACACTGACAGTCCACACCGGTCCTTAAATAAAGCTGGTGAAGACCTCTGATGGGAAAAAGGTGTGCCTAGTTGCAGAGAACCCAATCTCTGCCTCAGAGGGTGGAGGAACACCAGCCCAACCAAACCTGGACTCGGACGAGGAAAGCACATCAATCAACCAACAAACCAGCATGGACCATTACAGGTACTTTATACTCCAAAGTAAAAACCCTATAAAATCAGAGCAAAACCTCCAAAATTCAATCAATAATCTTGCCCTGTGAGCAAGAACTTGCTGATAGTGGAAAGGAAAAACTTCCTTTTAACAAGAAGAGACCTCCAGCAGGACCAAGATGAAGAAATGTCATCTGCTGTAACCAGTTGTGGGGTGAGGGGAAAGAGAAAAAAAGGGAGAGCATAGGGAGACAAGGACAAACACAAACTGTGGAAGAGAGGAGATAAAAGTTAATGATGTGCAGTCGTGGCATATAAATGCAGAAGGAGTGAAAAGAGGGCCACATGCTCAGTGCATTATGGGAGCAGACTGAGTTAACAGCAGCATAACTAAGGGATGGTTCAGGAACGTCTGATCCTATAAGATTTATCAAGAAGGAAAGATTTAGGCCAAATCTTAAAACTAGAGAAGGTGTCTGTCTCCCAAATCCAAACTGGGAGCTGGTTCCACAGGAGAGGGGCCTGATAGCTGTTTTGACTCTTTCTCATTGCTCATCTTTTTTCTTTCCTGCTTCTGATTCCATCCGGATGAGGAAAACCTACATGAAGTCTAATGCTGTCTGAGGTTTTTGCTTTTCCTGTTAAAAGTCTTTCCAAGCTCTCAGCCGGGGGTATTATTGGTTTTCTCTCTGTGATATTGTTATGTCTTTGTTTTACTATGTAAAGTGCTCTGAGACGACACGTGGTTTGATTTAACTCTAAATAAAGTCTCTTGCAGGAGAGACTGCTCCGGTGTTTATGCACTAGCTGGCTATTCTTGATCCCCCGTCCTCTCCTCTTGTTTGCAGAGGAGACTGGCAGACGGCTCTGAACGGGGCCATTTGAGTTAAGCATTTGTAGAGTAAATTTTGCTGGCGTCAGCTCAAAGCATTCTTGCGTGACATGTGCAGAACATACAGACGGGGAGTCTTTTCAGTGCAGTGACCAATATGTTTTGCAGACAGCTTCGAATCCGCCCCACAAAAATCCTCGAGAAAAACAACAAAACAAAACAAAAAAACTCCTGCAAGTATATTTGTGTTCCATTTTAGGTCTTTTGCGTGTGTCTTTTTTGTCTGTTATGACCAAACAAATTAGGCTCTGTCTAGTATTTGTTGACATGTTAATATATTCTCATCAGTTAAAAATCCCACTGCTCTTTCTCCATACTGTCTATCCTTCAGCTTAGTTTTTAGCAAAATATGTTAACTTAAAAAAAAAAATCAAAGAAAATCTACATCTGGAAAAGAAAAGGATACATTGTAGACACATGTTTTCTAGGAAAAAAAACACTTAAGACCACACAACTGGGCAACCAAAGAGCCAAAAGATGTAAATGTGATGCACCGCAGCTTACACACAGATTGTCTGTAGAGATTTAAAACTGGAATGAATGGCACCATTATAGTATAAACACACAACTTACAAAAAAAGCATCTTTGAGGAATATTTCTGCATTAACAAACTGTGAATGCAGCTGAAATGTTGAGCTCCACAAGGGCTTTTTTTTTTTTACGTGTGTACTTTTCCGTGCATGGTTTGAAGTAGTTGAACATGGAGACAATGAAGACCTATAATGAAAAGCTGACAGTGTGGTTACCTCATAGAGTAACATTTATCATTCTGACATCCAAACTAAGCTGTAAAGCACTGAAAAAAAAAAAAGAACTCACTAATTGTCCTTCACAAACTTGTACTTTTGCATGAATGAAATCACCTCAGAGTACAGTAGAGAATGTGTGTGTGTGTGTGTGTGTGTGTGTGTGTGTGTGTGTGTGTGTGTGTGTGTGTGTGTGTGTGTGTGTGTGTGTGTGCGTGCGCGCGCGCGTGTGTGTGTGTGTGGGCATGCTCTGGAGGTTTCAGGGTTTTAGAGGCGGGAGAGCGGTGAAAATCAAAGCATCAGGAAGGGCATGGGGTCGAGTGTGCTGCGAGTGTTTAGCCCACAGCCATCCGAGCTGCAGGACACCGTGGAACATGTGATGGGGATGATCAACCCCGGCACCCGCCCTTGCCCACACCACATCTCACCCTCACTCGCCTGCAAACTGTCCCTTTGACCCAGATCTCCCACACCTTCTCCCTACGAGCCCTCTTATCTTTTCTCTCTCTCTTTTTTTTTACATTCCCTCACTTTCTCCACTCTCTTCATGTTAGCTGGATCCTGTTCCAGCCCCTAGCCACGAGCCCCTATGGACCCCGCTGCAAACAGAGCTTTGAGTTAATGAAACGAGCCAAAGAATGCCACCTCTCGAGTTTGAAATTGCACTGATTCTGCAAAGAAGTGACCAGAGAAAACACACAACAATGGAGGTCATGAGCCCACACGTTTGTGTGGTATAAAAAGGAAAGCGAAGGGATAAATGCAAATACTGGGGAAGGAGCAAAGAAAACACTGAAGGTGGAGAGAAGTAGCCCATGTATGCAAATTCTTCCAAAGCAAGCACACTCTGCATTTATACATTTATAAATGCATGTTTTAACAAGAATGTTTGATCTAGACTTCCAGCTAAAACAGATGCACCTCTTTTTTTTTCGCCCAGGAAAAAATAAAGGAAAAAAAAAAGACTTGTCATGACCCCACATGTTAATTCCACGTCAGCCTTCTTGTGGTTAATTGTATCACTGCTGGATTCAAATGAAAAGCCAGATGAAAAAGATAAGAGGAGGAGGTGATGATAGATATATCTAGTTATGCTGGAAGATAAGGAGAACATGAATATTTGATTTCCGCAGGTCCCATGTTGTCAGTTTTGAACCTTTTTGTCTTGCTCTACAGAAGAACAGTGGGGTTTAGATGTTTGAGTGTGTAAATGGATTTATGAATATAAATCCACTGATTCTCCAAGGAGGGATAAAACACCATTCTTCTAATGCTACAGTCACACTAGGGAAAACAGTGGTTGGAGACTGTGGTACAACCAAAACACCGCAACCATGTGCGGTTGCTTTGTGATGAAAATGGGTCACCAAGAAGTTGAGGGTGCTGCATGCTCAGCCTCTAGGCAACCACTTTGTCACTGCAACTACTTGCAATTGGTCCCAAACAGCAAAAAACCAGTCAGTCCAATCACTCTCCAAACGCTGTTTCTGTCATGGTCGCACAGATGTTGCCAACCTGTTTTTTCCTCCAGTGTGTCTGAGGCCTAAAAGATATTCCCTCATGGTGGAGAGTGTTGCTCGTCTGGGTAGAAATGTGGTGACTGTGAAGGCCATACCATATGATTCACATCACTTTCATGCTCATTAAACCCTTCAGTGCCCCCTCATACCCTGTGGATGGGGACACTGACATCCTGGAAGAGACCACCCCCGTCAGCATAGAAATGTTCCATGACACCATAACATACATCCCTCAGAACAAACTTACTTTGCAGTGACCCTTACCTCTGAGGAGAACCATGGCCCTAAACCAGCCCAGCAAAATGCCCCCACAATGTTACAAAGTCACCACATCAGTCAGGATGAAAGGTTTGTTTTGTGATTTGCCAATCATTTTTAATACAACGTAAAGTTTGTCCTTTTCATTTAGGCCAAATGGGAGAAGAAGGGGCCGACTGCAACTCTAGAAATGCTAATATGTCAGCTGCCCTGAAACAGGAGTGAAAATGCAACAGTTGTGATACAGTGTGTCATTGTATAACATCTAAGACCTGTCCTCAGGATGTTACAGACTTCAAAAATAAACACTATGGAGTAAACACTATGGAAAAAAATCAATAGAACTGCTTGTTGGGTTTCTAGTGATAGCGGTACTATGTGTGCTGAATACAAGCAGTCATCCCAGTGTGTTCTTCCCACTGACCTTTAGAAGGTCACTATTCAAACTCTTTTGTCATCCAAGTACATAAATCACCAAGGGTTTGAGATCCTCTGTTTAAAATCTGAAAGTTTTTATCAATATAAGCCAATTTCAAAAGTAGAACTCCAGAAGGAACTCAAGAACTCAAATATTAAAGAGAATTCTTTTACAACAAATTACAAATGAAGCTCTTCAGATTAAAAGGAAGCATCTGGGTTTTATAAGCAGATCACCGAACAGTGTTTTTTCTTCCTCCAGGTGTTGTTCAGCAACTTCAACAAGGTGATTGTGGGTTAATTATCTATAATGAGGACAGGATTTCTACAGCTAAGATCCAAAATATGCTCACAGTTGCCAGGCGAGTACGGCAAAACACATGCAGCTGACGCAACAGTTCAGAGTAATTCTGAGGAAGAGCCATCTATGGTGTCATTAATTAAAGGGGAAAAGCATTGGTTGGCTCAAATTAGCAGGCATCTTGCTAGGTGAAAAGAGAGTGAGAGAGGACACCTGCCAGGTGCTGTCTGAGGAATCCACCTTCGTATAAAGAGCCTTTGGATAAACTAAAGACATCCATCCATCCATCCATTCTCTTACGCTTATCCGGGGCCGGGTCGCGGGGGCAGGAGCCTAAGCAAAGAAGCCCAGGCTTCCCTCTCCCCAGCCACCTCCTCCAGCTCATCCGGAGGGACCCCAAGGCGTTCCCAGGCCAGCCGAGAGATATAATCCCTCCAGCGTGTCCTGGGTCTACCACGGGGCCTCTTCCCGGTGGGACATGCCCGGAACACCTCACCTAAGGGGCAGCCAGGAGGCATCCTAATCAGATGCCTGAGCCACCTCAACTGGCTCCTTTCGATGTGGTGGAGCAGCGGCTCTACTCTGAGCCCCTCCCGGATGGCCGCACTCCTCACCTTATCTCTAAGGGAGAGGCCAGCCACCCTTCGAAGGAAACTGATTTCTGCCGCTTGTATTCGCGATCTTATTCTTTCGGTCACTACCCAAAGCTCGTGACCATAGGTGAGGGTAGGAACATAGATCGACCAGTAAATCGAGAGCTTCGCTTTTACACTAAGCTCTCTCTTCACCACGACAAACCGGTGCAGCGTCCGCATCACTGCAGAGGCAGCCCCGATCCGTCTGTCGATCTCCCGCTCCCTTCTCCCATCACTCGTGAACAAGACCCCGAGATACTTGAACTCCTCCACATGGGGTAAGAACTCGTTCCTGAGCCGGAGAGAGCACTCCACCTTTTTCCGGCTGAGGACCATGGCCTCAGACTTAGAGGTGCTAATTCTCATACCGGCCGCTTCACACTCGGCTGCGAACCGTTCCACTGCAAGCTGGAGGCCACCCCCCGATGAAGCCAACAGAACCGCATCATCCGCAAAAAGCAGAGATGAGACTCTGGGGCCACCGAGGAAGAAGCCTTCCGCCACCTGGCTACGCCTAGAAATTCTGTCCATAAAAATTATGAACAGAATCGGTGACAAAGGGCAGCCCTGACGGAGTCCAACACCCACAGGAAACGAATCCGACTTATTACCGGCTATACGGACCAAGCTCTCACTGCGGTTGTACAAAGACTGAATGGCCCGCAACAATGGGCCAGACACCCCATACTCCCGCAGGACCTCCCAAAGGACACCCCAAGGGACGCGGTCGAATGCCTTCTCCAAGTCCACAAAGCACATGTAGACTGGTTGGGCAAACTCCCACGCACACTCGAATATCCTTGAGAGGATAAAGAGCTGGTCCAGCGTTCCGCGACCAGGTCGAAAACCGCATTGTTCCTCCTGGATCCGAGGTTCGACTAACGGACGGACCCTCCTTTCCAGCACCCTGGCATAGACCTTACGAGGGAGGCTGAGGAGTGTGATCCCCCAAAAGTTGGAGCACACCCTCCGGTTTCCCTTCTTAAAGATGGGGACTACCACCCCGGTCTGCCAATCCATTGGCACTGCCCCAGATCTCCACGCGATGTTGCAGAGGCGTGTCAACCAAGACAGCCCTACAACATCCAGAGCCTTCAGGAACTCAGGGCGAATCTCGTCCACCCCAGGGGCCCTGCCACCAAGGAGTTGTTTAACTACCTCAGTGACCTCACCCCCAGTGATGGTCAAGTCATCTCCCTCGTCCCCAGACTCTGCTTCCACTACAGAAGGCGTGTCAGTGGGATTCAGGAGGTCCTCGAAGTATTCCTTCCACCGTCCGACTATAGCCTCAGTTGAAGTCAGCAGCACCCCACCCGCACTATAAATCGTGTGAGTGGAGCACTGCTTTCCCCTCCTGAGTCGCCTGACGGTTTGCCAGAATCGCTTCGATGCCGTCCGAAAGTCTTTTTCCATAGCCTCACCGAACTCCTCCCACACCCGAGTTTTTGCTTCGGCCACTGCCCGAGCTGCATTCCGCTTGGCCTGTCGATACCTGTCAGCTGCCTCTGGAGTCCCACAGGCTAACCAAGCCCGATAGGACTCTTTCTTCAGCTTGATGGCTCCCTTCACCTCCGGTGACCACCATCTGGTTTGGGGGTTACCACCATGACAGGCACCAACCACCTTGCAGCCACAGCTCTGAGCAGCAGCCTCAACAATGGAGGTGCGGAACATGGTCCATTCGGACTCAATGTCCTCAGCCTCCCTCGGAATGCTGTCGAAGTTCTGCCGGAGGTGGGAGTTGAAGATCTCCCGGACTGGGGCTTCTGCCAGGCGTTCCCAGCACACCCTCACAATACGTTTAGGTGTGCCAGGTCTGTCCAGCATCTTCCCCCGCCACCTGATCCAACTCACCACCAGGTGGTGATCATTTGACAGCTCAGCTCCTCTCTTCACCCGAGTGTCCAGAACATACAGCCGCAGATCTGATGATACAATTACAAAATCAATCATCGACCTGCGACCTAGGGTGTCCTGGTGCCATGTGCACTTATGGACATCCTTATGTTCGAACATGGTATTCGTTATGGACAAACTGTGGTTTGCACAGAAGTCCAATAACAAAACACCATTTGGGTTCAGATCGGGCAGGCCGTTCCTCCCAATCACGCCCCTCTAGGTCTCACTGTCATTGCCCACGTGAGCATTGAAGTCTCCCAGCAAGACTATGGAGTCCCCAGATGGAGCACCCTCCAGCACCCCACCCAGCGACTCCAAAAAGGGTGGGTACTCTGAACTGTCATTCGGCGCATAAGCGCAAACAACAGTCAGGA
The DNA here is from genome assembly GCF_007364275.1 of Archocentrus centrarchus. NCBI lineage: Eukaryota > Metazoa > Chordata > Actinopteri > Cichliformes > Cichlidae > Archocentrus > Archocentrus centrarchus. The sequence continues at coordinate 9,390,410 of NC_044349.1, read as the reverse complement.
CCCGTTCCCCAGCTCGAAGGCGCAGGGAAACTACCCTCTTGTCCACCGGTGTAAACTCCGACGTACAGGCAGCAAGCCGGGGGGATACAAGAATACCCACCCCAGCTCGCCGCCTCTCACCGAGGGCAACTCCAGACTGGAACAGAGTACAGCCCTTCTCCAGGAGACTGGTTCCAGAGCCCAGGCCATGCGTTGAGGTGAGCCCAACTAGCTGGTATCTCTCAACCTCACGCACTAGTTCAGGCTCCTTCCCCACCAGAGAGGTGACATTCCATGTCCCAATAGCCAGTTTCGATAGCAGGGGATCGGTCCGCCAGGGCCTCCGCCCTCGGCCACCGCCCGACACACACTGCACCCGACCCCTACGACACCTCCTGCGGGTGGTGGGCCTACAGGAGGGCGGGCCCATTTAACCTCTTCGGGCTGCACCCAGCCGAGCACCACGGGCTAATGCCCGGCCACCAGACGCTCTCCCTCGAGCTCCCTCCCCAGGCCTGGCTCCAGGGTGGGGCCCCGGTAACCCTATCCCGGGCAGGGTAAACTGTTCCCTCATTGTTGCAAACATAGGGGTCTTCTGAACCGCTCTTTGTCTGGACCCTCTAATGTCTAATGTCTAAACTAAAGACATCCAAGATATTATGATTGGCTAGATTAAACAGTGCCTCGGAGAGGTGTGTCTTTTCACCTCCATGTGGAATTCCTCACAGCATGGTCAGGCAGCCTGTGTAAAAAAAAAAAAAGAGCAAATTACAGCAGCCATAGGACAGGAGCCATCCTGCTGGATTAACCATTATTTCTCTTTGAAAATACCTGCATCCTTAAGGTGGTTGAAAGCCAAGAGTATAATTAGAAAACCAAAATGCATTCACTTCTCATGGGAGGAAGAGAATCCTGTCCTACAAACACACAACTGCTATTCTGAGGTGTGCTATTATTGAGCTCTGGTGGAGCAAAAGACAGAGGGGTGGAAAAGAGAGAAAAACTGTGGGCAGTATATCTGATTTATATATAGATTTGTGCTTCCTTGTCTATTTTGTGCAGTGTGGCAGGTGTTTGACCTGTGCAAGCCTGGCCCCTCTGTGTCTAGCTGTCTTAAGGAAACCTTATAGGCAGACTTTAGAACCTATAAATGCTCGTATTGCATCAGAAGAAAGCCCTCAAGAAGGTCTTAACCTTTTAGGTGGTCGATGTGTGGGTCAGGAGGTTTGGGAAATGTAGTGAGCTTGTGATATATTAAATCAACTTATTTAAGGTATAAATATGATCTATAAGGCCCCTAAGAAGCTATATATTCTCTAGGAAAACTCCTAATGGCATAATCTAGACTTTAAGGGAAAAGGTGTAGGAATAAACTTTGGAGTAGCCATCTGTGCCAGTTATGCACTCATTTTTAATACATTTTCCCCATCTCAGCCCAAATAAATGAACACCCCAACCATCACAAAGCCCTTTAATATGATCCTGATTCTGAAATGTCTTTTCTCTTGTTGTTCCATGACCTTTGAGTTTTGTAGTAGGTATAAAATGAACAAAGCAATAGAGACATGCATGAGGCAAAGAAGGCACAGGAAGAGCAAAATGAAGAACTGAAGCAAAAGCATGCGGAAAATGAGAAAACGGAAGATCTTGAGAAAACATGCAGCAAACTTGAAGAAGAGAATGAGCAACTCCTTCCTGATGTCAAAAATCTCATCTTACAAAACAAAGAGTTACAGGAACGCTTCCTGAAAAAGAAGAGAAAGGGTTTCTGGTGTTTCCGCAGAAATTCTCAACCTGAAGAACAATAGCCTGCTCTTCTTCCACCCTTTATCCATCTCCTTCCTTTTCACCTCTCCCCTCTTCGCATTTCTTCACCTTTGATTTGGCCACAACATTCACCAGCACAATGTCCTAAACCTCACGTTTATATATAACTAAATATGTCATTGAACTTATCAGTGGTAGGTTTAACACACCATTCCTCTTTTCCATCACGCCCCCCCAACTGGTCGCAGCAGATGGCTGCCCCTTCCTGAGCCTGGTTCTGCCCGAGGTTTCTTCCTTTTAGAAGGGAGTTGTTCCTTGCCGCTGTTGCCAAGGGCTTGCTCACAGGGGATCTTCTGATTGTTGGGGGGGCTCTTTAAACAAACACTGATAAGTTCTCTGGCATCAAATACGAGACGCAGCAATATATAAACACATGTGAGGAATCATGTGATTACATATTTGCTGAGTCTCATATTTGGTTGTATATATAATTATAAATGTGTATATATGTAATTAATAAGACAGTGATTTCAAGCAAAAAAAATTATAAAAACTAAAACTAAAACTAAGTCTAAGTATCTGTGGAAATGTTTTCATGTATAGAACAGCAGGACACTTCAGCAGAGGCTTCAAAATACACGGTCCAGAAAACCATGTTTGATGAGTTTAATCAAAGCCTAAAATCATGTTTGACATCAGTTTTTGCTCAAAACACATTTCTTAGATTGATATAATTCAGCAGGGATTTCTAAGGTTGATGAATGAAAAAACTCCATTCCCTGAACTGCAGATTTCCTGTATGCGACAAAGTGGAGGGATTCTTTGTCTCATACTCTGCTCATGCTCTTCTTCGCCAAACTCTGATTTTCATGTTTGACAAGAGAACGTGCAGCTCTAACTCCTTCTATCTGCAAAAATTAAAGACAGAGCGAAGAAAGAGTGTTCTGACACTACCATGCCACACACGCTGAAACTGCTTCTCGTGTGTAATATCACACCATCTCCAGTATATGCTCGTGTATGATGCAATATTCACCGTGCAAATACTTTCTCTTTGTGTTACTGTGTCTGTGCTCAGCTCGCTGCAGCTCTCTCATTTCAGTTTGCAATTTTTGCCTTTTGGACTGACAAAGAGAATGAGAGGGCACGAGAGAGATGAGAGCTGAGATGAGTCTGATCCCACAAATAAAACTTGATTGGATCTGCAGTTGGCAGCGTGACAGAGAGCTGCCCCTTTTCACCTCCATTTCTGGACCTCAGTGCTCCTTTCAGTTTTGACCAGCCAGTTGGCCACACGCAGATTTGTTTTTCTTTTGCTTTCCCCATGTCACTTTGTGTTATTTGAAATAAGGCAGAACATCTATAGAAGTCACTCAGGAAGACATGCACCTGAAGTCATGAGCCTGCCTAAATTAAATGTATCACAGTCCCAATAATTCTTGTGTGCATGAATCTAATCACTGACAATGTAAAGATAATGCACAATAAGAGTGTTATTAAGGTTAATTGAGGGCATAACTGGGCCTGACAGACATATGTTCAGTATAAAAATGGTGGGTATCTCAATGCTCTGTAATGTCTTTTGCTTTTTAGAGCCTATGGTAATGTTACTATCTATTTCCCAGTCTTAATCTAGTTTAACTGTCACAGATATTAGAGTTGAGTAGGCTTTTCTACGTTAAACATTAAAACCACCAAAAGGATGAACATTTTAGTGCTGAAGATGAGACTTATACCTATAGTTACAGTTTGAATTTTCCCATCATTTCGCCACCTTGTAAAATGTATGCTGGTATTACCATGTTTGGATTAAGCAGCCTGAACAATCAAGCTATCCAACCTTCCAACTCTGCAGTTCCAGGAACGGCCACTTAAGGCTGGCTTCAAAAGCGAGTCAGTGACCGCTTTGAGTGACAGGAGGGTGTTATCTAAGCTCTCGCTGTTTGTTAGGCGTCCCAAAGCAGCCAATCCACGTATTCATTTGATCATCTGATCCATATTTATGTGGCTAATGGTAGAGACACCCAGTCCAAGAACATTGTGCTCCGGTTTTGGGGAGTGAAATTCTAGCATTATATACAGGTACTGGTGTCTGTGTGATGCACCCATGCAGCCTATGAGTGAACCTTGTTAATCATTCTCACTAGTTGATGTTAGCACTCTACTCTTTTATGTGAATATGGATGCTTCTGACTAAAAAAATATGGAAACCTTTGTTATTAGTATTATTTTTCACCCCAAATCATTTTTTTTTCTAGTTGTCAACTTGTAAGAAAGGCAGACGTGAATAAAAGTGAGGTCAGGGGTCAAATGTGACATGATATTTGGATGCAATCTATAATGTGCTATTTAGAATCCTCATATATCATTCCCTATATGTCTATATGTTGCCAATACAAATGATGGCAGTAAGAAACATAGCTTTAAATAGCTCTACATAGCATTATTATCACTTTGACCTTTAATTAATCAATCAATCTATTGAACTTGAAGGAGAGGTCAGAGGTCAAATGTGACATGGTATTTTAAACCTTTATATGGTACTTTCTATATGTTGAAATACACAACACACTTGTAAGTATAGTTTCTAAGTCATAAGGCTTTTTGTCAATTTTTGACCAATAAATCATTAAGCTGGCCTTAAAGACCCTGATGGATTTGGCAGCAACACACACACACTGCATACTCGGCATTAAACAGAGACACATTCTTTGTTAGTTGGTTGACAATTAGTAGAGCTTAAACCTGAGCTAAAAGAGTGAAAAATCCTGGACTGACACTCCTCCAAAATGGGCCATCTCGCAGTTCCAGAGCAACATTAGCCCTGGTTCAAAGTTGTGTTTCTGGCCACCAGTTAAAAAAATCAACCTGATGTTCCCTCCTCACTGAACTCTGGCTCTTGCGAATTCTTCGCAATGTTCCCCTGCAATCTTTGCTTCCACTGGCGCATAAACTGTGTTCAAGGGTTTTTCACAACTTTTACCTAACAATTCAGCTCCTGAAAATGTGGCTGATAAGGATTGCAACTGCTATATTGTGTGCATTGTTTACAAAATCACTGACTTAAAGAAGTAATTAGAGCTACACAGAGCTTCTTGGGGTTGTGTGTGAATTCTCTACGGGATCGTTTCTATGAGAGGGACCTGCCATCAGACCCACTGCTCACTTAGAAATATTGACTAGTGCAGCTTTGAAGATATAGTGGCCATAGATAGCATAAGCTATCTGGTGCAGGACCCAGAGCTATGCTGTAGGTATAATGCAGCACCAAAGAGCATTAAATCAGAAAAGCTGAGAATAGAGCAATAGAGAATATCAGAGGGCCTGTGATAGATTCTAGTACATGCTCGTCAGCCATTTTATGAGGCATAGCTGTCCTTGTTAACCATCACAGCAAAAACATTTTATTTCAGCTTTTAATTTAGCGTTCAGTTCCGTTAACCTTCATTTAAATACTCTCCTCCAAAACTGATGCTGTGCAGTAAATCGCGACTGTAGCTTTTTAGGGCTAAACAGGGTTTTGCATTGATGCAGACTGTTCGTAAATCTGACCCATGGACACAGTTATTTTTGCAGGTGACCTCAATTTATAGGAATATTTATAGGCGTTTCCTCTTCAGAGCGCCGCAGGGGAGCCAGAATATAAGACGCAGGCAGGCAATCATATTTGGACGGTCCATAATGAACGCAGGTGCAGTCATCCAGCTGTGCAACACCACAAATCAATTTTATTATAGTTGTTTTTTGCTCCTTCTCTAAGATCTGAAGTATACAGTACTGACATGTCTGTCAAAATGCCACAATTAACGAGACTCACAAAGATCGGTAGTGTCTGAGAGTAGTGTCTGAATCTCACAGTATATGTTACTGACTTTAATAAATACATAGCATTGCATGACATGCAGGGCAAAAAAGGCGATATGCGTATTTACGCATGTGACACATTTGGTGTGAGACAAGAGAGTGCCTTGTCTCTGCCGCACGGACGGATCAGGATCTAATAAATAATGGTTTGTGTCCTCCTGCACACCGTACAGGTCGGGTGTAACACAGATTACTGGTTTTCACGTTGGACTAGATTGTAACAAAGCAGCCCTCCTCTGGATGAATCATGTGCTCCACCTGTGCTGTCAGAAACATCTGTCACTCTGACGTTAACTCGGTGAAAAGCGGTAGAATTCAAAAATGGCCAAAGAATAAGTGAGGGAGAGAGATGGCTGAGATAGAGAGAGAGAGAGAGAGAGAGATAGAGAGACATCCAGGAATGAGAGAGCTGTAAACAGTATGTAAGAACTGATGAAGACGGTCAGACAGGCGACTTTACATGTTCTTAAATTCAAGTTGATATTTGATCACTTTTGTTCGGTTACATGTATGTAAAACTGCCACTGCAATGCAATGGCCAAAACCAATTAACGATTTAAATGTGGGCGTGCACTTATGCGACACGCTCCGGTGTTGCGCCAAAAATGTTTTTCATGTGGAATATCTTTACTTACATTGGTAAATAGACTGTAGTCAACAGGATTCATGAAGGGCCATTTCTTTATACATAAAATAAAGAAATGACCTGCTTTGCAAGTATCTATGAGTCTGCACTATTGCACCTACATTATCATCAATCCAGTCCTTTTGGCCACTTCAAATATCGTTAAAGAATTGTGATGTTATATTTTTTTCTGCTGCCCTGGCCAGATCTCTCTTAAAAAGGCAATTGTGATGTTAATGACAGTTTTCGCTTGGATAAATGAAGGATATATAAAAGTCGCTTTGCCAAAAATTGATTGCAGCATCTGCCCTGTGACAGGAATGTTGTTTCTGGCTCAAAATAACATGATCATTCAGGAGAGATGTGTTTGACATATGATTCACAAAATATCGGCCAAAAAGTCATTTGCAACAGTTTAAATACAAGCAATCATTTTTTTGGCAAAGACCGGAAATCACTTTTTGGCAGACGATTAATTTTTGGCACAACATCAGTCAAATAGCCCAGTGGAGGTACGGAAGCTGCAGTTATCAAATGCTGCCAGTAGAGGGCAGTGTTTCTCCGTCAACAAAAAGGAAACATGCAGCATAAACACAGGACCGTTCAATATATTTAATCAAATAATAACTCTGAATGAGAAAATTATACAGACCATTTTTAATACAAATTAATGCCAAATGCAGAAAGTCTTTCTGACAGAAAGATTTATTTTCTTTTGTTCCAATCTACCACCAGCCTTCTAGGAAACGGCTTCACGACAGTCTCTACGACACTACCAACATGCTTTACAGCTGTTTTGGAAGCTCATTCAAAATGGAGTAAGTCTTGAAGGAGGTAGGGTCAGTGGATTTATCTTCATCTTGTCGTCGGTTTTACTTTAACAACCTGTTCTTTTTATAACATCTGTAATCTCGGAAAAATGACAGAAGAAAAGAAAACGGGCTCTTTGGGCTTCTTCTCCAGCTACGACGATTTGAGCGACAGCAGCAACGACAGCGAGTCGGACGGCGAGGGGGACAGTCGGAGGAAGAAGAAAGCGGGGGCCGAGGGAAGCGAGGCTCAGTCCTCCGAGCAGGGGACGAAGCGAGGAGCCGGCGGAGCTCCTTTACCCAAACCCGACGAGCTGTTCCGTTCCGTGTCCAAACCCGCTTTCCTCTACAACCCGCTGAATAAGCAGATAGACTGGGACAGCCTGACGGTCAGAGCTCCGGAAGAGGTACAGATAGTGGGGAGCATTTCAAGGCCGTGATGGGATGAGTTTGATCAGTTTAAGCGCATCTGTGCCATCTCAGTAATGGCAGCAATGTGTGATATTTCCATACAGAAAATACATTTTAGGACAAAATCCCTGCCAAATATTTTAGCATTGCTTAGTTTCTTTTGTTGGGTTTGGAGACGTTCTCAGACGTGTGTAACTGTAGTCAGTATGTACAGCGCTGTGCAGAAGTCTTGAGCCAACCCTCCTTTCTTAAGCAGTAGTTCTCCAGGCTTCCTGAAGATCTTTCAAAGCTTTTCTTTGGACATTGGCTGCTTTTTCACTAATTTTCACTCCAGTCCCTGAACCTGACCATGTTCAGAAGAGTGTTGCTTTGTTTGTTAACTTTAAGAATATAATCTACTTAACACTGAACTATGAGTCATTCGAGCATTAAAAAAAAGCACTTTAATCACGGGATAAACCACTGTTATGTCTACACACAACTTAGCAAAGAGACAATTTTCCGTTTACGCTTGAATAAATTGGTGCATCTATTCCCCATGTTCCTATCAAAATATAAAGAAATGAGATGTAGCTTGAGACTTTTGCACAGGCTTACTTATTTCTGGTGTCACTGTGATGGATGATAGGTGTTTTTCTGGCTTTTCTCTTTGCAGATAGGGCCTATGATCATCTTTGTTGTGTTACTTAATCTAAACCAATTTTCCTTTTTTTGCTTGAAGCCTGCCAGAGAATTTAAGCCATGGAAGACAAATGCTGTGCCTCCGCCTGAAAGTTACACTGCAGAGCCAGAGAAGAAGAAAGGACCTCCCCCAGGAATGGACATGGCTATAAAGTGGTCCAATGTGTACGAGGACAATGGAGAAGATGCGCCACAATCTTATAGTGGCAAAGCTCGTTTTTTACCTGCAGAAGAGCAACCATCAGACTCAGGTGAGTCCTTATTTTCTTATCAGTACGAGTAAAGGGATCATAATTAATCTGGATGTGTATTTATTCCTATGTTATATAATAATTTGGCAAATAAAGCCAGATGCCAGTGTGATAATCAAAAATAAAAATAAACAGACATAAAACCAGGGTACTTCAGCGTTGCATCAAAATCATCCAAACTTCTTGTTTACTACTGTTGGCTAGTAAGATGACATTTTCTGATGGCAGTGGTTGATATTATGTAGCTAGTTTTACACATTATTTTCATGGGAATATTTTCACTGCTGTCAGTTCTCATAAATGACACTCAGCAGGAAATGGTCTGCTTCAGACACGTTCACATTATTGGAAATACTTGGTGTCGTTTAGGGGAGCAGGCTTCTCGGATACAGTGCTGTGAGAGCACCAGACAGTTAGCTGCCTCGTTCGCACACTGGTGCAATCCATCATCACACGGGCTTTCTGCTTGAGAGCTGGGAAGTTAAATAGCTGCTAATATCAGATCCCACTGCATAGGCCATTTCTCACACACAATCTGTGTCGGGTGATGGCTGCAAAAGTTCAGAGCTGCAGTGCATGTGTGGAAACAGCTGATGTTGTGTCACAGGATTTTTGTGCTTCAGAGAGGGATGAAGAGCTGCAAGTTGTTAAAGATGTATTTGGTTTGCTGCCACAAAAATGGGCAATCAGTAATGCCAAAAAAGTAAAGTGTAAAGTATCAGACAGATTATTCATTTAAACATCAGTATTATCCCAGAATTTTACAATCTTTGCATCTTTAATTGATACCTAAAGATGCAAAGTGGAATGTCAGACTGCACCACTCCACTTGTATGTATCAAACAGGCACAAGACCGAAACCCAACTAGTGCATTTGCCCCGTTTCCTGCTTTGCACCTGCTTGGAAATGTAGACTCGTTGTTTATTTAAATAGTGTGCTGTTGAGAAATGTTAATAAAAAATAATTTTTCACTCTCCACCCCTCCACAAAATCCCAAACCCATCCAACTTCTCATCTGCTGATCAGATGAGGACTCAGAGAAGCCAGCGCAGTCTGCCAAGAAACGGCGAGTGGAGACCTTCCAGCAGAAGGAGAAGAGGAAGAGGGATTTAGGACAAGCCACGTCTGACAAGAACTTTGTTGAAGAAGAGAAAAGGATCCTCAGGCAAAAGATTGAGTGAGGACCAAACAACTGCACCCAGGAATTGCTCCATAATTTAAACCTTTTCTATGAGCAGGGAGCATTCACAGCATACGAGCATCCACTCATAGAGGGTAATTTATCTATATGTCGACATATTCTAATTTGAAACAGTTTGTTTTCAGATATCTGTGAATACACATGAAAAAATGTTTGATTTTGATTTGTTTGTAACTCAGTTACAGTGCTTAACAAATTCATTAGACCACATAAATACAAAACACATATTTTAGAAATCTGTCAAAAACTTGTTTAAAACTAAAAATTATGTTGTTATTTATTTGGCAAATAAACTGAATTCACATTTTTATACCCAAATTTGAGTTTGGACTTCTTTGAGAAGTCAGAACTTAATCAAGCAAAACATTCAACCACTGAATGTAATTTTTCTGTGCAGGTATGCAAGTAAATAACTAATTTGGCATCTTAATCAAAAAAATTAAATGGGCTTTACAATATTTTTTTGTTTTTTGAAAAACAGTACATTTGAAAGTTCATGGATAATAATAATATGTTAGCATTAAAAATATTTTTTGATTAAAGAGCTTGCATGTAATGGTTTTGTTAGTTACCAGTACTGTTAATTTAGGGCAGCTGTGGCATAAACCTTACACTGGGCAGTGGTCTGATAAATTTGTTAAGCATACATTATTAGATGGTCCCACTGCAGTCTTCAGGCTAACAGCTGTGATTCAGGATGGGTGTGTGTATGTGCATATATATATATATATATATATATATATATATATGTGTATATATATATATATATATGTATATAACAGGATAAGGACAAGACACACTGATGAGAGGTATCACAGCTGTACAGCAGTAGTCATTACCAGACAATTAACAAAATTGTGTGTTTCCCTGGTGAATAATTTATTATAGCCATTAGGACTGAAGGCCAAAACATATTCAACCAAAAGTGTTTAGCTCCTGTTTTTAAATTTAAATAACTATAATAACAGTGGTGTCTGGCTGTGGTGGTTTACTTGGTCTGTACTTTTGGTTTGTGTTGTATACTGACTGGCCATTCGCCACTGAAATATGACTGTGTGTTGTGTTCATGTGGTGATTTCTTGGAAATCTGAAATAACGCAGTTTCTGTGTTCTTCCTAATTATGGGCACTAGATGTCGCCTTTAGGCTGCACTAGAACTCCCTCCATGTTTATGTTTAGGTCAGCTGTGTGGCTCTACAAATGCTGGCCACTCAAATTACTATCAGGGCCTGTGTATATATGTTGTCGCTCTCAAAAAAGGGAGTGCTAATCTTTAATTTAGATGTTTGTGTCATCTCAGTTTTCTTGAGATGCTTGTTTTGTATGTACCAGGTAGTACATCATAAAATAAAAAATGGACTTCCTACATGTTTAGTTTTATTCCAGGAAGATTATTGGAACATGGTGTTGTTTTATGGACCTTTTATTTCTTCCTGCAATTCTCTGCATTCAGTGTGAACAGTTACTGTATAGATTTCTCAGTGATATAAACCGTTGAGGCAATAAAATGGTTTTACTGAAGAGGGACTTTCTGTCATTTAAGTATCTTTGAGGTTACAAAGTCCATTTATTACTGGATTATTTATTTTTATTTATTAAAGTCAAATTATGTTTTTTAGACTGTTATTGAACTATCAAGGAAAAAGATTGTACACTCCACAATTAGTTTTTTAGGTTGGCGTGGCCATTGCAGTAAATCTAATGGTTGTCCAAGAATTGGGGAAAAAAAGTTTCCACTTTGCAACAGTTTAGTGATCAGAGGAATTCCTGGCCTATCTGTCATCGTGGGTTGACATGAAATAGTGGTAAATATGCTTCTGATAAAATTCCAGCCTCCAGGTATGTGCCTGGCCTTGTCTGAAATGTGTACCAGGGCCTGCAGAACAGCAGCAGCGGGCTGATTTTTATCAGCCGTATTTACGCACAAATAACTCGTCTCTCTGTACTGACTGACTGAGCAATGACCAGCGAGGTCATGTTCATCAGTGTTTTGAATTATTCATCTCATTGTCAGTGTAGTAGCTGGAAATTTACCAGGTGATGGATGTTTTGCAATGTGTTGCTTTTAGAAATACAATTCCAGCTTAGTTTTTGTTCTTTGATGCTGTTGAATTGTTTCTGTCACTGATATGATATCCACAGCATTCTTTGGCTCTACCCTCTTTGTCTTATAGGGATTGTGTTACCACAGGAAAGCATTTCTTTTCATCCCACTAGAAGTCACACATGGCTGACCTTATCCTCTTATCTTTAATGAATGAGAACATCTTGGTGTTACGTTACACTCAGTATCATCACAGAATTAGTGAAAAAAAAAAAAAAGCACTGTTAAATTGTACCTAAACAAAGTTCTCAGTGATTTTTAAGAATATAATCTACATTTTGTCGTCATTTTGAAGAAATAAAGCAGCGCTAAGGTATGAATTAAATTGCAAGAGATTTCCATTTACGACTGTTTCCTGGGTGACTCTGGGCTGTGAGATGTGTCTGTCACTCTAACCTTAGATCACTCTTGACACATTTACTGGAAGGTCAAGACCTCGTGATGACCACTGAGCATTCAGGGGCCTTTACTAAGCTGGCTGCCAGCAGCTGCTACTACCTGACTTATGACATTTTCACACAGTCAGCACAATGTGGCAGCTTGTATGTAAATGTAGCCGTGGCTGCTGTCTGGTTCTGCTGGGCAAACAGAGTCACTGCAAAGAGAAGGCAGCCAACAGCAACTAAATGCTAACGTTACATGTTCATTGTATTCACCAGGTTCATCATAATTTGTTATTTATTAAACACATACACACACTAGATAAAACACAACTCAGGCTAATGTTTTGACCTGATAATGGTGCTAAATGAAAAGCTGGGATTCTGAAAGTTGAAATGTATCCCTTATTTATCTGCAGTGACTTTTATAACAGTGTATCCAGTAGTTGCGACTGCTCATGGTGGCAACAGAGGGCAATGTAAATTTCTAGAAAATTTCATAGCAATCCTTCCATTAGTTGTTGAGACATTTCACTATTGGCCAAAGCTGTGGACTCACATTTCCATCCGTAGTGCCGTACCGCTACAGTGGCTAAACTCAGACTTTATGGTTTTGTGTACACTCTCCACACCAGTTTAGGGTGCTGGTTTCATGTCAACATACTCACCAGTGTCTCTAAAATCTCCACTCGTTTCTGGGTTTCTGTTTTCTAGAGGCAAACCGCTGCTTTTCACACCAACAATCTGGCCATTTGTGTCAAACAGATGTTCAGCAGAAGAGAGAATCGCTTTAGAATTGGGGGGAAATACAGCTCTCTGCCTCCAAATAAAGTACAGTGCAAAAGTCTTGAGCCATCCCTTATATTTCTTTATATTTTGTTTCCAAGGAGCCAGACTTTCCCATAATGTTTAAAGTGGTCTTGAGCAGTAGATCTCCAGTCTTTCACTGTTTCTTTGTATATTGGCCTTGTACTTGACTTTCAAATTATTTTTTGTTTGTTTGTTAAGCCATTTAACACTGACCAAGATCAAGTATAAAAGGGCCCCCAACTCAAGGGATGAGCCAGTATTGTGTCTACACATAACAGACAACTTAGCAAAGAACCAATTTTAATTGTATCTTTAGACACTTTATTAGCAGCATGTCTCAAAAATGCATGATTTTTTTGATGCAACTGGGCCTTCAGTTGATCCATCTACCATTTCTCTAAAGCCATATCAGAAATGGTCTCAGTGGAAGCGTAGCTGTCAAGAAGAAATGGGGAGAAAAGGCTGAGGTATGGTGATAAGGCACCCATCATCATCAATATGTACAGTGGAGATCATGATTGCCTCAGTCAATTGCAACTTTACTGTGGTGGAGGGGTTTGTGTGTCAGTGATTCCAGGGGCTATCAGTGGCTTTTTCCTCTGATAGGGTCTCCCAAGGCAAATTAGTCCTGGACGAGGGGCTAGACAAAGAGTGATTCACTAAAACCTTGTGAGGAAATGACCAAGGGTTCACCCTGCCCAGGACAGAATTACCAGGATTCGACCTTGGACCCAGGCCTGGGGAGGGAGCTCAAAGGAGAGAGCCTGGTGACCAGGGCTTCGCCCATGGGTCTGGTAGGGCGCAGCCTAAAGAGCCAACATGCAGGAGGCACCGTAGAGGTCAGGTGCATTGTCTGTTGGGTGGCAGTCAAGGGCAGAGGCCCTGGTGGTCGAATCCCCAACTGATGAAACTGGCTCTTGGGTCATGGAACATCATGTCTCCAGTGGGAAAACAGCCTGAGCTAGTGAAAAGAGTAGCTGAGCTGTCACAGATCCCCAGCTGGTTGGATCAGGTGATGGGGCAGGATGCTGGTTACGCCCAGAATGCCCAAACAAATAATGAAGGTGTACTGGGAGCATCTGGCAAAGGCCCCGGTCCACAAGATCTTCAGTCCCCACTTCTAGCAGACTTTCAACAGCATTCCAAGGGAGGCTGGGGACACTGAGTCCAAATGGACTGTGCTCCACACCTCCATTGCTGAGGTGGCTGCACTGAGCTGTGGCTACAGGTTGGTAATCCCCAAACCAGATGGTGGACACTGGAAGTGAAGGGAGCTGTCAAGCTGAAGGAGGAACCCGTGGGACTCCAGAGGCAGCTAACAGGTCCTGGCAGGCGAAGTTTTGTGCAGCTCTGACAGTAACTGAAGCAAAAACGTGGGAGTGTGAGGAGTTCAGTGAGGGTATGAAACAAGACTTTCAATTGGCCTCAAAGTGATTTTGACAAACAGGTGACTTGGGAGGGGAAAGTGGTGCTTTATTCACACTGTACAGTGGGAGTTGGTTGCTGCTGACTTCAACTGAGGATATAGATGGGCGGTGGAAGGAATACTTTGAGGGTCTCTTCAGTCCCGCTGACCCACCTTTTTCGGGAATATGAGGTATATGCTGCGAGCTATTCAGTCTCTGTACAAACGCAGTGAGAACTTGGTCTGCATTACCATCAGAGCTGACCTTTGTCACCGATTCAGTTCATAATTTTTATGGACAGTGGAATATTATGGAATATTGACTTTCAAGCTCATTAGAATTGTATTTCAATAAATACCTGCATCTATTTTAATCATTCATATTAAATTTAATTGTTGAAAATGTGTATTTTTTAGAGAAAACTAGAAAGGATCAGGCCTTATCTGTTATAAACCACAGGTTCTTTCCCCTTAGCCTCATTCTGTGAGTGGGGTGGAATTTTCCAAATAGTGGTCAGACTGTAATGTAATATTGTAGTTTACAGTAACATTGTGGTACTGACCACTGATTGCAGCTGAATATTTCCAAAAGCTGTTTGAAGCTTGAATAACAGTTCCATTCCTTTATACCGCCCGAGAACATCTGTGAAGGTTTTCAGAGACGAGCAAAATCATCAGACAGACAAATAATGATTATAGCTGCAAAGAGTAATACAGGATTTTAAAAAGGGCTTTTATGGTGTTTTCAATTTACTCAAATAATAAATTGTCACTATACTAAAATAATAAAAAAGAAAATATGTGTTTCAGCTACACAGTGCATTGATTATAAAAATCTTCAAAGGAAATACTGGATGCATGTAATATAACAAATGTTTGAAGATATGCTCCAGCTGTTCCCTCATCTCAATAATTTAGTTTTCAAGACACTGAGCACCATCTCAACACAAAGTTCGAATCCTAAAAGAGAAATAATACAAATACGCAGTCATTCCATCGTGCAGCAGACAGTGTGAGCACGACAAGACAGACGTGAAGCTGTCAGAGAAAGGAACGCGCTTTCACACCTCTCAGATGATAGAGAACAGTAGCAGAGATAAGAAGTCTGAGCTTTTGTCATGATGAATGTCAGGAGTTGTTTCTTGATAACAGTATGGAGCAGACACAAAGACAGCCCAAGCTCCCTGTGTGTGTGTGTGGGTGTGTGTGTGTGTGTGTGTGTGTGAGAACCAGTGGTGGTCTGACTGCTGGTCAAAAAAAATGAGGGGACACTATCTGTGAGTATCCTATTATCTTGACCCTTTGTCCTTTATTTTACCCAATCAGACCAAAGCAAGTTTTGTTTTTTTTCAACATGGAAAAATATTCAGCATGAGATCCTGTACTTTTATTCTTTGTTCATTATTGTGCTTGTTTTCTGTGTAAATGTTATGAAAGTATGCATAAACACGTGTATTAACCACAATATGCTGGTGTTATGTAATTTTGTTCTATTTACGTGACAGGTTAATGAAACTATTTTGTTTATCTTATCTTTACAGTGTCTCATGTGGTCACTGTCCTTCCGAGCATCACGGGCCATAAATATTTTAAAGATGATGATGATGATTTTAGTGATTTTAGTGTCCTTGAATCAGAGAGTGTGACTCTTATTCTGGACTGTTCAGCCAACAAAGTCAGATTTTTTTTGTGCATCTTTATGTGACACAGGCAGATGTTTCAACCAGTGTGAACATATAGATCCATTATACTCAGTCAGAGTATTTATATCTCAGCTATCTCAGGCAGGTCAATGTCTAGTGTGATAAGGACTTGTACTAGATACTAAAGGCTTATGTTTACGCCAACCAGTTCACGGATGCTGTCCTTTTATTATAGTGTGGTTAATATGAGGCTGTATAGTTTATTATGTTTGTCCTTAGCTTCAACACTTCGGTGAACTTTTTCACACAGCTCAGTATAAAGACTCACAACATGATAGGAGACAGCCAGCCTGGCTCAGTCCAAAGATTAAAGGAAAGAAAAAAAATTCACTTTTGAAGCTCGCTGATTAACAATTAATTAATGTCTTCCATTTAATCTTTATATGAAGTATATAACAAGCAGTTTAGCATTTTGCAAGTGGGCTGATTCTTGGCCAGAGAAGGTGAATTATTTATTTACTTCCACCATGAAAAAAAAAAAGATATTTTAATTTACTCTAAATTATCTCGTAAAAGAGTGTTTAAACACTCTTAGTGCATAAATGGATTTTCCACTCTGACAAGAATGAACTTCTGGGCACTGTTTCCATAAAACGCAAGGAAATCTTTTGCTCATCAAACATGATTAAAGCTAAAATATACCACCCTAAGATGCAATATGCATCTTCAACAAGACTGCCGTGGGTGTAATGAAGCACCATAAGAGGTCCTTCTCAGTAGTAAAATATACTGTACTGGAATGCCTGTGACAATATTGTGGCTCTCTGGAACGTAAAGCTGCAGCCTCTTGGCAGTGCAACTCTGACAGGGAGCATCCAGCCTAATTTATACCCTGAGAAAGGCTTCTGTCCAAGGGCATAAATTTAGCTGCGGTGTGCACTGAAAAAAAAAAGGGGGGAAGGCCCATAAACAGGCTGGGACAGAGCGAGAGAGGGAGAGAGCAAGAGACACAGAGAGAGGAAACAATGGGCAGCCATCAGGAGGAGAACCCCAACAGCTGCAAAGCTGTAACACACAAATTGTAACACACACTCATGTGCATGTGCAAATGTGCATGCTCATACACACATATATACACATCCAATCCTGTTATTTTCCTCCCTCTGTCTCTCGCACACGTACACATTCACTTTTCTTCCTGGTATGCTCTCTGGCCGGGCCTTCTGAAAAGGGGCCAGCTAAGCAGATGTTCTGCTACTGCCTTCACAATAGGCACAAGTGACTGGTAGAGGCAAAACAGAGAAAGGTCAACCAACTCTCTCCATTCCTCCTGCACCGTTGAGTCAGCATGCCGAGTAACCCGTAACATGCGCTTTATTTTGTGTTCATTTAAATCTGGGTTAAATCGTTATGTGACAGTTTATATCACTTGTGCCATTTCAGTGGCCGCCAGTCTGGTGGGATAAGGCCCTACATTTGTGCAATGTCATCAAATTGAGTATTTCTGATTATGATGGACAATATCACCCAGTGCACTAATGTGTGTGTCTCACTGATCTTACAGAGAACTATAGCGCTGTAGAATAACACGTATCACTTATTATATTATCAGATTATTATTGGGATTGCATGTCGGCAGGCAGAGTGAAAGCCAAACCAGTAAGATCCAGTATGATCTGTTTATATAATGCTTTGTAGTTTGATATTTTTTAAAGGGTATATTTCCTAGGCCTAATTTGAATTGCAATATAGCAGGTAACTAGAGGTGAATAATAATTCATTAGCAATTAAAAAAATCCTTTAAAAAATGCCAAAATTTCATCAATTTCTTAAATTCACATCCCTTTCTTGTTCTCAATAAAAATAGATTTAACATTAGCCTATGGACTGTTCACCTGCCAAATTGTGATGGCCGCTTTTCACCATTTTCTGACACTGTATGAATCAAATGATGACCCAAAAGTCTTCTAAGCATTAATTAAGGTGCTTAATTACTGATAACCATCTCTTACATTCCAGTCTCACACTGCTGTGCCTACAGGCAGCCATTGCTGTAGGTCCAAAGGCATCAAAATCCCATTTCAAAGAATGTGAGATATTTTAAGTATGAAAATTGCACTAGTTTGTCAAAGAGATAGCACATGCCCTGAAGTGAGCCCAATGAGCAATTGCTGTGCTTCTATAAAGTTCAGAGGTCTGCATCCTTTGCCATGCTTGTAGTTTCTTATCCCCAACACCCCCTCATCTGCCTCCTGCTTTCTCTTTCCCTCTCTTTCACACACAAACACACAATATGCAGCCTGCAGGTTTTGACCTGTGAATAACTGCCCAGACAGGGTCTAGTCAGTCAGTCGGGGAAGCAGGCCGAGGCGTCAGGGCCTACGCGGCTCCTGCAGGGCAATAACAGATGCTTATCATGTTTTACTGAGGGTAGTGGAGGTGGTGGGGGTGCATTAATGTGTTGGGGCCCTGGCGATGAATGGCTCTGACAATAAACGCCCTCAATCATGGGTAGACATTAGAAAAGAGAGGCACAGTGATGCCAGGAAGCTTATAATGGATTCAGATTCAGTCAGATTCAGTGAGTGTGCGTAGGAGTGTATGCGCGTGTCTTAAAGGGAGGGGTATACAGAGAGCATGTGCACTTACACACCCACTGCAGCTTTTCAGCAGCTCATCCTCTTGCACATTCCACATAGAGGCAACAGCAAACAAATGGCTTAAGGTTCAAGCGAAGTATGTTTCATTCCTTTCTCCACTGTCTCAGGCTGTTTTTAAGCCACGGGTTGGTGTGCGAGCAGGAACAGGGGTTAGGATTCAAGGTCAAAGAGGAAAGGATTACAGAAGATACACTTCAGATAAAAGTGTCAGTCCACTAATCAGCAGTGATCCATCATCAGGCAGGCCAAGCTATTGGGTTGGTATCATTTGAAGGACACACATGATCCTGCTCATTTTCAAAGAGTAACTTTGGGTGGGTGCCTGATCATCATCTTCTTAAGCCTAGCATTTTTCTCTTTCTCTCTTTCAGCAGAGGGTCAAGCACATTTTTCCCACGAGATGAAAGTTGTTTTCCCTGCTGTTTGCTGAAATGCCTTCACAGCTACCAGCGAAGGTGGTAATTTGAAGTCCTGGCTCACTGCTCTCCAACCGAATTTAATTCACGTTTTGGGGACAAATATGTGTTGAATTTCAGCAGAGAGGCAGGAGCTCCTGAGAGCTGCGTTTTACATACCGTCACCCGTGCCATCATTCTGTACGTAAGGCTTAAAAAACTACAATTACACACATGTACTCTATTACTAAAACAAAGGAATTCTGATGATACGTGGAGCCATCCTCAAGCTTAAGATACAAAGTATATTTGCAACTTCAGTACAAGAAGTTGTTTGTTCCACTACATTTAGTTTATGGCAACTCTTAGATTTTTTTTTAATCATGCTGCATTGTTATTAATTAAAACAAAAAGGATCAAAACATAGAGGACTGCATCAGTAATAGTTCATGTAAAATCATTTACATGTCATTTTAAACCTGAATATTTGGCTGAAAATAGTAAAGTCAACAATGTAGATAAATATGCTTATTTGGTTTATTAATATTGGACACACTGCATCACAAGTTTTTAACAACACAGTATAATTTTCTGAACCAAAATATTTTCTTATTCTTTCTTAATACGGGATTTAAGCTGCTACGGTGTGACGTTGTCTTGCTGACATAAGCAGGAACCTTCCTGAAAAATCTGGAAGGCAGCACAGCTATCTCCCAGACCTGGATGTATCTAATGCTGCCTTCACAGATGTGCAGGTTACCTGTCATATATCATGTCATATATGCTCCTTACCAACCCCGGATGCCCCAACCAGCTTCTCAACCCGGTGTGAGAAGCTGGTTGGTGCCTCTCCTCTTTAGTCTGGAGGGCACAGCTCTCCTTGAACAATTTCAGACTTTGATTTTTTCCGACCACAGGACAGTTTTCCACGTGTACTAAGTCCATCTTTCTGTAAGATGTTACAGCAAATGTTTTTTTTAGCATTATGCAAACTTTCCAGTTTTTTTTTTTTTTTGCCTCAACCAGGCATTTTCTTTTGAAGGAGTCGCTGTCATCCAATAAAATAAAACAAAACAAAAACAAAAACAAAAAACCTGCTCTCTTGGTATGATTTTCATCTAAATATAGGATTGAAATCATCATGTTCTGTTTTTCTTTGCATTTTACACCACATCCAACACTTTTATAGTTTGTCAGAAATAAATTTAATTGCTTGTAAAAGATTTGCAAAAAAGATTATAATGGGAAATTAATAAAAATGAAATAATACACCAGATATGCTTAGTATAATAACATTTTAAGTAGTTAATTGTATCATTTTCTTACTACATTGTCACACATACTGTACTGAAATGTTGCCACTTGTTGATGTGGCAACATTTCATTTTTAAAGCGCCCTAAATCTCTGTGCCATGAACATAACAACACATATATATTTTTTTTTCTTTTGTTTTTACACACATTTTACAAAATGAACAATGACTTTAGTAATAGTTAATAAAGAATCAGCAAAAGCTCCAAATATAAAACACTGATGACAGCAAATTTAAGTTGCCAGGTTGTGATTGATCTTCCATCTTCATGTTGTCTTTTCAGGTTTTTTTTTTAATTTCTTTAGGCAGATTTTTTTTTAATTCTTCATTCATTTTGTATTGCTAGATAAAACAAGCACTTGATAAAACTAAAACTTCTTCAATATTCCTGACATTTAAAGAAATATTGATTTTTTCAGAGTAACCAGAAGATTCCAAAATGAATGGATCAATTATTTATTAATTAATCCATTTAGAAAGGTTTCTTATTGATGCCTTCACATTTTTACATTTGCATTTTATTGGCATGACTCCACTTATCCCCATCAAGGGGAATATCACTACAAAGTTGTTCTGAATGATCAACTTTATCCAGTGATGAAACATTTCCACCTTGATGGGAATGATCTCCAGGATGTCAAAGCCCCCTTCCACAGTGCAGGAGAGGTCGCTGAAAGGTTGGTAAAGATGAACAAACCCAATCCTAAAAGAGTGTGATGAGAAATAAATAAAATCAGTGCAGTGATTTGCAAATCTCATAAACCCATATTTTATTTCCAGCAGAGCACAGAAAACATATCCAGTGTTTGAGATGAGAAAATGTACAATTTTAAGAAAAATTGGCTCATTTTGAATTTGATGGCAGCAACACACCTCAAAAAAGTTGGGCCGGCCATGTTTACCACTGTGTAGCATCTCCTCTTCTTTTAACAACAGTCTGTAAATTTCTGGGAACTGAGGAGACCAACTGCTGGACTTTTGAGAGAGGAATGTTGTCCCATTCTTGTCCCATGTAGGCTCAGCAGTCTGGAGTCTTTGTGGTATTTTTCATTTCATAATGCACCTGGACTGCAGGCAGGCCAGTTCAGCACCAGGACTCTTCTACTAGGAAGCCATGCTATTGTAAAGATACAGTGTGCAGTTTAGCATGACCTTATTGAAATATGCAAAGCCTTCCTGAAAAAGACGTCTGGATGGGAACATATGTTGCTCTAAAAGCTGTATAGACCTTTTAGCAAACGTCCAATTCAATAGGCACTAATACACCCCATACCATCAGAGATGCAGACTTCATAATTGAATGCCGATAACAAACCAGATGGTCCCTCTCCTCTTTAGTCCAGAGGATGCAGCATCCGTGTTTTCCAAAAAGAACTTCAAATTTCGATTCGTCTGAAAACAGAAGTTTTCCACTTTGCTTCAGTCCGTTTTAAATGAGCTTTGGCCCAGAGAAGATAGCAGTATTTCTGGATCATGTTCACATACGGCTTTTTCTTTGCATAATCGAGTTTTAACACCGCAGTCAAGTGAGTCGTCAATTTTGAACCTGCATTTGTGGATGGCACGGTGAACTGTGTTCATAGACAGTGATTTCTGCAGGGATTTCCATCACCAGCATCCTGCACTGATTTTCCAGGCTTGTCCGTTGCGCACAGGATTTTGTAATTTTGTGTTGAGGAACATTATTCTGGAATTGTTCCACAGTATCCAGTTTTTTTTTTTTTTTTTGCAGATTGGTGAGCCTCTGTCCATCCATACATCTGAGAAACTCTGCCTCTCTAAGATGCCCTTTTTATACCCAATCACGTTAATGACCTGCTGCTAGTTAAAACCTAATTAGTTGCAAGATGCTCCTCCACTTATTTTTCCCAACTTTTCCAAAAGCTCAAACTTTTGTTGTGTTTTCTGTGCGAATAAAATGGGTTAATGAGATTTGGAAATCATTGCATTCTGTTTTTATTTTATTTCTTTTTTATTTTACACAGTGTCCCGACTTTTTCGGAATTGGGTTTGTAAAATTGAAAGCTTTCATGTCGTTTTCTTCGGATAATTTCTGTTCAAGGTAGGCCTGGTCTGAACTTTAAGCTAAGAAAAGACTTCAAATACTTGAGTTGCAAACACGAGGAAAGGGTGAGGTGAGGCGCTAGTGAGAAAAGAAGAGAGAGGCACGGAGGGTGGGAGCAAAAGTGTGTCTGTGTGTGCGTGTGTGTGTGTAGCTGAGAGGGAGGGAGAGAGAGGTGGTGCAGTTGAGCAAAGTGAGCCTAGAGTGAGTGGGGCTACAGAGCCGAGGTGACAGCGGAGAATGGAGAGGAGCCCGTCCGCCCGGCGAGCTTTGACCGCGGCGAGCAAAGGAGAACCCGCTCGATCCTTTCCTTCTGGAGCAAGCGTGCTAAAAGAAACCTGGAGGAATTAACTGGGGGGGAAAGGAAAGGAATGGCTGATCCTCTGCGGAGGACTTTACTAGCGAAACTCCGGGGGAAGAAATCCAAGAAAGGAGCGACGGTCAGCGGTGGATACGGTTCTGCTGCTGCGGTGAATGGGAGCCGAGAAGGTAAAGAAAAAGTTTTGCAAACGCAGCGAGACTCCGATGAGGTTCGCTCAATAGTCTTGCTCACAGACCTGGATTGCATGCCAGAGAGAATGAGTACGTACGAGAATTATATTGACGGGGCTATGGTGCAAACAGGGGAGGTTATAATAGTCCCGGAGAGTCGCGCAGCACAGTTGGCTGGCTCACGTCCCCAGGAGCGAAGCCGCGGGGGCAGGGTTCGGGTTAATGAGGAGCTCCTGGGGGTCCCACTTCAAAGAGACTTGCCGTTTGGGGAAAACGCATTTTGTGAGGGTGATAGGAGTAAACAGGGGCACAGATCCGCTGACAGAATCACTGCGGGTGTTTCACTCTCTGGAGCGCATGTCCAGAGAAAACACTACGTTTCGGTCGGGGATTCAATCGGGTTTGGGGACAGTTCAAATCCAGTTTTATGCAGAGCGCGGGTACACGCGCATGTAGGAGTTGGGAAACCACCAAAGGGCCGGGTTATAGGTGCTGATGGCGAGGATAGAGATCCCAGAGACAGAGAATACTCCCGGCACATGGTGGGGACTGTTGTGGCCGTACAGGAAAACAACGCCAACTGGAGTTTTGACAGCAGGCCAAGTTTGGAGACAGACGCACGAAATTGTGCGGCACACGTGTATTCAAACCGCATCCCAAGAAACACAGAAGAGAACGTTGTAATAAGAAATATTGAGAGCTATGAACCTGACTATGCTGGGGACGTTAGAGGTGGTCTGCAGAGTCCGACTTTTTTCCCCACTGAGTTAGAAATATGCGATATTAACGCGACATCCTTGTGCGCCACAGAGGCCTCACTCAGGTACCCTTTAGACAGCGAAGATGATGATTACTATGATAATGAAATTCTGCCCTTCTACGAAACAATCAGACCAAAAATTGACGATGAGAGAGCAGAGGCTGCAGAGCTGACCCAGCCTGGCCAGGATAAAGAACAGGCTGATGATAGTAACAGTGCCCAGGAAACAGACAGGCTTAGGAACCAGCTGAAAGAGGCTTATTACCTTCTTATCAATGCTATGAATGATATCAACATGGATGTCCAGCAGATTAGTGGTGGTTTAACCGAGCAGCAGGCCACCTCATCATGTAGTAGCCACTCCAGGGACAGCCTGTGCTCCAGGTTGTCTTTGAAAAACAGGGACAGTGACTCCTGGTCGTCAGGAGAGGACCAAAGCCCTCAGCAGGTGTCTGACACTGACTCACTACTGCTCTGTCTCACTGGAAATGTAGAGACAGGACTCAAAGGCAGGCTGAACAGTAAGAGTATGGTGAACTTGTCTTTGACCAAAAAACCTACACTGTTGCGCTCTGCTAGTGATGGAGCTATTAGATATCCAGACATGTTCTCAGAGAGTGTTCAGGCTTGTGGAATGCAAAGTGCAGAAATCTGTGATGATAAAGAAGCTGAAGGAGCTAAAGGCACAGGAACGGGTGAGCTGTCTGAACCTCCGGTGCTTTGCAGTGCCATCAGTAATGAGGAGCTGCTGCAAGATGCTGGAGGTGAGGAAGAACGGGGCAGGCAGCTAAATGAGAGCAGTGGCTCGGTCAACAGCCTCACAGGTTCTTCGGACAGCAATGCCGAGGCAGTAACACATCGGGGTCATGACAACAAGCAGGAGCTGATTGAAGTCCAAGCACAGGTGGCCAACTCAGTCAACAAAGGCCACGGTGTCACTGTCAACAAGATGCAAGAGTGGATGCATAAAGGTCGCATGCTGTCTTCTGAAATGAAGCAGCGCATTGAAGGCTCATCTTTGCTCCGCGGTGGAGGCCAAAGCCAGGACCGGTCCTGTCCTCAGGTTAACCCCGGAGGCTGTAAACCAGGGGTCCAGACATCCAGCCGAGCGGGTAAATCTGTCAAGGTCAAGCCACAGCAGCAGCAGCAGCAGCAGCAGCAGCAGCCAGGTAGGACGGCTACACGACGTGGCCTCAACTCCCATGGATCCTCTAAAACAGTGAACTCTCACCTTCCTTCCTCCCTTCCGATAATTATCATCCTCCTCCACTCATAGAACACTCCTTCTGGTGGCGGTCCACCCCGCACTCCTCCTCTTCTGGATGCAAAGCAAAGGGACGAGACACCTCAGACCTCTTGCTTTCCTTTTTAAGACTCTAATCGGTGGCGGGTTCTGTCCTTCACACTAATTTAGGTGCATTTTAACACCAAATTAATAGCACATCAGGCCGTAGGTCGGATTACTCACAGCGTAGTTCAGTAACAACTAACTCGCTCCTGCTAGAGTGTTCTTGGTGGTGTTGGTGGTGGGATGTGTGTGTTTGTGTGCATTTAATTGAGATTAACTGATTATGAACAACATGTCAAATGATTTTCTGATTGTGCTTCAGTGACAGAGAAAACATCTGTATCATGAAACCACTTACAGTAAAAGGTGATCTGTTGTCATCACCTGTCATGCACCACATGGAGCTCAGACTTGCACCCTGTGTGTCGCAAGGGATAAAATGCAAATTGATCAAATTTTTATACATTTACACAGTGGGCAAAACAATTTCATAGCAAGGTTCGTTCTGGAGCTTTCCTTAATGTAACACTGTCCTTTTCGTAGAGTTTGGCCAGTTTGCCATCAAAATGTAAATTTTATGAGGCTAGTTGACAAAGTTTTAGACCCAATTAGCCAGTTTAATCACAGGATTCAGAGAGTGTCTGTGTGGTAAGCTCTTACTGACATTTGTAGCACAGGATGTGCTCCATGGATCAAAGACACCCCCATGTCTTTTTCATTTTTTCTCTATTTTTGCCTCGCATGGTAGTTTCCTGTGTTGTAGTGCATGTGTTACAGCATACTTACCTGTGTGTGTGTGTGTGTGTGTGTGTGTGTGTGTGTGTGTGTGTGTGTGTGTGCGGGGGGTGTTCTAACAGTGTTTACCATAGTAAGAAGACAATGTGCCATGTGCGCAGCGTGTTGTTGACTGTCAGTGTGCTGGACTGCTAGAAATAGTGTGTGATTCATGAGACTGCTGAGCAGAAGGTCTCTGTGCTTCACTTCTCTCCTCTGTTGGCTTAGCATAGTTCCAACTTTACAGCTCTTTCTGCTCCTGTCTTTAAGTTCAAATAAAGTCAGGGCTCTTGCAGATATTAGTTTCCCTGCACCCGTTCACCCAAATCTCATATTTTCCCCATTTTGTTCAGCTTTCCCAGCTGAACTTTTCCGCAGCTGTGGCCAGAGGAATCCGAGGCAGGAGAGAAGCCACTGCAGTTACTTTGTGCGTGTGCGTGTGTGTGTGTGTGTGTGTGTGTGTGTGTGTGTGTTTGTTTGAGAGTAGGGGGGGCTGGGCTGTCATGTTGCCTTCCTCCCCAGTCATTTGCTTTGGACAGCTCCATGGTAACTTGCATTTTAAAGACTTTGGATTGAATATTTAGAATGCCATTCCTGTTGTTTAACATGTTTGCGTTGTGTCACTTAATTCCTGACCATGAATGAACAAAATGAAGGGTGATTAAGCATTTATTAAGGTCAGTCGTGAGCTTATCTTGTCCCTCTGGGCCTCAGCACCGTAGAAACAGACATAAAAAGAAAATAAAAGCAGAAAAACCAAAACTGCAAAGCTCCTGTAAAATGTTTGTCTAAAAATAGACCAGTTCCTCCCCCTGAGTATTATTTCGATATTAAACCTTAGTCATAGCACAAAAGATTGGCTTAATTACACTACAGCTAATTTATTTCTGTTCTCACTTGTCTTAAAAAAAAAAATTGTGTCCATTATTGTGTGTCACTCCTTATGTGTGGGTGTGCGATATTATGCACATAAGCATGCATTTGCACATCTCTGCGGCGTGTGTGCATGTTTGTATTTGCAGTTGGAGGATTTATAGTTTTGTTGTGTTTTGTTGCAGTGGAGCAGCGGCTGTGCCGGCAGGCATTCAGTATCCAGGTGTCATGTTTTGGCCAGACCTGAGCTCAGGAGTGGCGTGTCAGTCAAAGTTGATATTGAGACTGAGCCATAGATAACACAAATAGAGAAGATTCACTCCTGGGAGGCAGATTTTTTTTTTTTTTTTTAATTCTTTTTCAAGTCCTGTGTTCATTTTAGCCAGTTGCTTCAAACTAAGACCCCAGTCACACAGGCCTAGAGACCAATCTGCAAACATTTGCAAACTACTCACTGAGTTGTAGTGAAACTGTGAGAAGTGCAACGTAAGCCAGAAATGGAGACCGTTTGCATGTAAAGTAAAAGTTGACCCTTTTTGAACTGTGCTGGTTGCAGCCCTGACCAACCTGACCCTTCCATGTTTCCTGTTTGTAACGCACTTTTCCAAGTTTCAGTACAGCTCAGAGGCCTATGAGGACAAATGCAGGCCATGTTGCCTGTAAGCCAGGTTATAGATGGGCATTCTGGTGAGAAGGTCTTTTCCACTGTCATATCAGGCTGTTAAATATGAAACCAGGCTTTTGTCTGGCTCTCTTCAAAGGTGAGAAAATATGTTTGAAGAGGAGTGCTTAAGAGGATTTAAAGCTCATTTATAGACCTTTATAGCAAATATGAAGCTGCAACCAGCAGGTAGTTCGCTTAGGATGGCGCAAAGAGTGGAAACAGTTATTCTGGCTCTCTCATTTACAAAATCTGCCTCCAAGCGCCTGTAAATCCCAGATATACCATGTTAATCTCTGTAAGAATATGATAAGTTATAGTTTTCATCTATTAAAATCCTCAGATATAAAAATGAGACTAAGACGTTTATGCTTGGATATTTCCGGTTTATGGCCACGGTGTGTACAGAGTAAACAAATGAACATATATAATGTTTTAATCATTGAACTTGCTGGTACATCACTCATGGATAGGCAGAGTCATGCTAGTTGTTTTTCCCTTGTTTCTTGTCCTGTTGTTCTAACTACAATGTCGTTACCTTTAGCATAAACATGAAACATGTTCATAAGAACATTTAAAAGTCTGCAAGCAAAAACCAACATTTCCTGCAAAACTGTTCTTTAAAACAATAACATATCAAGCATCACATTGAATATTCTGTGAATTAGGTGTACTGACTAGCATTGTTCAACATGTATTCCTCACTCCAAAGTTGAGATGCAAGTGCAGGTGTAATATAATATTACTCGGCTGCTGTCAAGTCATGTCAGAACGATGTGGTGTTTGGTTTCTGCACTGTGCCAGAAACCTTGTTATAGAGCTGCTGAGTTTTCTTCACAATGATTGGTCTTGTCTGGTGTGTCTGTACACGGACAGATTTATGGATGATGGTAGCTCTAAAGACAGATCAGGTGATGGAGGAGAAACTTGAGGCATCAGGGTTCATACCAGGATGATTTTATGAGATGTGTGAGTCACATGATGGTATCTGCTGCAGAGTGGGGCAAACACTGGAATGGTGATGATCACTGCTAAGCAGTACTAACTACAGTGAACATTAAAACCAATGACAGGTGGCATAAATACCATTGATCACATTGTTTCAGTGCAGTGTTTTGCTGGAAATCCTTGGG